>NC_081167.1:23030209-23630209 GCF_012432095.1 Onychostoma macrolepis | reverse complement strand
TATGGCCTGGCCTGTGTAAGTTCTTATTCTGTGTTCAGAATTAAAAGAGAAAGATGACATTATTGCCTCCTGGTGGTTTGTTCTGACAGAACTCTGGCTCACAGAGACACTCAGGGTCGTGCGGTGTATGGGACACAAGTGCTCGTGCATCATGTTAGAGCGCCTGACAAACGGGAGGAGCAGGGCTCCACACCAACCTGACGGCGCCAGTGTTCCCCGGACAGTGTACCGCTCTGCTGGTCGCAAGCAGAATGAACCACCGGCCGTCACACCGACACTCCAAATCAATGGCCGCCCGGGCTTCCTCACACGATCACCTGCCAAGCTGCCAAGATACAGTGGGTTGACGCCCCTGGAGCCCTACCTGGCACAGGTCGACTTGGCCGCTCTCCACGATGGATGGAGCCGTGAGGAGACAGCGACTCACTTGGCCCTCGCCTTGGAGGGTCCCACGCTTCAGGTCCTCATCGATCTGTCTCCTGAAGAGCGGCGTGATCTCCAGGCCCTCACTGCTGCTCTCAACCGCCGCTTCGGGCAGAGAACCTCCGCAGAGCAGAGCAGGGAGGAGCTGACTAACCGACGTCGACGTGAAGGAGAGAGTGTGGGTGCATTCGCCGCTGACATCCGGGTCTACGCCCGGAAGGGCTACCCTACCTTTCCGACTGCAGCGAGGGAAGAGCTGAGCCTCCATGCGTTTCTGCGGGGCCTAACACCCGAACGGCTCCGCCAGCATGTCCGCTTGTTATCACCCCGAGATCTGAGTGAGGCACTGAGAGAGGCTGAGCGAGCTGAGGAGGTGCTACAGGCTGGGCCGGTGACAGGTCGATCTCCGCTCCAACGCCAGTTGATGAGAGCAGCTGAATGAGAGGTGGATGGGGTCCAGCCTGAGGAGGAGGAGGTCAGCCGGGTCCAACCAGGGGTGACCCCGCGACGGAGGTCCAGACTAGACCGCTGTTTCCGCTGCGGAGAACCGGGGCACTTCGCCAGGGACTGCCCTGCCCCGAGCCCCCGGCCCCGGGCAATGTCACCCCCGGGAAACGACCTTGGAGTGAGGCAGTGAGGGGACCCTCACCCCGTTCTTCGGCACCCCTCCACAATGACTATCCTACTGTGGGGCGCTGCGGGCTTGCCAGAGGACTGTACCTGGACTGTGTTGTTGATGGGCAGCCCTGCAGCGCCCTGGTGGATACGGGGTCCACCATTTGTTTGCTTCGAAAAGGACTGCTGTCAGGAACGGCCGGTTCTCTTCCAGAGGACTGGACCCCCACCAATACCGAACTGCTCACCGTCACGGGTGAAAGGACAGTAATGCCTGGGAAGAAGCTGTTGTCTGTGGTGGTGGGGACGAGCCAGACGCACCATGAGTTCTGGCTCGCCGACATCAGAGATGAGTGCATTGTTGGTTTGGACTTGTTGGCCCACTGGGGAGCACGTGTCGACGTGCCAGGGGCTGCCCTCTGCCTCGGTAACGAGACCATGCCGCTCCGGTCGGGCCGGAGCCGCTATGGAGAGGCCACTGCCCCGCAGCCACCACCCAGACATCAGTGCTCGTCGGCTCCAGTCCCCAGCCGCCGCACAAGAGCTGCAGAGACAGAGGGGGAGACCTGGGGGAGTATGGAAGCTCAGACCAGCACATCCCAGCCGTTACCACCACACACTCCATCCGCCCCCCCATCACCTGAGACTGTTGTTGCTGTTGAGGAGTTGGGGCGGCGAAGTGGTGAGCATCTGAGTACACCGCAGCAGGAGCAGCTGCAACACCTATTGATAGACTTTGTAGACATTTTTGCAGCCCGAGAGGAGGACTGTACCAGGACAGCTCTGGTGCAGCATCACATTGACACTGGCCCCGCTGCCCCATTCGCTGCGCCCCACAGACTGCCTCTCGCCAAGCGCCAGGCTGCCGAAGAATTGATCCGAGACATGGCAGCTAATGGCATTATTGAGCCCTCAGACAGTCCCTGGGCCGCACCCATGGTTATGGTGCGGAAGAAAACGGGGGGATGGCGCCCCTGTGTTGACTTTCGTCGACTAAATGCAGTCACCCGCAAGGACTCATACCCGCTGCCGCGCATTGATGATGCATTGGATTATGTAGCTGGATCCTGTTGGTTCAGCTCTTTGGACATCTTGCAGCGGTATTGGCAAGTAGAGCTGGCATCAGAGGCACGGCCTAAAACTGCATTTACCATAGGGCAAGGACTGTGGCAGTTTAGGGTGATGCCCTTTGGACTGTGTAATGCCCCAGCCACCTTTGAAAGGTTGATGGAGCGTGTCCTTAAAGACATTCCCACTTTTCGCTGTGTGGTCTACTTGGACGATCTGTTGGTCCATGCCAAAGACTTTGACCAGGCTGTCCACAACTTACGGGAGGTCCTGACAGCCATCCGTAGTGCCGGGTTGCGGTTGAACCCGGCCAAGTGTAACCTGCTTACCCGCCAGACGCAGTTCCTGGGGCACGTGGTTAGCGAGAGAGGGGTGGCCACCGACCCAACAAAGGTGGCCGCGGTGAGGGACTGGCCCCCACCAACTAACATATCTGAGCTGCGGAGCTTTCTGGGCCTGGCCTCCTATTATAGGAGGTTTGTCAGAGACTTTGCAACCATCGCCAGTCCCTTACATCAGCTGACAAACAAGGGCCGGCGATTTGGGTGGTCTGAGGACTGTGCGGCGGCCTTCCGGCAGCTAAAAGCCGCTCTGATCGATGCTCCTGTCCTGGCCTACCCTGATCCCAACCAACCTTTCCTTGTGGACACTGATGCCAGTAATGTGGGGGTCGGGGCTGTACTTAGCCAGAGGGGGGAGGTTGGAGAGCGAGTGGTGGCCTACTATAGCTGCAGCCTCAGTCGCCCAGAAAAAAAAATTACTGCGTCACCCGGCGGGAGTTGCTAGCGGTGGTCCTGGCGGTTCGTCATTTCAGGCCCTACCTCCTGGGCACCAGGTTCACATTGAGGACCGACCACGCTAGCCTCACCTGGATGCTGAACTTACGCCAGCCATAGGGTCAGGTGGCAAGGTGGCTGGAGATCCTCCAAGAGTATGACTTCGAGGTTCAGCACCGACCAGGGCGACAGCATGCCAACGCTGACGCCCTCTCCAGACGCCCATGCCTCGCTGATGAGTGTCGGTATTGCAGTCGTCAGGAAGAAAGAGGTCTGGGGCCATCATCGGCGGCAGTAGGGCCGGGTGACAATGGTGGAGATGGGGAACCGTTCACCACCGAGCAGCTGAGGCAACAGCAGGTGAATGACCGAGTGCTGGTGAAGGTGAGGGACTGGCTGGAGGCCCGAACACGTCCGGACTGGTCAGCCGTGTCCTCTCAGGGGTCCGAGATCAAGTCACTCCATTCTCAGTGGGGCAGCCTGGAGCTCTACGACGGCGTGATCTACAGGCGGTGGCAGGCACCTGGAAGGGGAATCGACCGTCTGCAACTCCTGGTTCCCCACACTCTGCGGCCGGAGGTCCTCCGTTGGGTTCATGGGGCAGCTGGAGCCGGCCATTTCGGGAACTCCAAGACAGTGCGGCGGCTGCGGCAGCGGTTCTACTGGCCGGGGTGTCGGCAGGATGCAGAGCTGCACGTTCACTGTTGCGATGTCTGCACGGCACAGAAAGGACCCAGCCGACGCTCTCATGCGCCGTTGCAGCAATACCTAGTTGGGGCGCCCATGGAGAGGATCGGGGTGGACATCTTAGGTTATGTAATGACCCGGCAGTCAGTGCTAGCAGCCGGGTGCATTATGGGTATTTGTTTAGAGTTGATTTATGCGGTATTTAAGCAAGATGGTTGGGTTTTTGCATCAGCAATGTTATGTGTGTTTATGTTCAAGCCAGTTTGGGTGGGTTTGGTTCATTTACTGCCTTATGTAAAAAATTGTGTTGTGCTGTTACCGTCACAGAGAGAGATGTGTAGGGGATATGGCCTGGCCTGTGTAAGTTCTTATTCTGTGTTCAGAATTAAAAGAGAAAGATGACATTATTGCCTCCTGGTGGTTTGTTCTGACAGAACTCTGGCTCACAGAGACACTCAGGGTCGTGCGGTGTATGGGACACGAGTGCTCGTATTTCCTGCTAGCCAAGTTAAGAGTTGCGACGTGTAGATGCTAGCACCCCGCTAGCAATTAGCTCCGTAATAGTTAGTAGCCTAAACTTAGCTCTGGTCAGCCCCACGTTCTATAGAATAACAGCCAGTTGTTACAATATTTACCAAGTGTGCCAATAATTCTGACCACTACTGTATATAACTGTGAAGTTTTACAAAACAACATGCTTTAAAACGTTTTTTTTCTTACTGTTGAAAATTAGATCATTTACTGTGAAATCCATTTTCACCCCGGGACATCACCAGTGTAAGCTTCATGGTGAAAACTTCTACATCACTCTTGCCAACGTAGTCCATAGTTACAATAAAAATGATTTTATCTTGAAATTATTTTGGGGAAAAATAGGGGGGTTCCCCACTTTATAAGTGGGGTTCCCCCCCCCCACAAAATAAATATATTTTGTTTCATGCTATCTTGTTTCACTTTTCAATAAGAAAAATCTTTACAGCAGAATTTGGATTTGTCTTATATTTAATGAAGTTGACATCACTGATTCTGTAACTTTTCCTGTTTAATACTGTTAAGATGCTCTAAATCAGTCTCTGTTTTATAAAGCGCTACATAAGTAAAGGTGACCTGACTTGATTAAAGCAGTTTGCACCCCTGTCATAACGTTGGTTTTTGCAACATATTAAAAACATGATATTTATACATTTGTTGTGTATTTCTATGTGGATACAGTAGGCCTATGTGGTAATTTACTAACTTAGGGGCCTACAACCATAGACATCATATTAGATATCTATGCCTACAACCTGCCATGTTATCGCCTGCAATACTGCAATCTGACCACCATATGTCACTGTGCACATTTCTAGTAACCTGGTCTGCGTCCCAATCATAGACTGTAAAAAAGATGGACGACGCGTCTCCGCTTCCTTCCACTATAGAAAAGTGAAGCGAATACATATGACCGCTGCCATCTTGAGTAAATGACGTCATTTGGAGCCCGAGTCTGCGCAGTAGAGATTCGTTTGGAGCCCGAGTCTGCGCAGTAGAGTCGTGAGGTGGAGCCGCAGAATCAAACTCCCGCCCAAACTCCCGCAGACCCAATCAACCATAACGACACGCCCCGTTTTTATAGCATCAAATTATTAGCTAAAATCAAACGTATCACAAAAACGAACAATTGAACATATATCAGCGTGATAACAACTACCTTAAATGACCAAAACCATATTTCGGAATATTGTATTAGAAGTGTAATTTAATTTTTTATTTTGACTGAAGTCCCATTCGTTTACATGGAGAGGGCGGGGTTTATGACCTGTACTGCAGCCAAACACCAGGGGGCGATCTAAGAGCCCGCAGCTTCACTTTTAAGGATGAGTGAGACACACCCGGTCCCAATGTGCATACTCTCCATCCTAAATTCTATGTGATATTAATAATTTTCAATACTTTTTAGGGCAGATGGGGTGGATAGTATGCACATTGGGACGCAGAGCAAGTCTTTGGTAAAGCGTCTTTCAGCGTTGTTTAGTTGTCCAGTGGCTGTATTATCTTTTTAATTAAAACTGCATAAAACGATCGCTATAGGTTACGCAGCAAGCAAACAACCGATGAATCCGAACACAAGGTGTGTGTTTGGCTTGAACGGTCTGCCCTCCTCCAGCGTTCCGCTCTATTTTTTTTTTTTTTTTTTTGGGTTTCGGTTTCCTTTCTCAAAAAGTAGCCGCCTACTGAGTTATAAAGGCAAGATCTCACATGCAAGAGCTTCAGTACGTGCAAAGCAAGATCATCCTGAGTTTGCTTGTTTTAGTAAAGTCGATTTAAAATGGATCCAAGTAAGTAGTCATATATTCTAATAGAACTTTTAAAAACGTATGTTTCTCAACAATTGTTTTTTCTTTTCCCTAGTTACACTTATTGGAGCTGGTGTAGGAGCAGGTAAAAATTAAATAGCCTACATTTTTGTTGTATTTTCAATCCTATTTTATTTTGTCTAAATCAAGAATATAGATATAAACAGGGTGCGATTTGTGAAAAAAGCAGAGGGGGGATACTTTTTTTTTTTATCTCTCCATATGTGGAAGATAAGGGTAAGGCTATAGCCTAGTAACCTAATGTAGTTATTTTTAATTATATTTCGCAATGTTGCTGTTTTTACTGTTTTTCATTTTTCTTTTTGTTTAAATAAGTGCAGCCGTGGTGAGCATGAGACCCTATTCGGACGGGACTAGTTTTACAGGGGGTCGTTAGAGAAATGTGTGTTTCACAGACGTACTTGGTGATTTTAATCCCGTCCGAATCTGCCATGTCTGTGTTTTTCTCACACATTAGCCCTATTCGGACGGGACTAGTTTTCTAAACTACGTTTGAGTTTCGAGTCTTATCACCTGACGTCTGCGATTTTTATGTACCAATTCGGACGGGACTAACATCTCTGTGTTTATTACAGAGGTGGGAGGGTCTATTTTGTACATCTGGACGTTTCAGAGGTCACGCGCTCTGTATGCGTGCATTGCGTGTCATTCGGATTGATTACCATTAGTGTAACAGTTTTTCTACAAATACCATGGTGAAGCTATATGGCTAGCAAAACCATGTTAATGTGTGGTTGCTTTAGTTTTACTTTAGTTATTTATTTGTAGTAAACCCGTGTTTAATTTTCATAAAGGTGCACATGTAATTAAAACATTATGTAATTGAGTGCAGAAATGAACGCGAGTAATTTTACCTGACGCAGACATTACAATAGCCAGTCTGAATGGTTTACCTGATCTGATTATTGATTTTATTATTGTTTTTAATTTATTTACTTATTTTTTCCTTGCCGGGAGGCAAATATATCAAACATGAGCGCGGTAAGAGCGTCTACGGTAATGCACATTGGCCAAAACTCACAAGGAAACGCGTTGTGAAAATGAAATCTCACCGGCAAACACAGATATCGCATTCGGACGGGATTAGTTTTCTCAGAGGATCACTGAGTTTGCTGAAAAACAGTAGGTAATTTGCTCTGTAATTATTACAGAGGTAGTGTGAGAAAAACACAGACATGGCAGATTCGGACGGGATTAAAATCACCAAGTACGTCTGTGAAACACACATTTCTCTAACGACCCCCTGTAAAACTAGTCCCGTCCGAATAGGGCTTTATTTAAAAAAAATATTACAAAATCTTAATAACCCCAAACTTTTGTGTAGCCTACATGTAATATTTATTTCAAATAGGCTGGTTTGTGCAAGTAAATTTATTTAAACTGGTTGTTGAAAGTTCAAATAGATTGTGTTATCTAATTACTGTTAATAAATCTGACAGAAAAAAAAATATGCTAAAAATTCACCTTTAGGGGTACAACAGCCTGGCAACCTTTTACAAAAATTAGCCATTTATTACAGTAACCACAGTTTACCACAGTATTTGTATTAAACCACAAATTTACCATGGTAATAATAATAATAATAATACATTTTAGTACTTATGTAACACCATGTTTATTTTTCTTGAGGTAGCCTACCCTCAAAAGTACACCTTATCTAACCTTAAAGCATGCATAAATATAAATTCATGGCTTTAAAATCTAATATCGAGTCACTGTTTCGAAGCGCTCCAATCGGATCGCGGATCGCGAATCATTTGATTCAGAACAGGACTTCAAAGTAGTGATGGGAAGTTCGGATCATTTTACCGACCATAAAATGAATGAATCTTTTTTCTAGTCATTTCGTTAATTTTAGCAAAATATAATTAAAATGTTATGTGCTACTTCCCTAACACATCTACTACTTATGAAAACGTTGATCACACTACAAACAATACAAAAGTATAATGGTATAAGAAACAGAAAAAAAATAATTCATTGTTTACCTGCGTCTTTAGTCTATGATTAGCTCACCTCACCTCTTATCTGGCAAGTCTTCGGGTTTGAGTTGTTCGTATGAAGGTAAAATGACGTCAAAAAGATTTGCATGCGCAGGGTAAGATTTGTGAAAGTGTACATAACATAGCAAGCGTAATTTGCGTAAATTTGCATTCGCAAGAAAATATTTGTAAAAGTGCAAATTGCATTTCAAGCGTAAGAAAAAAAGATCTGCAGCCTTTTACTGTTTTTTGTAAGTGTAATTCAGGCATTGTGAAACTGCAACTTCATGCTAAGGCAAAATAAATATGATCTGTATTCTTCTGACTTCCATTTTTCTGCGCTTACACTTTTGGCACTGTTGTTTCGCCCAAATACAGCCAAAAGTATTGCAAGCCTGTGCACAGCGTTTTGCAAGTGAAAACAACCGTATCAAGAACTGCAAAACGGATTGACTGCGTAAAACCAATATGTGTGTGTAGAAATAAAAACGTTGCAACTGTCTAAATGATTTCTTGTGTGCATAGAGCAAAATGTTCCCCAAATAACCCGCTATGTACGTCTGCGTCTTTGCGCTTGCAGTTTTGGCACGATTCTCTCACTGATTTCAGATTTGCAAGCACGTGTGGAAGGCGGGACCTTCTTCTTGCAGCCAATCAAATGAGGCTTTCGCTGACTCTCGATTAACTCTTATCTGATTGGTTCAATAAACACTCCAGACTGAGAACACATCTTTATCTTAATTTGACTCAGCGTCATTCTTATTGTGGGGATGGTATTTTTAATGCACAGATACATATAAAAAAATCAATTAATAATACAATAAAATAAAATAATAAAACAAAAAAAGCATGATCTTTTATAAGCTGTGCAGGCTACCATTAGGCTGACTACCATTCATTCTGAATTTCGAGCTAATATTAGGAAATGACATTTCTGTGTATTCACTCTATTTATCCTAATCATCCTCCTCCTCTTCAGCAGACCATATGATATTAGTTTGTAATCTTGATGCTACTGAAAGTATCTGCACTACTATGCATAATTTCACCATGTCTGCTGATCAGGGGTGATGGCAGATTTTTTGTTTTTCCTTTAACGTATTTAAAGGAGATTTTACTGTACTAAATATTTACCCCTAAATTATGCATTTACCATCTGTAATGCCATGTGAAACCACTAGATGGATGTATAACCATATAAAAATATCAACATTACTGTGTATTTCATGGTTTCTGGGAATATTTGATTCAGACATAGTTACTTTGCATTTGGTTTTTCATTTAGATGCATATATTTAGACATTATTAAAGACTATATTTTGTCAAAGTAGTTGTAGTTTTTTAAATGTTGATTTGGTTTGAAGTGTCAGTGTTTGCATTACAGTCAAATCTGGAGACAAAGCGCTATTAAACATTTTGATTGTAAAGTTTAACATCATTTCAGTGGTATAGGCAGATTATCTAAAATCTTAAATTTCAATGCAATGTCGAACCAATCCAATAATGTTCACTCTAGCTTGAAGATCAGTATATGAGCACATGGTAGTCAGCCTAATGGTACACAGCTTCTAAGGATCATGCTTTTTGTTTTATTATTTTATTTTATTGTATTTATTTATTTTTTAATATATATATGTGTGCATTAAAAATACCATCCCCACAATAAGAATGACGCTGAGTCAAATTAAGATAAAGATGTGTTCTCAGTCTGGAGTGTTTATTGAACCAATCAGATAAGAGTAAATCGAGAGTCAGCGAAAGCCTCATTTGATTGGCTGCAAGAAGAAGGTCCCGCCTTCCACACGTGCTTGCAAATCTGAAATCAGTGAGAGAATCGTGCCAAAACTGCAAGCGCAAAGACGCAGTCAATCTGTTTTGCAGTTCTTGATACGGTTGTTTTCACTTGCAAAACGCTGTGCACAGGCTTGCAATACTTTTGGCTGTATTTGGGCGAAACAACAGTGCCAAAAGTGTAAGCGCAGAAAAATGGAAGTCAGAAGAATACAGATCATATTTATTTTGCCTTAGCATGAAGTTGCAGTTTCACAATACATGAATTACACTTACAAAAAACAGTAAAAGGCTGCAAATCTTTTTTTCTTACGTTTGAAACACGATTTACACTTATACAAATCTTTTCTTGCGCATGCAAAATTAATTTATGCTTGCTATCTTATGTACACTTTCACAAATCTTACCCTGCGCATGCGAATCTTTTTGACGTCATTTTACCTTCATATGTTCGTTCATCGAGTGACAGCCTCGTAAGCTAAACCTATGCAGTCAGAGCCGGAAAGAGAATTGATTAGTTCAACTCTCGAGTCTTTCGAGTCGTTATTTCTTTTGTCACGTGACGTGACAGCATTGGACAGATAAATTAGTTAATTTACAACTTCCTTACAAACGGCTGCATAGTTATTATTATTATTATTATTATTTACTCTAACAGTTACATGATGCGTTTCTGGTCTCAAATTGTAGCTTTTTATTTCTTACAGTTTATAAATGTTTGCATGTCATGATGGTTCTTTTCCATAACACTGAATGTGGTAACAAAGGTAATAAACTAAAGAGTTGGTTATTATTATTATAATTATTATTATTATTAAGTCTATTATTGAATCCCCCCCTGGCAAATCGCACCCTGGATATAAATGTTTTAGTTGCATATATCAATGGTTTGCATATAATGTACGCCAGTGTTTCCACCTGAACTCACCTGCTTATACTGTGATTGCACCAATAGTCGCAACAGTCGTTGCAGCTCCTGCTGTTCTAGCAGCGGCAGGTTTCACCGCAGGTGGAATTGCTGCAGGTTCTGTGGCCTCCTCTTTGATGTCAGCTGCTGCTGTTGCTAACGGAGGAGGGGTTGCAGCTGGATCCGTGGTGGCAGCTCTTCAAGCCGCTGGTGAGTCACATATCAGTTCAACTTTAAACAGTTTAATAACAGTTATTTATGCACCAGGGCAAATACACAAACCCTTCAGCTAACAACTGAATTTATGTCATCAGGTGCTGCTGGAATCCCTTTGGCAGGTCAAGCCATCGCAGGGGTTGTGGGAGCCGCTGTGGGTGCTGCTGCCAGCGTGGCTAGCAACTGTACTGTGTAACTAGTTCATTTTATTGTATCAGTGCTATATATCTATCTCTATTTCTCTATATCAACGTCACTTAGAATGTTTTGCTGTATCAGTAGCTCTAGGTTTAGGTGTGTATGAGTCATACACACCTGCATTAAGGGTGCTGTTAGCATTGACAATAGAAGAATAATAAAAAAAAACATATTAACTCTCTCTGTCATTTCTCTAGCTATCATAAACCAATTTTGTGTAATTCACTGTTATATGAGTTACTCTAACTGTCATTAGGGAGTTTTGCTGAATAATGAAAAGGGTTTCTCCGATTTCCGCACAAGAGGAACATTTTGGAACCATAGGCACTATTTTTCATGTGGTCAGCAAACTTATATAAGCTATAAGAGAGGTTCTCCGAATGGGTTCTCCACCACGTGTTTCCTACAGGGTATGGCTTTCCAAAGGTTTAAAAGGCTTTTGCAAGCACCTTGCACCAAGCACCTTTTGTTTTAAATGAAAGCTTTGTCTATCTGTATATCTGTCTCACTAAATTACAGGGTTCTTCTATGTAACATCACAATTACAAATCAATAAGTGATGTTAAATGGGTCTCTAACTTTTCAATATTTTTTAACCTTATTTCTGACTCATATTTAGTTATTAACCAAAATAGTGTGTTTTCAAGTGTCTGCAATAGAATATGCACATTTTTATATAAGCATGGCTTTATTCACATTACTGACAGATTTTGATAACTGAATGGATGATTTTGCGTGTAATGGCTCACATGATGACAGAATGTTTAGAGGTTGTGAAGAACATGATTTCACTGAGAATCAGTTAGTTTGGATGGGTAAGCTATATGTGCATTTAGCTATGCAAATAGTAGAAAATTGTACTTGCATGTGTCAAAACACATGCAATTTACTTGAATAAGAATTTCAAATCTCAATTTCAAAACAAAACAAATTGTTAAAATTATTGAGAAAAATAATCTAATTTGAGAATTGAGCCAAAGTGATTAAGGAATTTATGTTTACAGGTTTGTTCAGTATATGTAACTGGTTCAAATCTGTACTTTTTCCGGTTTATCAAATAAATCATACTTTTCATTACCCTGTTGACTGTCTATTTTTTTTTTTTAATCAATGGCACTTTGGCAACTACATTTATTGCTTTTTTTTTTAAACTTTCAGATACATCAATGTCGGTTAACCTCAGGTATTATATATGCCAGTACTAGGACAATCCATTGACAAATTATTTGCTAATGAAATCATTTGCACAAATTAAATCACTCTTGAGCATGTACCTGCCTTAGCAGTCAGTTTCCAGAAAGGATGCATTACTTGATTACAAACATGATAAATACTCAAAACAATTTTTATAAACATCCTTACAGTTGTCCTTACATACAGGACACATGCAGCAAAGAAGGCTTGTGAATTGCTTCAGAAGATACTCCAAAAATTGTGTTTAGAAATCCTTCAAGATTTTCTGATGCAATCCACAAACCAATCTGTGGTTGGTTTTAAAGGTTAAGAGCAGTTTTAAAATGCTTGAGCTCAATGGAAAACATTTAGATTGTATGTGTCACCAGTACAGGCAATTACAGACGTGGGAAGAAAACAGAAAAAATGGCGGTTGACAATCTTCTGTCACATAAGATCCAATGCTTAAATGCACATACTAGCAGAACAATAACATTAGGTATTTAGTAATAAGGTAATAATGTCGCGATGCCCTATATATAGGCTACCCATACCTGCCCTGCCCTCCACCCAGTGACGGATATGTCTATAAGACAAAAGCACATAAATGGCACCATGCTGATGCAGGCACACTGTAAAATACTTCAATGTTTAAGAGTGAAAATGAAATGGGTTTCTTTTCTCCCACATAGCACATACATCTGCAAAAACTAATGATTTTAAATCATAACAATGTAAACACGCACATTAAATAGACATCTCTGAGATGCAAATATGCTGCGTTACCATCCAGCAGGCATACTGATCATGTTTGCCTGAATGTTTGTTTTGAAAACAATAGCCTCGAGCTTCTGTTACTAAGACTTCTTCTTTCTTGAGTGTGCCAGCAAGCTAATGTATCTACTTTTGAATTAGGCTAGTTGGCTATTACAGATGTCAGACTGTTTTTTATTTTTATTTTTTTAATCTCTCTCTCTTTTTAAAATGTTATTTTTATGAATTGCTCTTTGACTATCACTGGTGGAATCATTAGTACTACTTTTACTTCAATCTTTATCAAATTCATGTGAAAATAACCCTTATGAAAATGTAAAACTATAGGCTAACTTTTGGCTTTGAGTTGTTTCCTGAAAAGTAATAATTTTGAGTATTTGTATAGAATTTACTAAATTTATTTGTACATAATTTACTGTATTATATCGACAGAATCCTTCAAATTTGTTTATCATCCTCTGATAATAGTTGGTGCCACAGGTGGAGCTGCAAGTCACGTTTCTACCTCTGTGTTCGGGACACTGACACTTTTCATACATCCGAGACACTAGATGGCAGCAGAAAACTTTAATCCTCTCATCAAACAGCAACATGTGAGCGAGACGAGAACAGAAACAACAATGCTATTTTATCTCATTTTAAAACATAAGCAATGAAGTCTTTGTGGTGATTACGGGGCAGGATGGATAATTTCAGGGAACCGGTAAAAACAGACTGTGAAGAACTCTTGGGTCGTTTTCAGGCGACCGAGTCAGTTCGGTACGAGCAGTTTGTAGAGATCTGGAGAGTCATGGACTTCAGCAGCATCTTCCAGTGAGTTTGACATCGATGCCGGTGACAGTTTCATGCGAATCCTTTTCAATGAGATTAGAATCATCACATAAGAGAAATATATAAAGAACATGTGATACTGTGGCAAAACTCATATTTCAGTTTCAGTCTTATCTGTATATCTGAAAGTATTTCTTATTGAAATATCGATGCTTTAGTGCAGGGGTTTTCAGTCTTGTAGTCATGCCATGCACGGACCCACAAATATGATCTTGTATGAGGGGTCCCCATCCCCTATTATGTTTAAAAAGTCATTTCTTTCTCTCTCCTCTTCCTCTGCAGTGGTAAACCAGAGCCAAATGAGAGAAGGCGCTTTGCTCGTCTGGTTCTGTCTGTGGTGTCTCCATACTTCTTTCCTCCCTACACGTTCCAGATCAGAGTGGGGGCCCTTTATTTGCTGTACGGCCTCTTCAACACACAACTCGCCACTCCCAGAGAGAAGGTGTGCTGTCACCCAGCATCTAATCTTTCTGTCAGCCTTCTGGGTCACTGTTTGTCTTAGTGTTTCTGTTTAGAATTGTTGTGTTCTGTTACTAGGGCCTGGTGTTATTCACTCCCATGTCGTTCCAAAACCTGTATGACTTTTTTCTTTTCTTTTTTTTATTCTGTGGAGCACAAAAGATATTTGTTGAGGTTTTTGTTTTGGATCTTGTTGGCTTTTATTGTTTGGACAAAACATCAAGATATCTTCTTTATGTTCCAAAGAAAGTCATACAGGTTTTGAATGACATGACAGTAAATGAAGACAGAATTAAAACTCATGTATTGTAATTTTTTTGAGCGGTTGTCTGTTTCTTTGTGAATGTTTTACTTTGTAGATCCGCATTGCTCTGAAGGACTGGAAGGATGTTATGCAGTTTCAGAAGGATGCAGTGAATGCTCAACATTACGATGTGGTTTATGTCTTCAGAAAGCTCTTGTCAGATAAAGCTTTCTGCTTCACTGCCATGCCAACACCGGTAAGTTAATAAGCTCAGTGCTCGTGAATCTAAACTGGTTGCAAGTCACGGTGTTACAACTAAAGGCTTGAATACACTACACAACTTTCACCCCAGAATTTAGCTGTGATTTGCAGTCTGGAAGAATCAACTCAAACTCAAATTTCTTTCAGACTATTATTCCATACAGTTGGAGGATATCAAACATGTTTGATATTTTAGATGATATTACAACACATATCATTTTCATTTGTCACGTGTCTTTAGTGTAAGATGACCATATACAAAGTCATCAAGCTTTATAATGCATTGTGTAATTATTTAATCCCTCTTAGTTTTTCAAGTCCTTTTTTTCTGTCACTTTGATGAATTAGTCAGTTTCATGTGGATAAAGTCCCAACCTACACTGAATATCCTGTTTCACTAGGATATGTCACGCAGGAGAAGAATGATGAATGATGTTACATGTTGACATTATTAAGCAGTGTTTTTTCTTTGCTGTGTGTGTCCATTCTGATGTAAACAAACTTATTTAACCTGAGGTTTCTGAACTCGGGTCAAAGGTGCTCATTGTACATGTTTACAGCTCAATTTCAGGATAAAGAGGGAAGATGGAAGGAAGAGGAAAATCTGTGAAGAGTTTGTTGATCCGCCATCACGTCCTCAGGAACTCGTCACCACAGATATACTAGAGGTGATTCAACATAACAGCTTCAAGAGCTTCATTTTGTATTAAAATGTGTCTCCTCCAGCATTTGTTTTGTTTAAATACATTTCTGAATGCGTGGAAGCTTTTTATAACTGCTTTATTACGTTTAAACTCAGTGCTAAACATCACATGTTGGTTGTGTCACTGATCAGTCAAAGACATGATTTAAATATTGATCTTAATCAATTATTATGGCTATAACAAAACAAAATTTTCACTAAAAGTCAGCCTGTAGAAACCGCATCTAATTTGTGATTTTTTTTTGAGGGTTTTTAAATGAAAATCTGTTTTATTTGACAATTAAAAGTGTGATAAGGAGTTGCTTGTAAATGGGAAGGCTGTTTTGTTAACAAGTCCATTTGTATTTTTCCGGACCTTAGGAAATTGCAAATGTCCATGAGCATTATGAAGGTTTGAAGAAAGCCATTTTCACTGAACCAGACCCAAACCTGAATCTTGTACAACAAAACCTGGTTCCCAAACTAAACAGTGCCGTCCTCACTTATTCCAGCTGGCAGATGAATTGTGCAGTAAGTTTATTTGTGCTTATGAATCTATGTTTTATTATTGTTTGTTGTTGAGGAACTAATTTTTGTTTGTTTTTAAAATAAATTAATGCATTAATTAAGTAGGAATGCTTTAAACTGATCAAAAGTGACAGTAAAGACATTTATAATATGTGACCCTGGACCACAAAACCTGTCTTAAGTTAAAATTTTTAGAATATACATCATCAATAAATAAGCTTTCAGACTGGACAATATTTGGCTGAGATACAACTATTTGAAAATCTGGAATCTGAGGGTGCAAAAAAAATCAAAATATTGAGAAAATCGCCTTTAAATTTGTCCAAATGAAGTTCTTAGCAATGCATATTACTAATCAAAAATTAAGAGTTGATATATTTACGGTTGGAAATTTACAAAATATCTTCATGGAACATGATAGTAAAATTTAAAATTCTAATGATTTTTGGCATAAAAGAAAAATCGATAATTTTGACCCATACAATGTATTTTTGGCTATTGCTACAAATATACCCCAGCGACTTAAGACTGGTTTTATGGTCCAGGGTCACATATAACAAAAGATTTCTGTTTCAAATAAATGCTGTCCTTTTCAACTTTCTGTTCACGGTTTTCAACATTACTAGCATTAAGAAATGTAATTAAGAAAAAAGTGTAAATCTTAAATATTTTACATTACATTTACATCTTGGTGAGTTAATCCTGAACTTATTCCTGAATATGTATATAGAAAGTATATGTGTGCGTGTCTAAAGCATGATATATGTTTTACTTTTGCTTGTTTGTTTTTTCAGACGTCTGAGCAGCAGGATGCTGGAGAGGGACCTTCAAATCAAGAAGTAAGTTCAAATTAATATTCATATCTATCTCTTTAATACTACATAGTGCTTCGTTCCATACTGCAGCAGTGTAGCAATCTTGTGATGTTGCAGTACTTTTGTTTTACCAGAGGGGTGTGTCATTCACTGTGTTCTTTTTTCCATCCAAAGAGCTCCAGCAGAGCCCAGCTGTTAGCGTCAATCAAATCCAAATCATATGGACAAGTTATAGAGGTAAATATACAAAGCATAAAAGACTGGTCAGATTGTTTGTTAAAACTGTATATAATTAATAACATGAGCAAATAAAATAAACACTTTACAAGGCCTTTACATGTAGATAGGTTATGTAGCATAATCCGAATAAGACTGTGCAAATAATTGCACTGTTTTCCATCATTTCCCTGTTAGGCTTCCAAGTCCCGACGTCACAGACAGACAGAATTGGTCCCAGCAGCCGGACCAGACATTTCACCAAAGGTGCCATCAAAAAAGAAAAGATTCCCATCACTTAAAACGCGCACTCAGTTACGCTTCAAAACTCAAGGTAAGACCTGCCCACCCAGATGAACTCACCTAGTTACATTTTGGTTTGCATTGATTGATTATAGCCATTTTTATATGATAGGAAATGAGAATGAGGGCTCGAATTTGACCCGGCTGTGGTGTTTGAGTGCAGTGAAAGAAGAGGTGGAACCAGGTAAGCTAACAGATGGGATTACGTCATGTTGATTAATGTGGCTTAATGTGATTATTACATTTCAAAAGGCTATGATTTAATTACTTTTCTAAATAAACACAGGACTGTTGCAAGTTCTACAAGCTCCATTTTTTTTTTTAATGAATATAAATATCACCCTTTTACCTAAAATGGTTTAAGGGCTCAAATGTGAGGTTTATATCATTCTTTAACTTTCTGTTTTTGTCAAAACCAGTATTATTTAAACTGTAAAGTAGTTTAAATCATCATTTTAGAGTCATTTTGCCCATGTCGTTTTATATGTGCAGGTGCTTAAAAGCTTTAAATTGGATTTCTAACCCTGCAGATACCCTTGGGTCATTAGATCATGCTAACTAATAATGAAAGAAGAGCCTGTTTGATGCAAGAACTTCACTTTTTGTCTTTTCATTTTAATTCCCTAGAAAAAAAGAAGAAAAAATTCAACTGGAACCCCGACAAGAGCAGCGATCCCACTTAGTATTAAGCAGCACCATCTGGATGGACTGTGATTGGCGGGCCGCCCAGTGTTAAAAGCTAGTGATATTTGTGCTTTGAGCTCCAGTTTCATTTGATTTGTTTTATGTAATTTTAAACGTTGCTGCTTTTGGGTTTAAGGGCAGTGAGTGTAAGTTGCTTTTAAGACAGCTCTTTCTTTTTTTTTTGTATTTTAGCATTTGGCATCAGAATATGTGAAAGATATACATTTTAGACAATAATTGTTTATATAAAAATGCTATTTGTTTACTGTTCTTTGATAGTTTTTACATTAACATGTTATTAAGCAGCTATTTAAAATGGGTAGTATATGTTGTTGTTTTAAATGATGTTAATGATTTTATAATTCAGAATGTTTGGCTTTCCCTGTTTTTCTTTTGTTTTTATATCAGTCCACTTTCTTTCTATTGTATTCATGCCAGCTAATACATCTCATACACACTGAGAAAAGAGAGTTGTGTGGTCTTTTATATGCATGTGGTCCAGTTCTTTCTAACCTGAAGGTTTAATTGATGTACTCATTCGGCTGCTTGATTTTAATCAATATCTTTTATCACTTTGAATCCTAGCATTTCTCTCCCTTGCTCATTCGTGCCTCAGCCAAAGTGTGGAGTCGCCTGATAATTTAGATCTGCAGCACAGTCAAGATTGATGTAGTTTGCACCTAATAGGCCGTAGCTTTTAAGATGAATTCAATACATACAAATCATAGTGACTGATTGCACATAAAGATTAGATTTATTTCTCTCTGTGCATGCTGGGAACATGAGACACGTAAGCAGTGTAGGGCCAGAGTTTGCTAAATTTGTGCGAATACATATAGTGTTTTCGACTTCTTTCTTTCCTGGAGATGGATAGAAAATTATGCTTCCAGTATAATGCTTTTTTTTTTCTTTTCTTTTTTTTTTTAAATGTTATACTTATTTTTAGCGACTAACTGCAGCAGCTTTGCATGAACTGAGAGTAGATTTACAGTAATTTCAGTTATTTTCAGTAAATCTTAAACTATTCAGTGTTGCTCTTCATGATTCAACTGACTCATATTTGTATGTGTGTAAACACTCTGCTTTATTTACTTTCTCATATAACAAAATTTATACATATATCACAGAAGAATTCAGTAAAAAGTTTTGTTTATAGCTATTAGTTTATGTTTCTAAAATACCCACAATTATTCTTTCCTTTTTTTTTCATGGTCTTGTCTCACTGTTGGTAAACACTAATATTCGATCAAACTTGTTGTCACAATTGTTAGTTATTGTCATTTTTACACTGTGAAATTAGTTTACTACTTGTTTGGATCATCATAGTCTTACAATGTAGACAAATTTAATAATAGATTTTTTTTTTTGTATACATTTTAAGATTGAAAGTCCATCTGGGGAAAAAAGATACAGCATATGGTAAAAAGTTTTCAGGACAGATTTATTGTGGTTTTCATTTAACAAAAATAAAAATCAACCCCTAGTACACAAAAGCTGAAGAAACACCCTTAATATAGGCCCTATATGCGGAAATTGAATGTGGCATAGCTACACTGATACATAACTGAGTCTGGATGAAGGTTCTGGAGGTCATTGCTGCAGAGCTTAGCGAGCGCGCGGCGCGTTCTCGTCCAGATGTCCGCGTGCCCGTGTGCTCGCCCGCGACAGCAGTGTGCCCCGGTGGGCTTCTCCTCCGTCTCCAGCAGGTTTGACGGGGATAGACGGACTGATACGTGCAGCAGGTCCGGAGCCAAGCCTCGCTGTTTTTACTTATGAAGATATCGATCGATATTGATCGATAAGGGCGGGTGATTGACGCCGCTGGTTCAGTGCAACGCCACCATGGCATCAGATAGTAAGTAACGCGTTACTAATCGCTTAAACGATATTAGAAAGCTTAGAATTCATTCCTGATCAAATATCGTCATACACACTATCAGTTTATTCATTAATTAAAGCTCCTTGGCTGATTTTGAGGCAGGGCTCAGCGATGAATTTTGCCAGCATCATTATCATCATTCATATCATCTATGGTTCATCTCCTGTACTGTACATGACATTATAGCAACTGACATTTCATTCAAACGATTATAAACACGCCTGGAGAATTTCAAGCGAAGTTTTATATAATCCATGTTCTGGCTGTTGCTAGTGTTGCAGTTTATTTCCTCACCTGCTGATTGTTATTGCCTTTTTTTTTTCAATCATTCTAGTTTTAAAGCACACATTATAATGGCTTAAATAATTTTGATCGTGTTTTTTCCAATACCTTTTATTTAAGTGGCTTTTTAAAATAAATCACTGTCCCCCATACTGCTGTCATTACCGTCACACCAATTTGGAGAACAATTCAGATTTTCAAAAAGAAAAAATGGTTGGCTTAAATTTTATTCTCTTTTATTATTATTATTTATAACACACAAAGAAATCCACATCAATACACTTACACTAACATCAACTTTAAGGCTGTTCAAGGCCCTGATATTTAATACAGAAGACGTAGCATGGATAAATCACAGTTTGAAGAAGCCTCATTTTTCAAGATTGTCTCATACGTCCAGCCAACTGAAGAATCGCATATCAGTGTCAGAGGCAGATTGTGCAACTGTGTTAATCATATACAAATAAACATTTTTGCCCCTGCTGAAAGTCCTTCCATTCTCTAAATCAACTTTGTTAGATTTCCAATGGAAATGTAGAACCAACGTACTAAAAATAGTTCAGTTAATAAATCATTAAAGAGATCTATAATGAAATGTACTGGTTTATTTTGCAGGGAGATTGCGGCTACACATAGGGAGTATTTCACAAGGGTATTTTCTCCAAACTGAAATTTTAATATCATAATTTTTTAAGAGCTTGTGGTTAAACAAGTTCACACAATAAAACATCAGAAAAAGAAAGGTTGCAGAGCTGTCTGGGGCATACCCTTTCAAAAGACACCTTAGTTAGCCTAAGGTAGTAATGTATACCATTTACGGGTAAATAAAGTACAAAGATGTGCCTCTTAGATTACCTGTACCTCTTTATACTCTTTTTCTGAAAGTGAAAAGCCAATTATAAAATGAAGGCGCATTTTAACTTGAACTCTTGCTTTCAGTATAAAGGTATTTTTCATAAATGTCAGATCAGGGCAAGTTGTCCTGTGTTGTACATTTTTGTGTTTTGTAATTTTACACAATTTATAAGTTTCAGTTTCTATTCAAAATAAGAGTTTTATAATTTTTCCACTTTTTGTTGGCTTGAAAGCCGTTAGCTTATAATGCATTTGAAATGCAGATAAGTTTGAGAGGATTAATTTTTTTACTTTCGATAATATAAAAAAAAAAAAAAACTTTTGTAAACGGCTACGAGTGCTTTTTGTGCGCAAAGAAAACAAAAACAACAACTTTATTCAAACATATGACATGGAAGAGAAGAAATTGTTGAATAAAGCTGTTATTTTTGTTTTCTTTGCACACAAAAAATGATTCTCGTAACTTCATAAAATTAAGGTTGAACCACTGATGTCACAAGGACTATTTTAACAATGTCCTTACTACCTTTCTGGGCCTTGAACGTGTCAGTTGCGTTGCTGTCTATGGAGGGTCAGAAAGCTCTCGGATTTAATCAAAAATATGTTCATTTGTGTTCCAAAGATGAACGAAGTTTCATTTACATGTTTGGAACGGCATGAGGGTAAATAATTAATGACATAATTTTCATTTTTGGGTGAACTTGTCACAACTCACGGGGAGCCCGGGAATCAGGAACGAGGAGACGAGGAATTAGCAACACGGGAGTTTAATATATAGACAGGAACACAGATCACAGGTAGGGTAGACACTTACGTAGACACTTAGGTTGACGACAAAGACCGACAAACACTAACTGAAAGGACTGGGGTTTTAAAGACAGGACAATCAAGGAACTAAAGGAGACACACCTGGAATCAAATTAACCAATCAAGGGAGACAGAAACTAGGTCACAGGGCACACATGGGGAGCAAAACACACACAAGACAGTCCAGGGACGTGACATTACTCCCCCTCCCGGAAGGTGCGTCCTCGCACCGTGGAACAACAGAGGGGGGAAACGGGTGGGAACCATGGCGGAGGCTCAGGAGGAGGACGGACCACCGGGAGGAGGTCGGCAGACAGAGACCAGGGAGGCAACGAAGGAGGGAGGAGCCAGGGAAGAGACAGGAGGGACCCGAGCAGGAGGAGCCTGGCGGACCCAGGCCACAGCCATGATGATGGCCCACGGTGGAGCCGACGGAGGGAGGAGCCATGGAGGAGGAATGGCCTCCGACTCAGGGGCCGACCAACGGCGGCGGAGCAGGTGGTGGAGGAGCCCGAGGCGGAGACGGAGAGCCGACGAGCCAGGGAATGCCGAGGATCCGGGGGCCAAGGTGGAGCAGAGTGCTCTGGCGACCGAGGCGGCGGAGCTCCGGAGATCCGCGGGCGGAGCCGGAGCGACTGAGGACCAAGGTGGAGCTGGCGGGAGGAAGGAGCCCAACTGAGCCGGTGGGACGGAGCGACGAGGTGCAGCCGGAGGAGCGGAGTCCTGAGGCGATGGCGGGTCGACGCCCGACCAAGGCGGAGCCGGAGGGACGAGGGAGCCTGGTGGAGCTGGAGGATCGACGGGTGACGGTGGAGGCGAGGGAGCTAGGAGCCGAGGTGGAGCCGCTGGGTCAACGGGCCGAGGCAGAGTCCGGGCCGAGGAGGTTGGAGGTGGAGGTGAGGGATACTCCAGCCCCGGCGACGCTGGAGGATGGCAGTCCTGTGGGGCTCGCACCGCATTGATGGTGGGCTGAGGGCGAGCAGAGGGGCTGCCAGACGACAGCGGTGGAGGAGGCAGGAGCGGGTGGGAGGGTGGGCATTTGCGAGGGGCCGGCACTGGCGGGCACTTGCGAGGGGCCGGCACTGGGGGGCGCTCTTGAAGAGCGGACACTTGGGGGCGCTCTGGCAGCGCGGAGACAGGGAGGCGCTCTTGCAGCGTGGAGACAGGGAGGCGCCTTCTTGGCGCAGGCGCTGGTGGGCACTTGCGAGGGGCCGGCGCTGGGGGGCGCTCTTGAAGCGCGGACACTTGGGGGCGCTCTGGCAGCGCGGAGACAGGGAGTCGCTCTTGCAGCGCGGAGACAGGGAGGCGCTCTTGCAGCGTGGAGACAGGAGGCGCCTTCTTGGCGCAGGCGCTGGTGGGCACTGCGAGGGGCCGGCGCTGGGGGCGCTCTTGAAGCGCGGACACTTGGGGCGCCTGGCAGCGCTGGAGACAGGGAGTCGCTCTTGCAGCGCGGAGACAGGGAGGCGCTCTTGCAGCGTGGAGACAGGGAGGCGCCTTCTTGGTGTAGGCACTGGGGGGCGCTCGGGAAGCGCTGTGCTGGACGGGACCAGCGGAGACTCTTGGGAGCGCCTTCTTGGCGCAGGCACTGGGGGGCGCTCAGGAAGCGCTGTGCTGGACGGAACCAGCGGAGACTCTTGGGAGCGCCTTCGTGGCGCAGGCACTGGGGGCGCTGAAGCGCTGTGCTGGACGGAACCAGCGGAGACTCTTGGGAGCGCCTTCGTGGCGCAGGCACTGGGGGCGCTGAAGCGCTGTGCTGGACGGAACCAGCGGAGACTCTAGAGGGCTCTTGCGAGGGCAGGCACTGGCGGGCTCTTGCGAGGGCAGGCACTGGCGGGCTCTTGCGAGGCAGGCACTGGCGGGCTCTTGCGAGGGGCCGGCACTGGTGGGCTTGCCATACTCTGCCGGCGGGCTTGCCATACTCTCTGCCGCGGGCTTGCCATACTCTCTGCCGGCGGGCTTGCCATACTCTCTGCCGGCGGGCTTGCCATACTCTCTGCCGGCGGGCTTGCCATACTCTCTGCCGGCGGGCTTGCCATACTCTCTGCCGCGGGCTTGCCATACTCTCTGCCGGCGGGCTTGCCATACTCTCTGCCGGCGGGCTTGCCATACTCTCTGCGGCGGGTTTTCCTGGACCGCGAACGGCGGCTGGTGAAGGGAAACGTTGACCTCCAGATCCGTTTCCCAGTCCAGTAAATCCTCCTCCATGTCCAGCAGCCCCAGATAGATGATCAGCTCATCCTCAGCCGTGATGCAGGGGCGGAGCTCCACCGCGCCACACCGCCCACGGTTGGCTCCTCGCGATGGGCACCGCCGCCGCTCGCACCTGATCTGACGTGTTGGGCTCAACTTCCGGGCGATCTTCCGCTCAGTCGCCGGCTTCGCTGGCTCGCAGATCGCAGCGGGCAATGGCTCTCCGTCATCGGTGGGCTCGGGCTGATGCTCCGTACCGCTGGGAGTTGGTGGGCTGGGCTCTGGGTCTGGAGTGGATCTGGCGAGATCATCCTCGGAAGAGACGGTGAGGGTGATCCGTTTCTCACCAGCATCCACTCCACGGCGGCGAAATCCTCTCGAGGACCATCCTCGGACGACAGCGCTCTGCACGCGGTGTTCAGACTTGCGTTGTAGAATGAGCAGAGCGTGCCGTCCGGGTAGCTGGTGTCATTAGCTAACATCAGGAATAGTCTGGTGTGGTCCTCGAGATCTGTCCCCCTGCTCCAGCAGGAGGAGGAGGAATTCGGGCCGAACATAGGGATCCATCGAACACAACGGAAAGAAAAAACACTGGGTAAAACGAGAAAACAAAACGGAGGGAAAAATGCGGAGGTTAATGTATAGGTCGGTCTTTCTGTCACAACTCACGGGGGAGCCCGGGAACCAGGAACGAGAAGACGAGGAATTAGCAACACGGGAGTTTAATATATAGACAGGAACACAGATCACAGGTAGGGTAGACACTTACGTAGACACTTAGGTTGACGTACAAAGACCGACAAACACTAACTGAAAGGACTGGGGTTTTAAAGACAGGACAATCAAGGAACTAAAGGAGACACACCTGGAATCAAATTAACCAATCAAGGGGAGACAGAAACTAGGTCACAGGGCACACATGGGGAGCAAAACACACACAAGACAGTCCAGGGACGTGACAGAACTATCCTAACAGAGTCTGTAGAAACATCTCAAACTGAGACTTTCAAAGCATGAAATAAAGATTTGGTTTCCCATATTCCATTTATGATGGAGTTCACTTATAATTGATTTCTGCTCTATAGTTGGAGGCCTTATAAATAATTTATTTTAATAATGTATTTACCCTACTATTAATACATAGGTCTAATTTTTTTTATAACCAGGATGAGATTGTAACTCTTTGCCTGAAATATGAAAATGATCAAATTATTTTTTATTTTGCGTTAGTTCAATTTTATCTCTAATTGTATTAGTTCTGTTTTAATCTCTAGATAGCTCAGATGAAAAAATGGCCCTTTAACCTATTTAGTCTAATGGTTAAAGACTCTGGAACCCATGAGAGACCAGAATCCTACAACATTACATTCTGTTCTTGGACTAATAATATTCTCAGACATGAACATGACAGTTTCTGGGAAATGTAACCTTTATTTGGTCAGTCATGAAATTTGAGAATCAAGCCTCTGTTATCAGCCTTTGATTTGTCCTGCAGAGAATGTGCAAGTGTGTTTGAGGTTCATCCAACCCTCCTTTATTTATAGAGTGTTTTGGTTCCCCACCTCTGCCTTTATTAGAGCGTGACAGTTAGAGACAGGGTGATTATATCATCTCAGGTGGTGTGTGTTTTGAAGGAGGAGACAGAAAAGCATTGATCTACTTGTAAAACGTGAAAAATTAGAGAGGGACCCTTTCCATCTCTAGAAACACGTCTAGACACTCCAGTACTATACAACTCAAATCCAGGATACAAAGAATTTTGAATATTAATAGTGTCTCAGTGTCCTACTTTTTGACCCATCTGTGATTTAGGCTCTGGAAGTTTGTGTTTGTACATTATATGGTTGTGAGTGAGCTAAAGTGTACTATTTTGTCATGAATTGGTTTACAAATGACTTTCCAGCAGGTGCATTATTCTGGATGAAACAGACAATATTTGTACCCTAAGTATGCTAGATTACATTAAATTACATTACCGTTCAAAAGTTTGGGGTCGGAAAGATTTTCTAATGTTTTTGAAAGAGGATATTTATGCTCACCAAGGCCACATTTGTTTGATCAAAATACAGTGAAAACATTAATATTGTGAAATATTATTACAATATAAAACAACTGTTTTCTGCTTTAATTTATTTAAAAATGTAATTTATTCCTGTGATGGCAAAGCTGAATTTTCATAATTTCATCATTACTCCAGCTCTCAGTGTCACCCGATTCTTCAGAAATCATTCTAATATGTTGATTTGGCGATAATGGAATAAACACTTCTTCTTGTTTAGACAGTTCAAATGGTTCTACTGCCTAATTAATAGAAAGTTCAAAATAACAGCATTTATGCTTATGTTAAAGGAAAACAATTTGCCAATAGTGTAAGAGAAGTTAATTCATGGTTTAAAATGTCACCTTCAAAGTTTGGCCTGTGAACTTGTGTTCTGCAGCATGTTTTTCTGTCTGTGCAACTTTGTTTACTCAGGTTGAACCACTTCTGTTCAGGAATTTAGATTTTGTGGATAAGAAATAAAAGAGTGCCTTTATGTTTAGAGTATAGTGGATTTTGAGAAGCCTTCAGCTTTCAGATGTCAGGAAGGGTGTTAGAGCCTGGCAGGAAGCTTACTGCAAAGATGGAGAGAGATGACATCCTGTACCAATTAACTAATGGCAAACCCTTGATGCTGGCTTTCAAACTTTTTGGCATTAAAAAAGAATTACTCCACAAAGGCTGTAAGCACATCATTCAAAGTTTGACTTTAAATTTTTTCTTTCATATCTAATCAGCAGTTAAATGTGGAGTGTGTAAGCACATGTGTTATATTGTCTTTAATTTGAAATAAATTAAATACATATATAAATGGGGGGGGGGGGAACAACAACAAACAAAATCTTGCTATTTAACAAGATTTTTCGATTTAGTTTTTCCTCAGTCAAGCCAGGGGAGTTTAGATGCAACCCTAATTAAACACACCTCATTCAGATAATCAAGTAATTTAGGCTTATTTGAAAACTGCATAGTTTGTGTGTTGGAGCAGGGTTGGAACTAAACTCTGCAGGGCTCCGGCCCTCCGGGAACTGAGTTTGACAGTCCTGGTCTAAGCAGTTAGGCTATATGATGCAGTTCAAACAAATGGCCAGTAGATGGAGATGTTTTACTATTTTCAGGCATGGCAAGAATTTTATGGCGTTTAAAAAAACAATGTTTTGTTATTGCTTAGAGAGTTTGTCTCTTTCCATCTCTTCCATCTCCCTATATTTCTTTTAACGTCTTGTTTAGCAACACAAGCCATTTTTGATTCCCTTCTCACTCATTCTCAGTAAAAAAGGTACAAAGCTGTCACTGCGGCGGTACCTTGAGGTACAAAAGCTAAAAGGTACATCTTTGTACCTTATTGACCCCTAAATGGTACATATAAGTACCTTTTAAAAATATCTAGTAGTACTTTAAAAATACATAAAGTGTGTATATTAGTAACTTTTAAAAGGGTACCGCCTCGGTGACAGTGTTTTTTTTAACCTTTTTTCTGACAATGTTGGGTGTATGAAATAAACATTTTAACTTTTTTTGGATAACAGTTAGTTAATAATAATTAATAATGGTATAAGGATGTTAAGTAATATTGAGAGCTCATATGAAATCTGTGCACTCAAGAACAGAAAATCCATGGCAACATTAAACCGTGTGTGTTTATGCGAACAAAGCCATGCACAAATCACTCCTCAGTCCTCACAGAATGCTTGAGTTGTTTCCAAGGAAACCATCCTGCTTATGCAGCACAGAGGTCCATGTGGGTGTGTGTGAATATGTGTTTCTGTGCTTACAAGGTCAGTGTGTTCTTGCTTGCGCATGTAGAAGAGTGCAGAGAGCATGGCCAAGTGTTTGGATATGAAATTCACAGCCCTATGCAGCAGTGCATGTAATCTCACTTGAATCTTAATTCTGTCTAAATTCTGTCATTGTTTTACTCACCCTCATGTCGTTCCAAACCTGACCGACTTTCCCCTGAAAAACATAAGAGAAGATGTTGGGCAGAATGTTCATCCTGCTCTTTTCTGTACAGTGATAAGGAGGTTTTTATAACCATATTTATCTCTGCTTCTGTTTTTCACTTGTTTGTGTGAGTGGTAGCTGTTTAATCGCAGCCACAACTGTGACTTGTGCAATTGGCTTGTGTGTGTGTGTGTGTGTGTGTGGGTGCAGATTAGATGGTTCAGCATAATAGTGTTCAGCTTCAGCCTTTCATTCAACACACATGTAAACACTCTCAAACACACACTCAGGAGTGCCTGCCCTCTCAGACTCGGTGAAATATTCACTCTTATGCAACGTAATGGTCCATTTTACACTTGAAGTGTTCACTTCAAAGCACCTTTGATGAATGTGTGTTGAATATGAGGCCATGGTTTCTCTCTGTCTGCTGCAGGGCTGTTCTCCACCAGGCAGAGGTGGTCTATAGTAGTCAACAAATTCCCTTATAATGAAAATATATTGCAACTGTAAGCAATATGACTAATTGAACTTGTGTGTGTGTGTGTGTGTGTGTATATATATATATATATATATATATATATATATATATATAATAAAACTCTCATCTGCAAATACATGTAGTTATGAATTATGTTCTGTTGCAGCACACGTTTTGAGCAGTGCTGTAATAAATTGCATTAAATTAGCATTTTAAATCACTTTTATAGCCCTTTTTAAGTAGGAAATCTAGCCTAGAAAGACATCTGTGTTCTTAGACTTCTTTGTGTATATTTTATGGTATTTTAAAATGTAATTATATAGCCTAATACATCAGTTATTTTAGCAGCAAAAGAATTTGAGAGAAAACATGGTCAATGGTCAATAGGACAGTTTACAACCTGAATTCCAGAAATGTTGGGACGTTTTTTTAAATTTGAATAAAATGAAAACCAAAAGACTTTCAAATCACATGAGCCAATATTTTATTCACAATAGAACATAGAGAACATAACAAATGTTTAAACTGAGAAATTTTACACTTTTATCCACTAAATGAGCTCATTTCAAATTTGATGCCTGCTACAGGTCTCAAAAAAGTTGGCACGGGGGCAACAAAGAGCTGAAAAAGCAAGAAGTTTTGAAAAGATTCAGCTGGAAGAACATCTAGCAACTAATTAAGTTAATTGACATCAGGTCTGTAACATGATTAGCTATAAAAGGGGTGTCTTATAGGCCACGTACACACTACAAGTTTCAGGAATGACAACCGCATTTAAATGCGGGAGTGAGTCCTGTTAATTATTGTTCCATGTGTGTATGGAACAGCAGTCACTCTCGCATTTGTAACCATAACAACATTCTGCCGTCTTGCGTGGTGTATAAAAGCTTAGCCGTTTGTTATGTGCCATTTTTTGACTCTTTTTGTCCGTCGATTTTAACTAAACTACCGCTGATAGACGTGCTGTGTTTTGTTTATGCTCAGGAGGCTGCTTTAGAGAGCGCTGTCTTGCAGTGTTGCCATGTCCTCATATTTACAAGTGCTTTTAGGCATGTTGTTTGGTCTTATCTCATAAAGATAGGCACTTTATGAAGTTAATAAAGTGGTCTGTTGTGGATATGAGAGATATGATTTTTTATTTTTTTATTTTATTTTATTTTTTTATTTTTATAAAACAAAGCATTTGGGTGTTTTTGTGTGTTTTTGTGCTTGCCCTTGTTTTTTTTTTCTATGAAGATCTGGCAACACTGACACTTTACCGCAGGGCTCATGAGCGCAGCTAGCCCCGTGCTAAGTTAAAACTTCTTTCACTGTTTTTTTCTTGCATCTCACATACAGATGAAGACACATTTCTGATACACGTTCAAATACGTCATTAACAACTAGTTGTTCAGTTCAGTTCTGTACACACTGCGTAGATTTTCTGTAAATGCAGTTGTCACTACCTGTATTTTTCGGGAATTAATGCGGTTGTAGAATGCTGTTGTCACTCCCGTATTTTAGTGAATTATGTGTGTACAGAACGCGATTAAGGAGTAAAAGGTGATCTGACAACCGAATTTAGCTGCAGTGTGTACGTGGCCATAGATGCAGAGTCTCTCAGAAGTAAAGATGGGCAGAGGCTCTCCAATCTGTGAAAGTGCGTAAAAAGATGGAATATTTTAAAAACAACGTTCCTCAACGTCAAATTGCAAAGGCTTTGCAAATTTCATCATCTACAGTACATAACATCATCAAAAGATTCAGAGAAATTGGAGCAATCTCTGTGCGTAAGGGACAAGGCCGAAGACCTTTGTTGGATGTCTGTGGTCTTCGGGCCCTGAGACGACACTGCATCACTCATCTGCATGATTCTGATATTACTAAATGGGCCATTGGGCATCATTGACATTAATAAATGGGCCCAGAAATACTTCCAGAAACCACTGTCGGTAAACACAATCCACCATGCCATCTGCAGATGCCAACTAAAGCTGTATCATGCAATAAGGGAGCCATATGTGAACATGGTCCAGAAGTGCCGTCATGTCCTGTGGGCCAGGGCTCATTTAAAATGGACTGTTTCAAAGTGGAAAAGTGTTCTATGGTCAGACAAGTCCAAATTTGACATTCTTGTTGGAAATCACAGACGCCATGTCCTCCGGGCTAAAGAGGAGGGAGACCTTCCAGCATGTTATCAGCACTAGATCTGATACACACACACACACACACACACATACAGTGAGGAAAATAAGTATTTGAACACCCTGCTATTTTGCAAGTTCTCCCACTTAGAAATCATGGAGGGGTCTGAAATTGTCATCGTAGGTGCATGCAGTGGCGGTTCTACATTGAATTACTCCCCGGGCGAGACCCCCCTCTGAAAAAAAATTGTAGGTTTTTTGGCTAAAAAATTTTGCACAAACAGTTTTACTATAACAATATAAGTGTAAGACAAGCTTATATTTCTCAATTGCACAAATCCTTCAACATGAAAAACACAATTCTGCACAAAACAGTATAAGTTATCAGAACTTAAATAAATATACTCTATATACATAATAAACACTGTGTTTATTTGGCACTCGACAATCAACAGATTTCCCATCCCCCAACACTGTCACTCACGACCAGAAGTCAAGACTAAACCACAAAGTGAAAATAGCAGTATTCTTTAGTGATATGTTATTTACACAGTGCAGATAGCTTTAGATTATATTTATTCTATGTTAAAATAAAATAAAAACATGGCGAAAAACATTATTAGAGAAAACATTACTTATTGCAAAAATAGTGGTAATTATCTGCACTTCTGCATTGTAATACATTATAAAATAGTATGCAATAACTTATTGAGTGTAATTTTTTAATTTTATTTCTAATTATTAAATGGATGCCACCTTATTGGGACAAAAGCCCTCTCTACACCTACCCTAACCCTACCCGATACTTTGTTCAACTTTTTGATTATTTCCTTCATTTTTATTAAAAAATAAATGCTTTTCTGATGTGATTTGAAATTTAAAAAGCGAGAAAAAAAGTTCGCCAAAAGGCAGATTCGAACCCTGGTCGATCGTGTCAAAAGAAGTGTATTGCAAACTTTACCATCTGCACCACTGAATCTAACAACTAGTAACCGTCTTTTGCATATTTGACTATCCCAATCATACATTTGTGGGTGGAGTTAATGTAAATAGCCTCTGCCAGCAACATAGCTATTTGCACTTAAATAGACACTCCGATTTTTTTTTTTTTATATTCCCAACAATTAAACAGTTGCCCACATAAAAAAAAAAAAAACAGGGGGTGCTACAGCACCCTCCGCACCCCCACTTCCCGCGCCCCTGGGTGTGACTGACTTTAGCCCACTTGTCCCACTAATTTGGGAGAGGTGAACTGTCCGCCGCGGCCGCACCCCCCTCCCCGTTCCACTTCTCACACAGCTTCTGTGCTCGGTACCTTCTCAACAAGCAGGGGCGCCAATTTGCCAATTCCCCGCACAGTTATATGATAGATAATATGATAGATAATAGAAAACCGCTTAGCGGCGCAGATGATTTTTTTTTTCCAAGTGCTTGTGCCGCCCCCCACGTGTCATGAAAAAATGCCGCCCCGGGCGGCTGCCCCGTTCGCCCATGCCTAAAACCGCCACTGGGTGCATGTCCACTGTGAGAGACATAATCTAAAAAAAAAAATCCAGAAATCACAATGTATGATTTTTTAACTATTTATTTGTATGATACAGCTGCAAATAAGTATTTGAACACCTGTCTATCAGCTAGAATTCTGACCCTCAAAGACCTGTTAGTCTGCCTTTAAAATGTCCACCTCCACTCCATTTATTATCCTAAATTAGATGCACCTGTTTGAGGTCGTTGGCTGCATAAAGACACCTGTCCACCCCATACAATCAGTAAGAATCCAACTACTAACATGGCCAAGACCAAAGAGCTGTCCAAAGACACTAGAGACAAAATTGTACACCTCCACAAGGCTGGAAAGGGTTACGGGAAATTGCCAAGCAGCTTGGTGAAAAAGGTCCACTGTTGGAGCAATCATTAGAAAATGGAAGAAGCTAAACATGACTGTCAATCTCCCTCGGACTGGGGCTCCATGCAAGATCTCACCGTGGGGTCTCAATGATCCTAAGAAAGGTGAGAAATCAGCCCAGAACTACACGGGAGGAGCTGGTCAATGACCTGAAAAGAGCTGGGACCACCGCTTCCAAGGTTACTGTTGGTAATGCACTAAGACGTCATGGTTTGAAATCATGCATGGCACGGAAGGTTCCCCTGCTTAAACCAGCACATGTCCAGGCCCGACTTAAGTTTGCCAATGACCATTTGGATGATCCAGAGGAGTCATGGGAGAAAGTCATGTGGTCAGATGAGACCAAAATATAACTTTTGGTCATAATTCCACTAAACGTGTTTGGAGGAAGAAGAATGATGAGTACCATCCCAAGAACACCATCCCTACTGTGTAGCATCATGCTTTGGGGGTGTTTTTCTGCACATGGGACAGGGCGACTGCACTGTATTAAGGAGAGGATGACCGGGGCCATGTATTGCGAGATTTTGGGGAACAACCTCCTTCCCTCAGTTAGAGCATTGAAGATGGGTCGAGGCTGGGTCTTCCAACATGACAATGACCAAGCACACAGCCAGGATAACCAAGGAGTGGCTCTGTAAGAAGCATATCAAGGTTCTGGCGTGGCCTAGCCAGTCTCCAGACCTAAACCCAATAGAGAATCTTTGAGGGAGCTCAAACTCCGTGTTTCTCAGCGACAGGCCAGAAACCTGACTGATCTATAGAAGATCTGTGTGGAGGTGGGCCAAAATCCCTCCTGCAGTGTGTGCAAACCTGGTGAAAACTACAGGAAACGTTTGACCTCTGTAATTGCAAACAAAGGCTACTGTACCAAATATTAACATTGATTTTCTCAGGTGTTCAAATACTTATTTGCAGCTGTATCATACAAATAAATAGTTAAAAAAATCATATGTTGTGACTTCTGGATTTTTTTTTTTAGATTATGTCTCTCACAGTGGACATGCACCTACGATGACAATTTCAGACCCCTCCATGATTTCTAAGTGGGAGAACTTGCAAAATAGCAGGGTGTTCAAATACTTATTTTCCTCACTGTATATATATATATATATGTATGTATGTATATGTGTTTGTGTGTGTATCAGATCTAGTCTGATTAGGGCTCAAAAAAATTGTTCTTTTAGTTTTTTATATAAATTTTATGCTTATTTTAATAAGATTATTTATTTATTTTTTTGTAAATGTATTCAGCAAGGATGAATTAAATTCATGAAAAACTATCACAATTCATTACCATTTTTAACTATTTTCAGCATTGATGATAATAAGAAATGTTTCTTGAGCACCGAATCAGCATATTAGAATGATTTTTGAAGGATCATGTGACACTGATGAGTCGAGTAATGACTGCTGAAAATTCAGCAATAATATATATTTTTAAATAAATTAAAATAGAAATGTATAATAATATTTCATCACATTACTATTTTTACATTTTTATTAGAGCCTTCTTTAAAAAATGGAAAAATCTAATGGGTCCCAAACGTTTGAATGGTAGTATGTCTATTTATAATAATATATAGTGCTGAGAAATAATTTGATGATGAATGATGATGGCCAGATGAATACAACCATGTGCATGACATTATGGGCTAAATAAAATGTATATGCAAAGATATAATTAATTTTTCAGTTTGAACTGAAAAATTGCAAGGTCTTCGCTATTTGTGTAACTAGCGGTTTTATACCAGGATGTGTAAAATTGTTTAAGGGTAAAACTACTCTATAATATTATTATGGTGGCTGCATTAACCTTGTGTGGATTGGGTTTGCTTAAGGTTGTGAGGACAAAATGTCCCCATAAGCATTGTAAATCCTGCCATCAAACATGGTGTAGACTAACCAAATGTCTCCAAAAAGGGAAATTATGTCATTATTTACTCACCCTCATATTGTTCCAAACCTGCATGACTTTCTGTCTTGTGTCTGAACAAAAAATGATATGATAAAGAATGTTGATAACCAAACAGTTTTGTTTCCCATTGACTTTCATTTGTATTTTTTTGTCCATACAATGGAATTTAATAGGAACCGAAACTATTTGGCTATCAACATTCTTTATAATATCTTCTTTTATGTTCCGCAGAAGAAACTCATGTAGGTTTGGAAGGACACGAGGGTGAGTAAATAATTACATAATTTCATTTTTGGGTAGACTATCTCTTTAACGGACAGAAGATATCAGTAATACAGTATAAAAATTTAACTTCTATACTTTAAATGCTTCTGATCAATGTGTATCTGTGTGTCTGTTCCCTCACCAGTCACCCCCGAGGCGGTGGGCTTCCTGTCAGCCGTGGGCATCTTTGTCGTTTTGCTGGCCATACTCTTCCTCTTTATCAATAAGAAGCTTTGTTTCGCTCGTGTCGGAGGTCTGCCGTGCCTCGAGCAGTACAGCCGACGCAAACGAAGAGACCGTGCTGGGATTCACCAGGGACTCGGTGAGTATTATTGTTCAGAGTGCAAACGTTTTTCGCTGACTTTCTTTTGTTTTTTTTTGTTTTTTTTGCAAAAGGTGCACTTCATTATTAAAATACATTCTCCTGTCCAAGTTGAATATAATAATAGTCTGTTTGATGACCATTTGCAGACAGAGGGAGTGTTTGGGATCCAATTATCTGCATATTATATACACTGAACCACACACATGTCTGTGTGCTCTGTGGGTTGTCCCTATCTCTATTCATTCCTGGCAAACACACATACACATGCACTCATATGAGTAAACCCTGCACCTTTTGATTAGTCACACACACACACACACACACACACACACGCTCATTACACAGTCAGTATATCAGCTGGGTGTTGGAGGAAGTTCTGCTGTGGTATTTCAAAGTAGCTCCTTTAGTAAACATTCACTTGTCTGTCTTATGAGATATCCTGAGTCTACTAGCTAGTTAAACGGCATACGTCAGGTGCTGCTGAACTGGTTCGACTGAAGGTTTGCTGTATGTGGATAGTTTCTGGGGTGCAGGGGTTCTAAATGGAGTAATAGGTTGTTTTTTTTGATGAAGCCATGCTGGTGAGTGTTTGAACTAGGGATGCACGATATATCAGTACCATATTGGTTATTGACTGATATTTGAGATTTTTTTAAGCCATTGGAATTGGACATTTAATTGCGCATGCTAGGTTTTCATATTTTTACATTTAGATTACCTCTACCATCATCTAACGCTCACTAAAAGTTTGTTTAGAAACACCAATAATTTAATTACACTGTTAAATGCAGTCTTTGGCAAATTTCAAAATAAATATCCATTTGCATACTGTGCATTATTATGTTGTGATGCCTAAATTCACTTGTAACATTTATAACTGATTGACTATTTAGACAAAATAGTAAAGATTTTATTACCCAATTATCAGTTATTGGCCATAAAAAACAAAATAATAATAATTGGCTTATTGGTTTTGGACAAAAACAAAACAAAACAGTAAAAACAGTTTAAACTGTATTATTTAGAACAGTTTTCATCAGATAGCTGAAGAAAGTTAACTTTAAATTAAATTGTACGTTTGATGTCTATCTGCTGTGCAAATTGTAGTTGTTATTTGCACTATAGAAGTAAATATGTTCTGTATAAGCTATGTTGATTTTGTTTTTGAAACAGTAACAACATGAGGGAATTCACTGGGCCTTATGTGCATCTGAAAATAGATCTTCTTTTGAGCCGTTGTCAAAGGTTTTGGGGAAAACATTTTGAAATCTGATGGAATGGCGGATGTTCCTCAGGCAGGTATCCCAGCATTCTCTTCATGGCTCGCTCAGATTTCAGATACTTTCTCCAATGGCTTCCGCCGCCTTGGCCAAAACGGAGCTGTTGACTCAGAGGTCTCAGTGAAAGAAGAGAGTTCAGAGGTGGAGCAGTATTTGAAGGTTGTTCATGGATCTGGAGTGGATACACAGGAGATGCTGGCACTGCGAGGTCAGGGCAGCAGTTTTGATTATGCCCCCTCTGTCGAACGTCTGACTCCCATCAGCGAAGAGACAGACGAGCTGGAGACCAGAAGGAGTGATGCTGGTAAGATGTAGGTTAGAAGTTGGATTGGTTTATCTTCTTGGTCCATTTTTGTTGAGACTGCTGTCCATGTGTTTAGTTTAAACATCACTGGTGGTTCTCTTCTTCTCGCTAGCTGGTGACATGTTTGCTGTGTAAGGTTTTGTTACCTGTTTGTGACTGGTAGCTTCATAATTTTAGTGTTTGTTAGGGTCTTAAAATTGTTGTGCCTCCTTGCTACAGTAAGTTTTGGGTTGTTCAGTCCACCTAATTTTTAATGTGACAGTAACTTAAATGTGCAGGGCGTTCAGTGTCAGATGATTATTCCATTTTAGTTGTACAAAAACAGTCTGTTATGCTGCTTAAAGGGGTCATCGGATGCCCATTTTCCACAAGTTGATATGATTCTTTAGGGTCTTAATGAAAAGCCTATAACATACTTTGGTTAATATTTCTCAATGGTAGTGTAAAACAACAGGCTTTTTACCCTGTCAAAAACAGCTCTTTTCAGAGCAAGCTGTTTTCTTGCGTTTCGCTTTAAATGTAAATGAGCTCTGCTCACCCCGCCCCTCTCTTCCGAGCAGCTCTCTGAGAGACGGTAAACTTTTGCCGTATTTATCAAGAAACTTTCTAACTAGCATGTTAATAGTAAAGGCGATTTGCAAAGATTCATAAAATAACCTTATACTCGCTTCTTCTGTAGGTGAGGCTGGATCGCAAATGATTCGCGCGAACATAGATGCATTTAGGTAGATCGGGGGTGCATTTCCTTCACAAACAAACTTAATCCACTGCGTCTTCAGCAGCTCAGATGTCAGGAGTAAATGACAACTGCTATGTTCATTATTACATCCAACAACAAAACACCTTGATCACTTAGGAGTCATTCTCGTCTACTAGGGGTGGCACGGTACATGTATTCGTACCGAACCATCACGGTACAGACTTCTCGGTTTGGTGCATGAGGCCTTACAACGAATACAGGCAATTCACCCTCAATCCAGAAGGGGGCGCCCGCAGCAATGCAACGCTGTTTGATAACCGCCAGCAGAAGAACAGCGAATGCCGAGTTGCGCACTTGAAAACAAAGCCCACTAGACAGTGACCATGTGCTGATTCTGAATGCGTCTCTCACAAAGGAATATACTTTAAAGGCTTGCGCACTCAACTGTTTGCGAAATGGAGCTTTGTGCTCGTGTATCCTACCTCTCTCATTCGCCACAAATCCAAATATTCCGTAATATTTCCGTGTTTGCAATGTAACGTATCTGAATGCTAAACTATTATTTATTATGTAAATTATAGGCTTTGTACTTCAGTCGCGTTCCAATGGTGACACAGAGGAGGGTGTGCTGATGTTTGGTTCACTATATTTTATTTTGATAAAGTACCAACTGTGCTGTCAAGTTAGTAATGCTGGAACTGGTGTGTGTGTGTGTGTGTGTGTGTGTGTGTGTGTGTGTGTGTGTGTGTGCTCCGGCGCGATCACTTCAACTGTTTCCTTATACCAGCAGAATCAACTTTAAACACTTGTCTTATTAATAATGCATCACTGTATAAAGGTCTGCTTTTATTTGTGTGTACACTCACAATGAAAACAAAAAAAGAAAACAAATAGGATGTTGCTTTCTACCATTTGAGTTTCCTTTCTGTGAACAAATTAAGCGTGTCACAAAAATGAACAAACTCAGCATATATAGGCTATGTTACGTGTCGCACTGTTTTTTCCCCCTTGTTTATCTGTAAACTAAATCAGATATATTTCAAGAATTTATTCCTTGTATGTATATATATTATGTACTGCAGATTTTATATATAGGCTAACGTAATGTAATAATATTTAATATTTTCACATCTAGGTGGAAAAAAATAGTAATTTGTACTACTGTCTGCTCAAAATAAATGAAAAGAAACCGAGCATAGTAGATTTATTTATTTATTTATTTTTATTTTTTCCCTGTTGTACCGAAATCGTATCGAACCGTGATCCCCAAACTGAGGTACGTACCAAACCGTGACATCTGTGTACCGTGCCACCCCTATTGGCTACATCTGCTCCAGCGTCGAAACAATGGCGGACTGATGACAGCTCACTCAGGGCGGGTCTAAGGTAAAACGCTAGTGTCAATCAACTATCGTGGGAGGGCCTGGGTCTGTGTGACATCACACAGACAAGAAGCTGAGAACGGCTTGATTTGAGAAAGGGGTAATGTTTTTAGTAGATTTAAAAAAGACACTGGGTGGATTTTTATCATTATAGGGTGGTTGTGTAAACACGCTGCCAACACACATTTATGTTCAAACAACATGTAAAAGTGCATTTCGCATCCGATGACCCCTTTAAAATTGTAACCTGGTATATTTTATCTTATTATTATTATTAGTTATCAGGTAACACTTTATTTCGATAGTCCACTTTAGACATTCTGTTAACAGTAAGTAACTTTGCAACTACATGTCAACTAACACTTTATTTTGATGGGTCCACAACATACAACATACTGAGTATGAGAAACTTTGCAAGTATGTCAATTTATTCTACTAACCCTAAACCTACCCTACTGAGAGTTAGTAGACATGTAGTTGCAAATTAATGAGAATTAGTTGCCATTTAGTTGACATGTAGTTACAAAGTTACTTACAGTTAGTAGAATATCTGAAGTGGACTATCAAAATAAAGTGTAACCAATTTTCATTGTTTGCAAAAGAAATTCTGTTGCTTGGAAAGACACTAAACACAAACACACAGTCACTCATATGCAGGGTTTAAGACTTGTGTGTGTGTGTGTGTCATCTTTCTGGATTTTTAATATATTCAGTAAACTGAGAACGCCCTCTCAAAACAAACAGGAGAGTCATTAAATTTACACATGAATACACTGTACACACATACACACATATCAAATACACATGCCATGTTCACTCCCACACATACACACACACACACACAGACACGATCACACACACACATACATATATACAAAAATTCAATCATATAGTCTAATCAATAAACATCACTGATACTCTTAACATGCTTGTTAAAGAAATATTTAACCCAAAAATAAAAATTCTGTCATCACTGACTCACCCTTAGCTTGTTTATAAGTTTCTTTCTTTTGTGGAACATGAAAAAATATATTTTAAAGAATGTTGGTAACCCAACAGTTGTTGGTCCCCATTGACTTCCACAGTATGAAAAATATATGGAAGTCAATTGACCAGCAAATATTCTTCAGAATATCTTCTTTTGTGTTAAGCCAAATAATGAAATTGATACAGGTCTGGAACAGCTTAAGGGTGAGTAAATGATGACAGAATTTTCATTTTTGAAATGAAAATTCTGTCATCATTTACTTTAAGATCTTGGACATTCTGAACAGAAAGTTAGTAAATGAAAGGTTCGATTTTTGTGAATTTTTTTTAATAAAAGATCAAAAGGATTAACAATGCAAATGAATTTTCACAGCCGCCTTTGATCATATTTACAAAGGGTGCCAATAATTCTGACCACTACTGTGTGTGTGTGTGTGTATGTATGTGTGTATGTATGTGTGTATATATATATATATATATATATATATATAAAATATTTCTATAGGTCTGAGCTGGAAAGATTCTTAAATTCACATTAATTCACAAGAAATAAATAAATTGAATAAAACAAGATATAGGCATGTCTGTCAATCATGTCTGATTGTATTGTTTTAAAAAAAGCATTTTTGCTTTTGAAAAGCATTTTGAAGAAATATTAAATGCTTCTTAATCTTTTGAGCATATTATTGAAATTTCTAAATATACCATTGTTAATTCATATTTATTCATAACAGTACGTTTTCATTCAAAATGTTAAAATATTTAGAAATTTATTTAGAAATGTAATGATTTCAAAGGTTTTTTTTTTTTCTGTACAGAATCAGAGAGGTAAAGTTGGTTTAATATATGTTCCATACAAAATGTCCATGAGTTGGACTCTACAAGGACATTTGTTTTGAAGAGTTCTTTGCAGCAGTTATTTATGAGCTGCTCTGTTTGGAATGGCACAGCTGCTATGATTGTTCTCGTTTCAGATTCCCTGCCTAGTTATCATTTATGTCATATGGAACGCACTCAGTGTGTACATTGAGGAAAACACTTCAGCGAGAGGGACTGGTAACCATGGCAACCTCCTATGTTGCTCCTTACATAGCCACTTGGCCTAATTTGGTGTGTGTGTGTGTGTGTGTGAGTGAATGATGCGGTGAAATGCAGTAAAATGAATGAAAGTACAACTATAATGGATGAGAGAAAAAAGAAACCCAAAGGCACTAACTGGCCACTCTCTTATGATTAGGTGCATATGGTGGACGTGCCTTTCTACACACACTCTACATTACCATTAAAAATACCACCATGTCTGAGTCACCTGTCTTTCTCTCTCACTTGATGGAATATGGGAAAAAAACAAGTTATTGTGGTCAGAGTGTCCTGCATCAGTACGAAGTAAATGTATTTGGTTTTGATTTTAAATAAATGGTGCTTGCTAAGGCAGTTATCACTATTAATATTGCATATACATTTAGGATCAGTAAGATTTTTTTAGAAAGAATTTAGTACTTTAATTCAGCAAGGATGCATTAAATTGATCAAAAGTGACAGTAAAGACTTTTAGAACATTAAAAAGATTTATATTTAAAATACATATGCTGTTTTGTTATGCTGAAAAAAGTCAAAATATCTAATCAAAGTTTAAACAGGAATGAATTACATTAAAAAATATATACTAATAGAAAACAGTTATTTTAAATTGTAATATTTCACTTTCACATTATTACTGTTTTCACACTATTTTTCAAACTTTTGAATGGTGGTTAGCAATTGTTATACACACATGAATGATTCCTCAAATTGTGTGGCTTGTTGAGAAGAGATGTTCTTTCTGAACTGGAGCCATTTCTAGGGATCAGAATGTCTTAAGGTACGACTCTTTTGACTTACGCTAGTTAACAACAACCTAGTATCCACCTAGTATAGGAATGGTAATGGCATGGCAATGGTAATTACCCAGAGCAACCACATAGTAATGCCTTGGAATTATGGCTGGTAGGCCTGTATTGGTCCATATTCTTTCACTTTCTCTGCATTTATCTTTGCCTAAATTTTTGTAACTTTTTTTTTTTTTATTTGCCCCTTTTTTTGTCCATCTGTCCCCATCTGTGTGTCTGCAGTGAATAGTTACGGCGATGACGGTGAGATTTCCAGCTCATCAGGCAGCGATGATGAGTTAGCGAAGCAGTTTGAGATCTCTGTTTCCCGCTCACAAAGCTTCCGTTCGGGGGTTACGGAGCTCAACACCCAGAATGCACCAGGGCAACATCACAAATTTAAACGGCTGCTGTCTGACCAGGAAGAAGGAAGCACAGATCCATCTGACTGTGAAGGTACGCACCCACATTCTCCTATTTGCTCAGACATTTGTATATAAATATGCATAGCTATGCTTTCCTGATATACATAAGTCACATATATGTCAACCACACTGAATATTTCACTTGAAGCGGCTCCTCGCTGATTAATAGAGCACAGAACCGTGGTTTAGAAAGCAGGATAGTGAAACGCATTTAAGAAATTCATTTAATTTTTTAAGGTCATTCAATTATTTCAAAAGCATTTCTACTTGAGGGTATGTGTGTTTTCAGTGTGTGAGTGTGGGTGATTGTGAATAAAAGATTGCCTTTTATTCTGTAATCAGAATAACACAAAAAAAATTTAACATAAGCCATTAAAAAAATTACTTTGGCTGGCTTTTAACATAAAACATAAAAATTATATAATTGTTTGTCAATAAATATCTAATTAATTAACTTTATGGTAAACCAGTGTTGATACTGTTATCTAAAACTATTAAAAACCTTCAAATATAGCTGCAATAAAACAAAATAAAAATATTAGATGGGAAAACTTCAACAACAACAAAAAAATTTGCTTATTAAAAATTAGTAGTTAGCTCTGCAAACTAACTGAACTAAGTTGAAGTGCTAAAATGACTAAAATGTAAAAAATTTAAAAATGAATTAAAGTGACAAAAATTTAACTAAATTACTAAAACTTACACTAAAATTAAAATAAAAACTGTGGTTTATAATACTAAAATAACACTGTGGTAAGCCAAAAAAAAAGAAAAAAAAAAAGGTTCGATGGAACTATACTGTACTGGCTAGTGGTTTGTGAAATATATTGTTCTCCATTTACAAGTCCTTTTACTTTTTTTATAGGAATGAAATTTCACAAATGAGATGTCTTTAATATTGCTCTTCTAATACTCCTCCTGCAAAAAGATTACATAGAAATCAAACAGAGACTTTTGCTTAGATTGATACTGTTTTGAGAGTTTTAAAGGTGCAATAGGTGATTGTCTTCAGAAACATTTTTTGTTATGCTTGTTGAATTCTCTTCATACCCCGATAGCAATCATTTAGTTAAGTGGTCTAAATGTATTTATCTGTATTTATATATATTCTGTGGAAGGCGTAAGACCAAGAAATGTTCGTCCAATCAAAACGTTCGTTCCAAGCGTATTGATTGACTTTCCTACCTGGCTGTCAACATATGTATTTGCATACTTCTGCGCACCCGGTTCAGGATTTGTCATCAGTGCGGTTATGTACGCTATGCAGACTGAGTGAAAATAGCAGGCAAACACCAACAACCTTATCTATCTTCCTGGTATTGTTGTACTTTTACTAACTGTGCTATAACGTTTTCTCACCGGTGAATGACACATGATGTATTGTAGTAATGTTGTCTCTGATCGTCTGATCTGTGTGCGTATATACGTTCAGGAGGCGTGGCTTTGAACGGTGACTTGCAGGGAGGGTGGGACATTTGCGTTCAGTGCTATCAGGCTAAAGTTACTGCACCTTTAAGACCCAAAATGAACCAAGATTGAGAACCAATGAATGTAATGAATTTTCAAAACATTCAATTTGATAATGTTAAGTAAAAATGCTTATTAAATATTTGAACACTGACTTTACTGCCTCGGGCTAAAGGCTAAAGCTAACCTACGTTTCAGAAGATACAATACAAATCCAAACGCCTTTTATAAATATTTTATGAATGTGCTGCCAGTCACGTCACTGTTAATTCCCCTAATGTTCAGTAAATATCCCTGATCTGTACATTGCAATTGCACATAGCTCAACTAAAACAGCTTCTAGTTGGTTACTTGTGACCACTGTATTCTTGCTGTATGGAGCTGTATTTCTCAGAATGTTCATCACAGCATCAGTTGCCATGGAAAAGCGTCTTTCTGGTCGCCATGGTAACAGAGTAACTGTCTGCAGTTAATTGGTCTCTGCTGCTGAGTAGAACAGTTTGTACCCTAAATGAGATTTCATTCAGTGAAATTCACAGAGTCACGAGTCATAGTGTCCTAGTCAGTAGGACAAGCACTTAAAGCCGTAAATTACTCTCATTATCATCTGCTCCAGAGAGCCTGATTGGTCAAAGGAGCCTGTCCTGCAATTATGATATCTGTCAGAGTGTCAATAAAATTTCATTTGCTAAACGTTTAGGGAAAGTGTGTGTGTGTGTGTGACAGAGCTGTTAATCGTGTCTTATATTTAGTAGTATATTTTTTTTTCTGTATTAAAAATCTACTACTAAATATAGTGGTCTATTTACTTGAATCGCCCAGTGGAATTCAAATTTACAAATTAAATTTTAGTTTCGCAGCTGTTTCTCTTATTCCACAATTTCTCAAACTGTGCTTAGTTTTTTCAAGAAGTCAGCAACTAAATCTCATTCAGTTTGAACTCAAATATTTCTCATTAAAGACTAAATTGTCTGAATTATCTATATTACTTTTATAGCTCTTTATTCTTTAAATAAAACTTAAATATATTAACATACTGTTTGTTTGGTATCATTATACAATAAGGTTTCATTTGTTCACAATTAATAATCTTAATTAATGTTAATTTTAGCTTTTTTTAATACTAGGGCTGGGTAAAAAAATATTGATATTTCGATTTTAATTGGTTAAGAAATGATATTGATACTTATCCCAAGAATCGATTAGTCTAGCCTGTTCACTGCAAAAAATGCTTTTCTTACTTATAATTTTTGTCTTGTTTCCAGTCAGAATATCTAAAAATTCTTAAATCAAGAAGGATTTTCTAGACAAGTAAAAATTGTCTTGTTTTCAGAAAAAAATAGTCAAACTTAAGTGATTTTTTTGCTTGAAACAAGCAAAATAATCTGCCAATGGGGTAAGAAAATTGGTAGATTATTTTGCTTGTTTCAAGCAAAAACTCACTTAATTTTGACTATTTTTTTTCTGAAAACAAGACAATAATTTTTACTTGTCTAGAAAATCCTTCTTGATTTAAGAATTTGTAGATATTTTGACTGGAAACAAGACAAAAAATCTAAGTGAGAAAAGCATTTTTTGCAGTGTTTTCAGTTAATGAATAGAACACTTTACCATACATCACATCCAAATAAATCACAGTAAGTGTAGTGCTTTACTTTAGATATGGAACCAAGTCTCAGATTTCAAATTCTGTCCATTTTATTACAATATTCAAACAATAAATAACATTTTGACGCTGTTTAATGTGGAGTGACAGCACCTCAGTTGAAGAGAAGCGGCAGCATGACATGCACGTGACCTGATCATCTCCTCCACTTTAATACCAGTTTTAGCAAGAAATAAACATGAATGAACATCAGAAGATATGTTCAATGAAAGAGTATAACTCACTGAAATCCGTATCCTGTCTCATGTAATCGCTCAAGAAGTGTTTCAACCACGGAAAAATTTCAATATAACAGCTTGTAAACAATATGTCATGTAACGTCACATTTACCTCAGAAAACAAACATATTCTGTGACCATAAACTCGTTAGTCAGCTAGAAAAATTAACTCTAGAGAGGAGCATTTTGCTAAATACAGTGCTGCTTGAAAGTTATGAACCCTTTAGAATTTTTAATATTTCTGCATAAATATGACCCAAAACATCATCAGATTTTTATGAGTCCTGAAAGTAGACAAAGAGAACCGAATCAAACACGTGAGAGAAAAATATTTTCTTTGTCATTTATTTATTGAGAAAAATGATCCAATGATCCATATATGTGCGTTGCAAAAGTATGTGAATCTTTGCTTTCAGTATCTGGTGTGACCCCCCTTTTGCTGCAGTAACTGAAGGTAAAGTTTCTTGTAAATGCTGATCAGTCCTGCACAATAACATTTAGGAGTTTTAGCCCATTTCTTTCTTCTCAGAACCACTTAAACTCTGTGATGTTGGTGGGTTTCCTCCAATGAACTGCTTGCTTGGGTCCTTCCACAACATTTTAATTGGATTAAGATCTGGTCTTGCTGCATGATCCACGTTCTCTTGAGACTCTGTTCCTAAAAAGATGTCCTGGCGTTTTCCTTTAGAATTTGCTGATATAATTCAGAATTCATTGTTCCATCAAAGATGGCAGGCTGTCCTGGCCAAGATGCAGCAAAACAGGCCCAAGCCATGATGCTACCACCACCATGTTTCACAGATGGGATAAGATTCTTAAAGGGATAGTTCACCCAAAAATGAAAATTCTGTCATCGTTTACTCACCCTCAAGTAGTTCCAAACCTGTATGAGTTTCTTTGTTCTGCTGAACACAAAGGAAGATATTCTGAATAATGTAGGAAACAGAGCAGCTCTGGGGCACCATTGACTTCCATAGTATTTTTTTTCCTACTATGGAAGTCAATGGTGCCCCAAAACAGCCTGGTTACAAACTTTCTTCAAAATATCTTCCTTTGTGTTCGGCAGAACAAAGAAATTCATACAGGTTTGGAACTACTTGAGGGTGAGTAAATGATGACAGAATTTTCATTTTTGGGTGAACTATCCCTTTAAGCTGGAATAAAGTGTGTTCTTTTCTCTGAACATAATAGCTTCTCATTTAAACCAATAAGTTCTAATATGGTTTCATCCATCCATTAAACCTTTCTCCAATAGTCCTCTGGCTTATCCACATGATCTTTAGCAAGAAATTTTCTTTTTGGAGAGCAGTAGCTTGCTTCTTGTAACTCTGCCATGCACACCATGGTTGCTCAGTGTTCTCCTGATGGTGGGCTCATGAACATTAACATTAGCCAATGTGAGAAAGGCCTTTAGTTGCTTAGAAGTTACCCTGGGAACTTTTGCAACCTCGCAGACTATTACAAGTTCTGCTTTGGAGTGATCTTTGTTGGTCGACCACTTCTCAGGAAGGTAACAGTGGTCTTGAATTTCCTCCATTTGTACACAATCTGTCTGACTGTGGATTTGTGGAGTCCAAACTCTTTAGAGATGGTTTCGTAACCTTTTCTAGCCTGATGAGCAACATCAACTCTTTTTCCGAGGTCCTCGGTAATCTCCTTTGTTCGTGACATGATTCACTTCCACAAACATGATCTGACTTTGATAGATCCCTGTTCTTTGAATAAAACAGGTCACGTACTGACATTTGATAGTCATTGCACTGACTGAAAACACCTCTGCACAGATGGACTCTAATTTCACCTTTAAATTAACTGCTAGTCCAAGAGATTCACATATTTTGCCACTCACAGATATGCAACATTGGATCATTTTCCTGAATAAATAAATGACAAAGAAAATATTTTTGTCTAATTTGTTTGATTGGCTTCTCTTTGTCTACTTTCAGGACTTGTGCGAAAATCTGATGATGTTTTGGGTCATATTTATGCAGAAATGTAGAAAATTCTAAAGGGTTCACAAACTTTCCAGCAGCACTGTATATGCACCATATAAAATATTAATTATTACATATACATATTCTCATGTGTATTTTACAGCATTAGTTGAGAGATTTTGAGAGATTTTTTTTCTTGAGAATATTTGGCATGTACTCTACCTGATATACAGGCGCATCTCAAAAAATTTGAATATCATGAAAAAGTTCATTTTTTTCATTTTGGTCCAGAAGATAATTATTGACACCCTCCACAAAGAGGGTAAGTCACAGAAGGTCATTACTGATAGGTGTGGGTGTTCACCGAGTGCTGTATCAAAGCATGTTGACTGGAGGAAAGAAATTGGGTAGGAAAAGGTGCACAAGCAATAGGGATGACCGCAAGATTAAGAATACTGTCAAGCAAAGCCGCTTCAAACACTTGGGAGAGCTTCACAAGGTGAGAACTGAAGCTGGAGTCAGTGCATCAAGAGTCACCACGCTCAGACATCTTCAGGAAAAGAGCTACCAAGCCACTTCTGAAACAGAAACAATATCAGAAGCATCTTACCTGGGCTAAAGAGAAAAATAAATGGACTGTTGCTCAGTGGTCTGAAGTCCTCTTTTCAGATAAAAGTAAATTTTGCATTTCGTTTGGAAATCAAGGTCTGGAGTCTGGAGGAAGACTGGAGAGGCACAGAATCCAAGCTGCTTGAAGTCCAGTGTGAATTTTCCGAAGTCAGCGATGAATTGAGGTGCCGTGACGTCTGCTGATGTTGGTCCATTGTGTTTTATTAAGTCCAAAGTCAATGTAGCCGTCAACCAGGAGATTTTGGAGCACTTTATGCTTCCATCTGCTGACAAGCTTTATGGAGATGCTGATTTCCTTTTCCAGTAGGACTTTAGCACCTGCCCACAGTGCCAAAAACACTTCCAAGTGGTTTGCTGACTATGATATTACTGTGCTTGATTGGCCAGCCAACATGCCTGACCTGAAGCCCAAGTGGAATCTATGGGATATTTTCAAGAGAAAGATGAGAAACAGTCGATCCAACAATACAGACGAGCTGAAGGCTCAATAGTGCCTCAGCAGTGCCACAGGCTGATCGCTTCCATGCTACACCTCACTGATGCTGTCATTTGTGCTAAAGGAGCCCCGACCAAGTATTGAGTGCATAAATGACCACACTTTAAAGAACTTGAACTTTTCTGTTTTGCAAATCCTTATTTTGAGTGATCTTAGGAAATATTCTAATATTTTGAGATACTGGATTTTTGACTTTCGTAAGCTGTAAGCGCAAAAAAAAAAAAAAAAAAAAAACTTTTAAATGTTTTGCTTTACATGAAATGAATCTAGAATATATGAAAGTTTCACTTTTTGAAATAAGTTACCAAAAAAAAAGAACTTTTTCACGATATTAAATTTTTTTTAAATGCACCTGTATATCCAAAATAATTGATATTGAATCAAATTGAATCGGAAATCGAATCGCAAGCTTGTGAATCAGAATTGAATTATGAAATTTATTTTAAAAACCAGCCGTAATTAATACATTATTAAAATTCAAAATTGTTTATATTATTTTAATGGATATAAGCTAACATAGGACCTTATTATAAAGTGTTACCATTTTTATTTTTGGAGAAACATCAAACAAAGCAATTTTCTGAGCAACACATTAGTTCGGTCATATGAAATAATTTGGTCTCATTCTTTCCATGTAGAAGCTGAGAGAAACAGTGTGCAGAGTTTTCAGGATCCCCTCTCATCCAGGCGACGTGTGAGGTCTGAGCCGAGAGACCCGTTATCACAGAGTCCTCTTCCTGAGGGCCAGACCCTCACAGACCCCCTCACTCTGATGGCGGAGCAGATCTCTGTGGGCTCCCAGGACACAGGGGACGGTCTGGAGGCTCTACCCAGGGACGAGGGCAGTCGCCTGAGCAGTGTGGGGCGGCAAACCTCACAAAGGAGTCTGGCAGTTGACAATCATGGATATGACAACAGTGAGGCTACGGATAGTATCTCCACATGGAGCTCTGAGGTGTGTGCGCTTGTGTTCTACAGAGCCAGATCTTTTCCTATCACTTCTGTGTAGACTAGTGTTTAAAAGTTTGTGGGTTAAAAGTTCAGTATTTTTTTTTTTTTTTTTAAATATGAATAATTTTATTCAGCAAGGGTGATCAAAAGTGACATTTATGATGTTACAACAGATTTCTATTTCAGATAAATGCTGTTTGAACTTTTGGACTTTATATTCATCAAATAATCCAAAAATAAATGTCATAGTTTCCACAAAAATATTAAACTGTTTTCAAAATTGATTACACAGAATGTTTCCTGAGCAACAAATCAGCATAATATAATGATTTCTGACAAATCATGTGACACTGAAGACTGGAGTAATGGCTGCTGTACTTTAAAATATATTAAAACAGAAAAAAAAGATGTTTTAAATTGTAATAATATCAGTATTAAGGTTTTTACTGTATTTTTGAGGATCTAATTATTAATCAAAATGTGTAACATAAATGTGTATGAATTTAACAAGATGATAGATAGATAGATAGAATTACATTTTATTGTTGTGTTTTATTACTGTTATGTGTTACACCATGATTTAACTTTTCCGTTCATAATTAGATCATCTAAATCTCTCTCCACAAGTGTTATGAGAACTAAATTCTAATGAATAGAGAACTAATGACTCTGAGTCGTCTGTGCTCTATGGTACTCATAGCTGTTGCTAATAGAAACACCTTGTGTTTATGTATTAGTTTTTCACAGTCTTCCTCATCCATTTGGAGAGGTGTGGGAGGTTGTGTGTGAAAATGTGTTAGATCTGTATGTTTACATATGCATTGAGCATGTTTGTGTTTACATATGTAAATGAGCTTTTCCTCTCTCTAATAGCATGAACAATCTCCATCCCACCCTTTGAGCGCTTCCCCTCGTGGACATATCTCAAAATGTGGTGATCTCATAATTGCCCTCGACTACCGGGCTGAAACGCACAGGCTCTTGGTCACGGTGATAATGGCCCAAGGCATTCCAGACAAGGCACGGAGCGGCATGGACTCCTGGCAGGTGCATGTGGTGCTGTTACCTGGCAAACGACAGCGGCACAAAACGGCCGTACAGAAAGGCTCCATGCCCAGGTTTGAGGAGACATTCCGGTTCTCACATCTAGAGCCGGGGGATCTGGGTTCCTCAGCGCTGCGGTTCCGCCTATATGCGCTGGGGAAGATGAACAGGGAGAGGATGATGGGAGAGGCCATGTACAAGCTGAGCAGGCTGAAACACACGGGACGCTTCGAGATCACGCTGGTCCTGGAGCCACGTAGTAATCTCAAGGTGTGTGTGTGTGTGTGTACTTTGATAGTATTCTTATTTATTTATTTATTTTTTTCAGTTTTTGGCTCAACAGTAAGGATTTTTCGACTGGCACAGCTGGGCCAGTAGTTAAATTAAAAAAAATTTTGGCCCCACTACAAAAAAATTATTTAAAAAGATTTTTAACAATGTATTTGTATATGTGCCAGAAATAATATTTGTATTTATATTGAATTATAATCTATACATATAAAGATTATAATCTATCTATCTATCTATCTATCTACAGTATCTATCTATCAATTCAATTCAATTCAATTCAGCTTTATTAGCATGACTGTGTAACACAATGTTGCCAAAGCATTAACATATATATATATATATATATATAACAACAACATAAATAACAACATAAATAATAATAAATAAAATCCATCTAAATAAATGAAAAGATAAAGTAAGTCAGTTTAGAGTTAATCATGTTTAACATCTAACATTGTATCTATCTATCTGTCTATCTATAAATATACAGTACATAAAGTTCATATCCAACTAAATTACATTACCTTTGTGCAGAATTAATAACAAAATGTTATATAGCAGAGAAAGCAAAATATTTAGGTTTGCAGTGCAGAAAAACACTTTTTTCAGTTGAGATAATGAAACACTGGCTCAAAACTCTCTTACGCTGAAAGTGATTTTTGTAGTTGTGTAGTTTTGTGAAGTTGTACGTGAAGATTAATGGAGTGGTTCAATGTAAAAATGTAGCATTTAATTCAGTGTGTTACTTGCTGTTCTAATTATTATTTGTAATTATAATTATAATTTTTTTGTAATTATTTGAGAAATATACTAGCAATTTTGGAATGAAAATAGTTTTAAATTAAATCCTACGCAAACTTTTTTTTTTAGTTTACACTGTCCTTATGATTACAGGCTGAAGTGGACAGATAAATTTTGATACTTTTGGATAGACTCCAAAATGCTTTTTATGAATATTTAACTTTACAAACTCAACAAATCTTTACAAAGAGGGGTTTTGTTCACAAAGATTATTTTGTACATCTGTAAAATTGTACATATATGTACAAGGAATAACATTTTTTAAAAGGTACGTTGAAAATAAATTGGTGTAGTACCGTATTTACTCAGAAACAATTTTAATGCCAAACTAGCTAGTAAATTTCAAAAATAATTACAAAGAATTGCCAACTAGCATAATGAAATAGTTCAGTGTCCATATGTTAAAAAACTATGTAGAACTACACTTTATGTACAAACACCAACTAATTAGGTTGGCATCTCCCTCCCTGCAGACAGTAGACTCCCAGGTGTCTTTCAGCGCTCAGAGTGACAGTGCTTCCTCCAGTCATTCTGTGTCTCACGGTGGAAACCCAGAACTACTGCTGGGTTTATCATATAACGCCACCACAGGACGACTGTCTGTAGAGATCATTAAAGGCAGCCACTTCCGTAACTTCGCTTTCAACAGACCTCCAGGTAAACACACCATCCCACTCACACTAACAGAGGCTCAGAAACACATTCACAGGCATCATTAGACCATCAGGAGTGACTCTTGAGCAAATAACCTTTTGTAAAGCCGTCTGATATTGATTCAGAGCAAATGTACTGCAATAAATCCTTTCTACACGAACAAGCTGCTAGAACACACATTTGTACAAGCACATTTTGAATGTGTCATCCTCACACATTGTGTTGTGGGTCAAATATCAGGCTTTTAGAGTTCATGCTGTTCGTATGACTATTAATCTGTCACAGTCACTCACAATGATGCTTCTCGGTGAATGGAGTTACAGGGCATTTAATCGATCGCAGAGTCCCAGATCTTTTTCTCACACCTCTCTCATCAAGTCGATGAGTCACTGCTGAAGAAAACCATGCATACACACACACACACACAAACATACTGTATACTGTGATATAATGCTGTATCACAGATTTGTGCTTACTTCAAAAATAAAAACAATATTTGTTACTGTACTTATCTACCCTACCGTTAGAGTTTTTTTTAACTGTCTCTTTAAAAAATAGTTCACCCAAAAATGAAAATTTGCTGAAAATTTAGTCACCCTCAGGCCATCCAAGATGTAGATGAGTTTGTTTCTTCATCAGAACGGAATGGAGAAATTTAGCATTACATCACTTGCTCACAAATGGATCCTCTGCAGTGAATGGGTGCCGTCAGAATAAGAGTCCAAAACAGCTGATAAAAACATTACAATAATCCACAAGTAACCCACACACTTCCACTTCAAGCCATTGCTTCTGGTTAAAATATAAGTGCTCTGTCCATTATATTGCTTTCTTCAGTTAAAAAGTGTTTTGAATCAGGAGAGAAATACGCACAGATAAAGCATCATTTACATGTCAAAACAGTTCTAAACAAATATGTTGGTGGACTTGGATGTGAAAGGACAATAGGACATGGACTTTTTCACTGTATGAAGCATTATTATGGATTATTGACCCTCATTTTAGCCAGAAGCGACAGTTTAAAGTTAAAACTTTTCACAAGATATTCATTGATGGACTGGAGTTGTGTTGATTGCTTGTGAATTATTGTGATGTTTTTATCAGCTGTTTGAATTCTCATTCTGACGGCACCCATTCACTGCAGAGGATCCATGATGAGCAAGTGATGTAATGCTCAATTTCTCCAAATCTGCTCAGATGAGAAAACAAACTCATCTACATCTGATCCTTCATGAATCATTCTAATATGCTGGTTTGGTGCATAAAATGAAACATTTCTTATTGTTATCAATGTTGAAAACAGTTGTGCTGCTTAATATAAAACAAATTCACAGATTAGAATTATCCAATAACAAAAAGATGATGGAATAAATCGTAAAAGGTTTATGTTCAAGATGATTAAGGAAATATATTGTGGTGAGATTTAGTGATGTGTTTCTCTTTCAGATACATTTGGTAAGCTCACTCTGTTAAACTCCATGGGACAGGAGATATCCCGCTGTAAGACGTCCATCCGTCGCAGTCAGCCGAATCCTGTCTTCAAGGAGACGTTTGTCTTCCAGGTCGCACTGTTCCAACTGTCAGACGTCACATTAATGGTCTCCATTTACAATCGGCGGAACATGAAGCGCAAGGAGATGATTGGCTGGGTGGCTCTGGGCCAGAACAGCAGCGGTGAGGAGGAACTTCTTCACTGGCAGGACATGAAGGAGAGCGGAAACCAACAAGTCTGCCGCTGGCACACACTACTGGAAGCTTAGAGGAGAGAGAGATAGAAGTCTAATCACTCATACCTACTGCGTTCAGCTGGATTTTCCTTTGGGAAGGAGGTGAAAGCCAAGACCAAAAATACCCACAAAAACCGGAATGAACAAGCACTTTTAACCGTATCAAACAAAGATAAGATATGTAAATTTTGGAAGCACATCCAAACACAAAGAAACACCCACACACCACTTTCCCTCTCCCTGAGAGTACTTGATACAGCCTCTTATCTGGTAACCAGGAAATGACTTCATGGCATAATATACAGACTACTCTCTTCAACTCCAGCAGCAACCAATCAAAATGCATTATAGCCCGAGCCATGGTGATTGTCGCCTAGCGATTTCATGAATGGAGGATTGATTTGAAATGATTAAATGCCTTTCTTCAGATCGTTTTAAGCCTGAACACCAGAACCAGTTTTGGTGAGACCAAATGCGTAAAGAGCAGAAAAATGTTAGTTGAACATGTGCACTTTCATTCATGCTCTCCTACTGATGACACTGAAGCTGTTTCTTTTTATTACATTTTACATTTTTTATTACATTTTACATCAAATATGCTGTAATGTAAAGTCACAGACTCATGGACAGTGTTATGATAAAAGTTGCTGTTAAAAGGAGTACACAAGTTATCCCTATTCGTATCAGAATAAGAGATATCAGCAAATGACTTTAAAAAATGAATTTGAAATTTTGAAAAAATGAAATTTCTGATATTATTTACTCACCTCATAATGTTCCATTATGAATGCTTTTCATTCAACCATGGAACACAAATCTCTTTTTTAGTCATTTTACTGAATGAGGACTGGTGCTGGTCAGGATTTAAAGGAGACCTATTATAAATCTCAGGTGTCCCCAGAATGTGTCTGTGAAGTGTCAGCTCAAAATACCCCACAGATCAATTGTTATATCATTTTGAAAATGCCTATTTTGAGTGGAAGCAGAAATGCACTGTTTTACCTACCCCCTTTTCCAGAATAGGGCTGTGCCTTTACAGATTGTTCCTCAGATACTCTGCTAAAAAAACATCTGTTTGGGCTTGATTTTTCATGTCTATCATGCTGAAATCATGCATTTTAGACCATATCAGTTTAAATTTCGTATATACGGTTTTCTGAGTGCACACATCTGAAGCACATGCACAGAGAGCGTCTGTCACACGGCATGCAAGTGTTTATGTGGAAAAACACACATGGGTTACAAAAACAGTCAGTTATATCTGTGAAGGTAAACAGCTGGGAAAGAAATCGCATGTTTATATTAGATCTGTGTCAAAACAGTTAGCATGCTTCGCTTGAACGTTCGCCATGTGTTAGACCTGGCACACTGTTGTCACTTCCGAAAAAACATAGGTGGCGCTGTGGGTGGAAACGTGCAGATTAAGGGGCGGTAATTTTATAAGATCCCCTTTCTATGTCAAAGGGGAAGCAAAATAGTTTTTTTTCACAAGCTTGCCCAGAAAACGTGAAAAAGAACAACCCAGTAAATTCTTTGGTAAGCCTTTCTCTGTTGGTAGGTGTACCGGGGACCCGATTTTCATGATATGTCACCTCTTCCTCTCACAGAGCTATTGTATGGCTTGAGATGGCTTCAAGTATATAGTGCCCAAGTCACATGCACTACTTTTATGGTGCTTGTGAATCCATTTTGAAGCTTGAAAGCTCCAGTCCCCATTCATTGTAATTGCTTGGAAAGAGACCAGTCCTACTTACCAAAAATTGTCTGTACTCGGAGCACAGACACTTACGCATGTCCAAGAAAATCTTTATGACATTAAAACACAAACTCTTTTGTAATGCATGCCTGTAATGCTTTATGCATATATAAAGTGCCTGATCTGGTCAAACCTGTATGGAATTTTATTTATAGCCAGTAATATCGGAGATTAGCATGGAACAATACAGATGCATGGACCACAGTGTTTTAAAAATCAGTAGTGCCTGTTTTGCATGCATTTAAATACAACGTGGTTTTTGGAGATAAATGCATATATTTTTGTCTATCATTAAAGACATCTGTAATACACTACTTTTGCTGGCAATGTGATTTTTTTTTTTTTATGATTCAGAATAGCAATAAATCTGTATTTTGTTACACTGATTATCCATTGATCTAAGTGTATCACAACTGTGAAAATAGGCACTGAAAAATGTACAAGCGACTGTTACCTACCATATGATCATATCATCTATTGATCAGTGTGTTTGGATCAGACTGATAAGAGTATCTAAAACTGTTTGCCAGAAGAGTGTGTGTTTTAATTTTCCCATCATGTAATGTTTGCGTATGGGAGTGGAAGAATCGCTTATGCTCGGAGGAGATAATTAAGCTTGGAGATGTGAGGTTAAAAGATCATTTAACAGTTTAAAAGGTTTCAATTTATGATGTACTACTTACTAATGTATGCCAGAGAGATATGTTGTAGGAGTGTATGAGCAATAAAAGCTTTCAAAAGTAAAACTGATTCTAAGGAGATAAGCCATATGTTAAGAAATACGCAAGGAGAGGAGGAAACACAGCAGCAGAGGATGCGAGAAGAATGGAGTTTGATGCTGGAGCGTCATCATTGCCTAGTGACTCTCCTAGCAACAGGAAACATCTGTTTCAGCGTCGACCAATCAGCAGCCGGTGCAGTCTGTTATTGCTCGCTGCACAGAAAAGGGATATTTTAAGAGCCGAGAGTGTGTCGAATACTACAGGGATTATATCAAAAGCAAGACTTCGACATCTGGGGGCGAAGCGTCAAGTTCACGCGGAGCTGAATGCGGCTACATTCGGCACAGTATGAGCTGTTTTGAGCCTCTGGTTTGATGAAGAACGCGCGTGCGGGGACTGTTAATGTGGCTTTAGAAATAAGGTAGGATCATTTACCTCTATTAATCACATAGTTTGGGTTTTTTCTATGTGAGCGTACTTAAAACACCATATTCTATTTTTACTACATGCTTTTGTTTATTTTTCAACAGTTATAGCAGATGCAGTTGTATAATCGTACTACACATAACAGACCCGTTCTCTAGTTTGGAATTTTTGGGATTTTTGGAAAATGCGCGTTCTGTGATTCATTCATTAGCGTGACAGTTGAGTGGCTGCTGCATTATACAACATAATACACGCATGCATATTCTGTTAGTTTCAGTTATTGAAGGTAGGCTACTTATTTGGCACACTAGAAAAATTAAAAAGTAAAACGCTACTGTAAAGAACTTATTTAGCTTACATTGCCATAGCTACTGTTAAAAAATATTTTAACATTAAGCTATACATTTTTAGATTTAGTTCAGAATATTTTAAAATGTTTTGCAAAATTAAAAAGTAATTTTACGGAGAAAAAAATGCACTGGATTTTACTGAAACTGATTAGGACATTTTAGATGATCGTGAAATGAAGCTTCCTATCAAATTATTAGCTTAAATAAGATTTTCATTTGCATGGAATGGATCACATATCACATGACCAGCTGAATACTCAATCTCGTTTTGTTAACCCTAAATATGGGATGTTGCTTAAAAAAAAAAAAAAAAAAAAAAAATCATGGCTGAATGCAAAATAGCATTTCTAAAATGACATTAGAAAGCGAAAACTACTGTTTTTGCTGTTGCATCCAGTATCAAAAACAACTGCGGTTTTGTCCACAGTGCAGCTAGCAACGCAAAACATTGTTAAAATTTTGTTGAAATAAATAATGTGAATTGCTTTAATTAAATAAAACTAATATAAAATTCAATATAAAACATAATAATAATAATAATAAGGATAATTCATGATAATTATGAGTAAGCTAACATAAGAATTACAAATAATTTATGCGTAATTGGACATTGCTAGAATTTTCTTCATATGAACTTAATGGCATATTGTGTGTTATCAGTACAAAAACAAACAAAAAAAGATTTTTAGTTTAAACAGGTTGACCTGTGTTAAAATTGTTTAATATTTAATGATGTTTATATTTAGAACTGTACAAAATACAGTCACCAAAATTAATTGTATTTTTACAAAAAGTACAGTGAAGATAAATACCTTTTTGGCTTTATTTATTCTCTCTCTCTATTTCTCTCGAGCACACAAACTCACACGCAGCCCACACTAATCTATCCACCCACGGTTAGTGCGCGCTGCACTGCTGTGTTGACAGCACGCGTCACGTTTCTTTGAACCTGTTAAATCAAAATGCAGCTCGGTCGCGCACTGAATTACACAACAGCAGCAAGACAACGTGCCACTATACAGCACAGCTGCCTGCTAGTGTCATTACATTTACTGCAACAGTTCACACATTCACACCAATATATATAATACTGACCTGAAATTGGATAGAAAATAGAAAGATCCAGTAAATGATAATCTGTCTCTTTCCTTCTCTGACTAGGAACCATTAGGCAATGTGTGTGAGCCAGAGGAAAGAGTCTCAGGTGAATAGAGGATTTGTCAGAGAGGTGTGTGATTGTGTCTGCGTAAAGCAGTTCTCAGGTAATTAATACACACTACACACAGACCTTGTTACATAACACACTGACAGCAGTCTACCCTAATCCACTTAGTGGCATAGTGTTAGGGACACATTTACACTGATGGAATTGTTTTATGTTGAATCATCTTTCACAGTAAGAGATTGAAAAAAGAGATGTTACATTTGTAAAAATCGAATATCCATCCAGTTGCAAAGCCATGGTTTTCACAAAATCCCTGTGTTTGCCTGCAGGGTCTTTCCTCTAAGAGTGCCCTCAACGGTCAACAACGTCGAAAGTCGCCTACTTTAAGCGAAAATATGCGGAAGAGGAGGATGTTCAGGGAAGCCTACATGGATATTTACAAAAAGTAAGTGTCATTTGAATGTGCTTAAATGCAATTCATTGAATTGAAATTCACATAAATGTATTTTTTAAAGCAAAGTTTATCAACAAAACCTTGTTTGACAGTTTTGAAAAAAAGTTTTAAAATCATTTTTAAAAAGTATACATAGACAGATAGAAAGATAGACAGACAGACAGAGGGACAAATGATAGATAGATAGATAGACAGACAGACAGACAGACAGACAGACAAATGATAGAAAGACATATATAGATAGATAGATAGATAGATAGATAGATAGATAGATAGATAGATAGATAGATAGATAGATAGATAGATAGATAGATAGACAGGCAGATTGACAAATGATAGATAGATAGACAGACAGACAGACAGACAGACAGACAAATTGACAAATGATAGAAAGACATAGATAGATAGATAGATAGATAGATAGATAGATAGATAGATAGATAGATAGATAGATAGATAGATAGATAGATAGACAGGCAGATGGACAAATGATAGATAGAAAGAAAAGAGAGAGATAGACAGACAGACAGATAGATAGATAGATAGATAGATAGATAGATAGATAGATAGACAGACAGACAGACAGACAGACAGAAAGACAGATGGACAAATGATAGATAGAAAGAAAAGAGAGAGATAGACAGACAGACAGACAGACAGACAGACAGACAGACAGACAGACAGACAGACAGATAGATAGATAGATAGATAGATAGATAGATAGATAGATAGATAGATAGATAGATAGATAGATAGATAGATAGATGGACAAATGATAGATAGAAAGAAAAGAGAGAGAGATAGACAGACAGACAGACAGACAGACAGACAGACAGACAGACAGACAGACAGACAGACAGACAGATAGATAGATAGATAGATAGATAGATAGATAGATAGATAGATAGATAGATAGATAGATAGATAGATAGATAGTGCTGTTGACATGAAATTTTCTCCAGATGTCGGTAACAATCTAAGTAATCCATACATACAAAGAAAGCAAAACAAATAAGTTCAGAAATTAAGTTCAGTGTAATAAAGTGTAATAACACAGGGAAAAAATATTGAACACATGAAGAAAGGGAGGTGCAAAAAGTCATGGAAAGCCAAAACATCAGCAGAAATCTATCAGTAATTAGAAAGCAATCCTGCCCCATGTCAGTGGAAATTAATATTAGCTGGTTCAGTCCCAACTGATGGCCTATAAAAAGGTGTCTCATTACCAACGTGTCACACGAGAAACTCATGATGGGTAAGAGTAAAGAGCTTTCTCAAGACCTTTGCAACGTTATTGTTGCAAAACATACTGATGGCATTGGTTAAAGAAGGACTTCTATACTTCTGAATGTTCCAGTGAGCACTGTTGGGGCCATAATCCGGAAGTGGAAAGAACACAATTTCACCATAAACCGGCTACGACCAGGTGCGCCTCACAAGATTTCTGACAGAGGAGAGAAAAGAATTATCAGAAGAGTTGTCTAAGAGCCAAGGATCACTTATGGAGAGCTTCAGAAAGACCTGGAATTAGCATGTACAATTGTTTAAAAAGAAAACAATAAGAAATGCACTCAACCGCCGTGGCCTGTATGCACGCTCACCACGCAAGCCTCTATTGCATGTTGAAGCTCGTTTTAAAGTTTGCTGCACAATATTTAGACAAGCAATATTGGGAGAATATAGTCTGGTCAGATGCGACAAAATTTGTACTCTTTGGATGCCATAATACACACACCATGTTTGGAGGTCAAATGGCACTGCACATAACCCTAAAACATCATGATGTAGCACTGGCAAAATCCATATAATTGAAGGAAGGATGAATGGAAAAATGTGCCGAGACATTCTTGATAAAAATCTGCCATCTACCAGGATGATGAAAATGAAATGAGGATGGACATTTCAGCGAGACAATGATCCCAAACACAGCCAATAAAACTCAGTTGGTTTTAGGGAAAGAAAGTAAAGCTGCTAGAATGGCCAGCCGATCACCTGACTTGAATCCAATAGAAAATCTATGGAAAGAACTAAGTTTAGAGTTCATAGAATAGGCCCATGGAACCTTCAAAATTTGAAGACTGTTTGTGGGGAAGAATGGGCAAAAATCACACCTGAACAATGCATGCGACTAGTTTCTCCATACAGGAGGCGTCTTGAAGCTTTTGTTCGAAGTATTAAATAAATTTCAGTAAGCGTGTTCAATACTTTTTCCCTGGGTCATTCCATTTTATTACATTAGAACTTAATTTCTGAACTTATTTGTATTGTTTTCTTTGTATGTATGGATTACTTGAGTTATTACCAACATCTGGTGAAAATTTCATATCAACAGCACCTTTATTGTAACGTGTTCAAAGCTTATTTTACCCGCTGTAGATAGATAGATCTGTCACCCTCTTTGATTCACAGTTATCCATTTAATGTAAACAACCCATTCGTGTCTGCTCCTGTCTGTCTCATGTCTTCACACCTGTTATCTTCCAACTGTCTCTCCTCACCTGTCTGTCTCTCCTCAGCACCTGATCCTGCGTGAGGAGCGCAGCTGCATCCTGCGCCTGTCTCTGCAGAAGCTGCGTTTCCTAGACGACCCCGAGGCTTACCTCCGCCGCTCCGTGCTCATCAACAACCTGCTACGCACGATCCACCTGGACGAAGCCCAGAGGGAGAGAGAGAAACAGAGGGATGACAAGGAAGAGGAGGAGGAGATGGAGAGGAGGCGGAAGAGACTGAAGGTGGTACTCCAGGAGTTCCAGCAGTACAAGCTGCTGCCGTACTCATCCTCCCCAGCCTCATGCATCTGTGGCCTGGGGAGCTGCCACACCCTGCCTCCTGATCATGGAGCTTCAGTGCTACTCTATCATTTGGACGATAAAGGATAAGATGTCATTGCACACATGCAGGGGATTTTTCCAGCTGTTTACGACTGATTTCCAGGAGCCAGCATTAAGGAAGAAAGGGTTTGTGTGCATTTGTGCTTGTGCTGGTGAATGTGAGCTCTGCGGTTTGTGATGTGACAGGTGTCTGTCCATATCAGGGTGCGTTTTCCAACCGGAAAAAGACATCATCTTGTTATCACTGCCTCGCTCTGTTGATATGAACTTTGACCACAGACATTTTGTTTTCATAAATTTGCTTGAGTGAGCTATAATCTTAAGCACTGTTTTCAGGGATAAAAAAGGCAAATGAAAAGCCATGCACCTTGTGGTTGTTATATTATGATGTAAGAAAAAAAGACAAAAATTTAAAATTGTAAGTGTCAAAGTCCTGGCTGCTCCTAAGGATGGAGTGATTTTACTAAAGCTTTGTTGCTGTGAAATGGACATTTTTGTGTAAGTGGCTACTGATGTCAGCTAGTAATGATTTCTTTTTCTTTTTTTCTTTTTAAAAAAAAATAATAATAAGTTTCCATACCTTTAACAACAAAATAAACGAAAACAGGAAAATGTAGGGGCAAATAAGAAGTGAAAATGATTTCTTTCAAGGCCTTCTGGTTTTTTGTTTTTGGTCTCACTCTCAGCAAAAAAGTACAAAACTGTCACCATATCACGCAGCACCCTTTCAAAATGTATTAATATGCACATTTAAGATACTAATATGTACCATTTGGGGTAAATAATGTACAAAGATGTACCTTTTAGCTTTTGTACCTAATTAGAGTACCACCTCAACAACAGTTTTTGTACCTTTTTTTTCTGAGAGTGTAGTGACATGCAGCTTTCACAATGTAAAAACAACAACAACAACAACAAAACTATTTACTGCATTTGCTACTTGTGTTTCATTGCATACAGCCTTTTAAGGCTTTTGGCAGAAACTGTTATGTTAAGGTGACTCTGCCATCTAGTGTTATGGCAATGAATTCTCAGCTACATAGACCTCTTTGGTTTATTCATTCAATCAACTATACTACCTGTCGTTTATAATGCTGTTTTACACTCATTTGTACCTTGTAACAAATTTCAGTTGTCTGGCCAGTATACTGAGTTTCCAATGCCTCATTTTACACACACACACACACACCGAATTTCTACATTTCTGGCTCTATAATCTTTGGAAACCCTAGCTATGTGGGTGTCAGAATATCTCAAAACAATGGCCTACATTCAGTGCACAGACCCATGGTTTATGACTAACAGGGAAAACAAGGTATACATGCTCAATGTAGTGTAAAATCTGTCATTCATTCTTACACAGAACCTCAGATGATCGCGTTCTTGTCTCATATCGCTGTGCATGTCTCTCTTATTTTGGTTACATAAAGTTTTCTAACAGGCAAAGTTGTGCAAAAATATTTTGGTACGGTTAATAATGACTGGTACTCTTACTATTAATATTTTGTGTGTTTGTTTATGCACATTTGTATGTGTATTGTACTTTTTTCGATATCTGAATGTAATTTACTGAAATCTAAATTCAGAGTGCTATCTTTTGGACATTTCAAAGCAAAGACATGGATATCCAGTTTATTTTGAAATGAAGCTATTTTTTGTTTAAAAGAGAACACTATTCCTCAGAGAATTTAGTGCTATTTTGCCAAAAGATTTAAAAGTAGCATACAAGAATTGTCTATTTTCATGGCACTGCAGTCAAATAAAAATATAATATTGAATGTTTCACTAAGTCCTTTCTCTTTATCTGTGTAAATAAATATATGCACATAAAAATGTATCAGTATTGGCCTTTTCCTCCAGCATATGCGGAGTCTCGAGTGATGGCGTAATCGTTGCGTGCACATCTTCGCACCATTGGGCGGAAAATATTGATAAACGTTTCCTTGACAAAAGTGGTCTTACTCCAGGGGGCGCTTTGCGGCACAAGAATCCGAATTTTCCATTGAACTATATTTAGCCGAGAATCACAACGATTAATACTTATCGCACGCATATAAATCAGCCCACGTAATCACTCTTATAATCATAAACTTCTAGGGTTGGCCAATCAATCCACAGCGCTGTGAAAAGTAACAGCTACCACGTGACAATGCTGGCTCTATAATGTTTCAGGGGCGGGTTGGGTAATATTTTATATGTAAATAAAGTCAATCGTTATATTTTGTAGCAGTTGGATTAATATCAAACCGCGAAGAGTTAAAATATTAGGCTATTCTTTTTATTTCGACCCACGGTAACTGACCAATCACAGAAGATGTCCGGGCTGCTAAGCCCCGCCTGTTTTGAGTCCACCGGTCTTGCCTAATTTCATTCTACCCACTCGTGGTCGCGCGGATCTGTCAGTAACCGGATACGGCGTGGGGGTCGGTTTGTAAATCCTTGCAAGTAGTTTTTGGGTTAATGTTCTCTTCGTATGTCCAGCAATAACATTAACAGTTGTTATAAGTCTATTTGTCTTGGTTAGATCAGGCGTTTTGTTATTATAAGCACAGCAATGGAGGAAATGGTTTAAGTTAATAACCCACAGCACGGTCCATTCTCAGTAGCTCAAGCTTCTCCCGGTCTTACCGGGCGGATTCAACTTGCGCAGTTTGTCGCTGGACATGGCAGGCGGGTTGAAAGCGGGATTCGTACGTCTCATGCAATATTTGCAGGACCCTCAACACGTCGCGCGCTTCCAACGGCTGTGCGGGGTGCGCGGGACCGAACCGCGTGACAGACTCCTTAACGGGGTGCCAAGCACTCGCCACGGGGATGTTCAGAACGGAGGCGGGGATGCCACCCGCCGTAGAACAGCGGGAGCAGAGAGCGACAGGGAGAAACGCAATAACTGCGTGGCGAACGGGGCTGCGGGAGAAAACGTCAACGGGCAGGCGCGGGATAAAGACGGGGTCGAGGCTCAAGGATCCGCGGTGAAGCCGTTGCGCAGAAACTCTCTCACCGGAGACGTCGGGCAGGAGTTCATCATCGACAATAAGTTTCTTTACTACCTGTTCACGCTTGGTACCGAGCTTGGGAACGAGCTGTTCTACATCTCATTCTTCCCGTTCTTCATGTGGAACGTGGACGCGTATGTGAGCCGCCGGTTAGTCGTGGTGTGGGTGTGGGTCATGTATCTTGGCCAGTGCACGAAAGATGTGATCCGCTGGCCGAGACCTGCTTCGCCTCCGGTGGTCAAGGTGGAGATGTTCTACAACTCCGAGTACAGCATGCCCTCCACGCATGCCATGTCCAGTACCGCAATACCCTTGAGCCTGTTCCTGCTGACCTACGGTCGATGGGAGGTAAGAAAATGCATGAAATTTAATAGATGAGTGACTTTGCGCACAGCAAACTAGTACAGTGTACCCAGAAGTATTTTGACACTTAATGAACGAATTTCATCACATTAGGGGAATTTATTTATTTTTGAAGACAGCACAAGCACATTTTTCAAGCAAAACATAATCTAAAAGTCACTTTGAATGTTGGATTAAAGTTTGTAATAGTGAAGTCAGTTCTGATGAAAAACTCTACCGTCCTTTGTTTGCAGGTTCCACTTTTTTAGATATTTTGTTCAATAATGAACTGACATTCATACACATTTTAAAGTCAGAATAAAAATGGACAATTCTTATTTATTTATGGTATTTTGCAGTATTCATTATAAATGGTTTATCGGTGCACATTATCATTATTGTATTCACTTGCACTCACAATTCTTAATCAAAAACTTTAAAGGCCTCTCATAATGATATCTCTACCTTGATGACATGTTGGGCAGTAAGGTTGTCCAATTAAAATTTTTTATAATTTTTTAAAAGTGCATCCTTATTCGCATTTACATTGTTTGTTAAATATATATTGAGAACCTACTGATTTTTTTGTATTTTTGGAATTCAATAAAAATAAGAATAAAAAATAAAGTGTTACCTTATTTCTCAATTTTATTTAATATTTTTCACACGATTTCCTTTTCTTTTTCTTTTTCTTACTATGATGTAGGGCTGTGCAATTAATCGTATTCGATTATCACGTGCATCTCGTCAGTAAAGCTGGTTTCGTGATTAGCAGTAAATCGCCAGCACCTGCTTTCAGATGGAGCGGCAGTTAGTACACAGAGCTGTAGTTCACTGACAAGCTACGCTAAACCACGTTCATAATCGAATACGATTAATTGCACAGCCCTACTATGATGTGGAAACAGGCTTTCATTCTATGAAGAAGGGTTCTATTTTGGTGCAGTATCTTCATCTATAATAGAAATGTTCTTCTACAAAAAAAAGTATATAGACACTTAAAGGCGACATGAAATGAAACTTTTCTTCCCTAATGTAACACATTTCTGAGTGAAACACCTCTTGGATGAAAAAAAAAAAGTAGGACGGGACTTCATTTTGTCCATCGTGAGTTGATTGGTCCTTGGCAAATTGCTGTTATTTTTCATATAAGTGACAGGTTGCTAGAGGCAAGGGACTGAAACTCGTCTGTACAACCATATTATATACAGTATCTCACAGAAGTGAGTACACCCCTCACATTTTTGTTAATATTTTATTATATCTTTTCATGTGGCAACACTGAAGAAATGACACTTTGCTACAATGTAAAGTAGTGAGTAGGGTTGCACGATACACCGGTACTACGGTAGTATCGCGATACTAAAGCTTCAAAATACCCGCGGTGCCATTGCATTTTTTAAACGGTAGTATCGTCCATACGGTACCGTAAGATATGTTGTATGCACGGCAAGAACACTGTTTAAAACGTTCATTTGAACATGCATGCCAGCAGAAACATTACAAGTTGATTGCCAATTGTCTTTCTGCTGTGCTTTGTGTATAACGTTACGCGTTATATGGTGCTGAGTGTTTCCCGATGCTTCAGTTCAGTTTGCAATGGGAAGTCACACTTGCACATCGTTGTTCATGCTGCAGTTTATCAGAAGAAAGGGTCTGATTCAGACCATCTTATGTCATTTAAAAAAAACAGCAGCTCAAGCATCACTTATTCAACATCATAATATCTTTCAAGAAAGTATTCTCACAGTTTAATTAATTTGACCACTTCTAGAACATGTGTAATAGTTCGTTTCTGGAAGCATCTTTGCGATCACGAATGCAAATCCATTCATCAGCATAGCGGCTTTGCACTTGGTTCTTATCAATCATTATGTATATTTTGTTTATTCATTTATAATGTTATGTTTTAATATACATGCTGCTAACTCGGAAATTTCAAGATACAAGAACAAAAAAATGCTCTTGACAGTTCGGCAATACTACACGAGCAAGAGTGCTGTTTTTGTTTTGTTTGTGTTCGAATCCAAATCCGCGTTGATTTGGGCGAATCACTGATTCACTGAGCCATTCATAAAAACAGTCATTTGATTCGCTCCTGAAGGATTCAGCCGTTTTGAAAGAATCGTTTGAATGACTCAGTGATTCAATCACGAACTTTTGCCACCTGCTGGCCGTTTTTAAGTTTCCCATCTAAAAGTAGGCATATTACATTATTTTCCAACATATTTCTATATTCAGAATTTAGTATTTAAAACACTAATCTCATAACATTATTTATGCAATTATGTATAAATGCCACATCTAAATGTCACTCCATGCTGCTTCTGTGCAGTGCTAAGATGAGTTTTGTTTAGATCATTTCATGGATAACAATAGCCAGTCATTCATTCACATTAAGTATTCAGAGAATAATATTGTCTGTTTTCACTTACATCTATTTATTTATTTTGTAGAATTGAATTTTAAATTAACACAATACTGCATGGTATCGTGATACTGCATGGTATCGTGATACTTCAGCTGGCATAGTATCGTAAGACATTTTTATGGTATCGTGACAACCCTAGTAGTGAGTGTACAGCTTGTATAACAGTGTAAATTTGCTGTCCCTTCAAAATAACTCAGCACACAGCCATTAATGTCTAAACCGCTGGCCACAAAAGTGAGTACACCCCTAAGTGAAAATGTCCAAATTGGACCCAAAGTGTCAATATTTTGTGTGGCCACAATTATTTTCCAGCACTTCCTTAACCCTCTTGGGCATGGAGTTCACCAGAGCTTCACAGGTTGCCACTGGAGTCCTCTTCCACTCCTCTGCCCTGCAGCCCAGTCTCTGAAGGGAGGGGATCATGTTCTGCTTCAGTATGTCACAGTACATGTTGGCATTCATGGTTCCCTCAATGAACTGTAGCTCCCCAGTGCCTGCAGCACTCATGCAGCCCCAGACCATGACACTCCCACCACCATGCTTGACTGTAGGCAAGACACACTTGTCTTTGTCCTCCTCACCTGGTTGCCGCCACACACGCTTGACACCATCTGAACCAAATAAGTTTATCTTGGTCTCATCAGACCACAGGACATGGTTCCAGTAAACCATGTCCTTAGTCTGCTTGTCTTCAGCAAACTGTTTGCGGGCTTTCTTCTGCATCATCTTTAGAAGAGACTTCCTTCTTGGACGACAGCCATGCAGACCAATTTGATGCAGTGTGCGGCGTATGGTCTGAGCACTGACAGGCTGACCCCCCACCCCTTCAACCTCTTCAGCAATGCTGGCAGCACTCATACATGCGTCTATTTCCAAAACTCAACTTCTTTAGTCGACCATGGCGAGGCCTGTTCTGAGTGGAACCTGTCCTGTTAAACTGCTGTATGGTCTTGGCCACCGTGCTGCAGCTCAGTTTCAGGGTCTTGGCGATCTTCTTATAGCCTCCGCCATCTTTATGTAGAGCAACAATTCTTTTTTTTTCAGATCCTCAGAGAGTTCTTTGCCATGAGGTGCCATGTTGAACTTCCAGTGACCAGTATGAGAGAGTGAGAGCGAGAACATCAAATTTAACACACCTGCTCCCCATTCACACCTGAGACCTTGTAACACTAACGAGTCACATGACACCGGGGAGAGAAAATGGCTAATTGGGCCCAATTTGGACATTTTCACTTAGGGGTGTACTCACTTTTGTGGCCAGCGGTTTAGACATTAAAAATTACAGCAATTAGCCAAGGACCAATCAACTCACTATGGACAAAATTAAGTCCCGTCCTACTTTTTTTTTCATCCAAGAGGTTTCTCACTCAGAAATGTTACATTAGGGAAGAAAAGTTTCACTTCATGTCGCCTTTAAGTGTCTATATACTTTTTTTGTAGAAGAACATTTCTATTATAGCTGAAGATACTGCACCAAAATAGAACCCTTCTTCATAGAATGAAAGCCTGTTTCCACATCATAGTAAGAAAAAGAAAAGAAAAGGAAATCGTGAGAAAAATATTAAATAAAATTGAGAAATAAGGTAACACTTTATTTTTTATTCTAAGGCAGAAACATGCTTTCATATCATGCAGACACCTTCAGGCATTTTCCATTTTAATTAAGGCATTTTTAGGTCTACTTATTGCTCTTTTTATTAGTAAGCAGCACCATCCTCACCAGTTGAAGAGGTTTTGCTTTATTTGTGAGGACATTTTCAGATGGATAGGTTAACTGTTATGCACAGGCGCCTATTTGGGTGGATTTTCAAGATCTGGCTCTGTAATTCTTTCATCTGTTTAAATCTTTTACTGTGTGGGTGTTAAAATATCTCAAAACAATGGCCTATATTCTGTGCACTTTCTGAGTTCATGAATTAAATTCAGAGATTTTCATCCTGAGCTTTATCCTACATAATCGTCTTTATTCCCATTTAAAGGCCACTTTTAACCCTGTGTTAAGCTGTGTATTCACACTTGTACATCATTCAGCAAGCATAACCAGCCTTAGGTTATAAGCAAACCCTAAATTGGAGGCTGCAAAGGCATACAATGTAAATTCCCATCCCAGGGAAATGAAAGAACAATGTGAAACATGTAGAACAAGAAAATCCTGGGTGTACTAAAAGGTGTTACAAACGTATCATTCTCTGTTATGTCTTTCTGCATCAAAGGTAAGAGGATTTATTGCCACTGTTAAGTTCATATGACTTCATATGCTGCTTATCACGACCTGATAACAACACCTAGATTACTAAGTAATATAATGTGCCATGTGTTCTTCATTGCTATTTACTTTGGAGTTAGAAATGTTTACTTTCACCCTCTCCTGATTTTACAATGTCAGATCATGAGGTTAGTGTCATTTAGGTCATATTGTGATAGAACCACATGATCCTATTGTTAATTCACTGGACCTTTAATGAGACAATTCTTGAGAAATGTGGCGAACCAATACAGAATGACCTTTAGAATACATACATAACATTGACTGGTTTGACCCTTGAAAATGCTCACATATGTGTAACCTTTACGCTTTATGTAACTCACAGCAGATAGAACATGGCTACATTCTCATATAATAATCAGAAACAGTATTTGGGAGGATTGAATTAGACTGCTAACAGGAGCATGATTTGGGAATGTTTGGGAGTTTTGTAACTGCTGAGTGAGAGTTATGATAAAATAAACTGATGCCTCATGGTGTTTATACAGTACAGATTCAGAATGTGTCCTAATCATTTTGTGAGCCATTTTACATATGTCTTAAAGGCACAGTTTTCCTATAAATGAAAGATTTGTGTCATGACATCTACTCATATGGAACACTTGAGGAGAAATTTGGCATGTTACCAATGTTTATACTGCTTTTTTCCATACAATTAAAGCAGACAGACACTAGCTGTCAAGCTCCAAAATTGACCAAAACAAAAAAAAAAGAAGCATCAGTACTCTCCTACAGTACAACACATTTAACAGCTTTGTATGTGGAATGGACTGAAATGTACTGTAAGCCATTAACATCTTTGTCACCATTCACTTTTATTGGATGGAAAAGAGCAGCTGCTTGGTCCTACAAATGAAAATTCATGATTTGCTCAAGTAATTGATAGCAGCTGCTTGGTCCTACTGCTATCAATTACTTGAGCAAATCATGAATTTTCATTTTTGGGTAGATTTATTCTCTGGTTATGCAGAGAGTCTTTCAGGGGACTCCAGTCTTTGCTGTGGGTTTTAGAGACTAGTGGCTTTAAGCATTCGAGGGAGCGTTGTTTAGTTTAGTCTTATCTGAGAGTGCTGAGATTGATTTTTGCCCACTCAGTCATGTCATTGCTGTCATTCATCAGCAGTCCTTCTGATAAGCACGGTTTCTCGCCCCCTCTTATCTTTTTCACTTCAGCTATGCTTTGTCTGTGGTCTGTTTCATCTTTCACTCTGTTTTTCTATCTTGATTTTTCTTATTTTCCTCTACTTTCATTTTCTTTTTGACTTCTTTTATTTTCAGAAAAAAATAGTTTTCTGTCTTTTCAGCTGTTATTTTATAAGATGCACTGGGAGACATATCCAGTCCATTATATTATTATTATAATATTATTGAGACCAGTAGCTGATGTTGGAAATTTATTTCAGGGTGCATGTTTCTTCATTTTTTTTTTGTAATGATGTGGTGCTAAGTTTTCCCATTATAATAAGGATGCTTTTTAGAAGATCTCAAATTTCTTTGCTATACATAGTTCATACAGTACATTAAAGGGATAGTCCAACTAAACATGGAAATTCTATAATTCTGTCTTAATAAAAATCATTTTCCAGACAAGACTGAGCGCTGGCTGCTGTCAGACTCCTTGTGCAAACAAAAATCACTGGATTATTACAATTAATGGCAAAAAGAATGTTTGGAAATGCAAACTGATATTTCCTCCTGACACTACAGCAAAAGAGAAATAACTGACTTAATACTATTTATTTATTTTTTTTTGTTTGTTTGTTGGTGAAAATACTGGTGGCTTAAGACTTTTGCACAGAACTATACATTGTGTGTGTGTGTGTATATATATATATATGTATATACAGTCATGGCCAAAAATATTGGCACCCTTGCAATTCTGTCAGAAAAATGCAACACTTCTCTCAGAAAATTGTTCCAATTGCAAATGTTTTGGTATTCACGTGCTTATTGTTTTTGTTTGCACTGCAACAACACAAAAAACAGAGCAATAATGCTCTGTTTTAACCAACTCACAGAAAATTAGAATTAACACCCGAGGTGTAACGGCCACTCAGCATCACCACCTCGATGTGCATTATTCTAATAATTCAACGGCCCGTCATCAATTATTCCTTACATATGTGTGTGTGTGTCTATATATATATATATATATATATATATATATATATATATATATATATATATATATATATATATATATATATATATATATATATATATATATATATATATATATATATATATATATATATATATATATATATATAATATGGAATGCCATGCCAAAATGTTTAATTCTGAGGCAATATGCAAACATAGAATGTATACCTTGAATGTAAGTCACTTTAAATGAAAGCTTCTGCCAAATGTAAATGAGAGTCAAAAACAACGGTTCAGTCAAGTTTGTGATATCTGTGATAAGTATTTCAAGAATATTTTAACCATTGGCCCTTCAATGTGGTTCAGTCTGTTTCTTGGGTAAGTGTGTGTGTTATTTGAATTTGTGTGTAGGCACTTCAGCAGGATAAGCAACACACAAACCACTCATGCATATAAAAAGAAACTTTGACACTCCCTCATACTGTTGTCATGGAGATTACAGGCACATTATTAATGCAATATACTTTTACACATACAATCTTAGCCATCAAAGCTCTAGCCTTCTCTCTCACACACACCAGCACATCTGCAGAACCCTCTCACACACGCATATATTCTATAATCAGAGGCAGATGTTCAGCATATGAAGTTAGCTAAGGCTCAGATGAAAGGGAGGGAAATATCTCTGTGAGTTGGTTCAGCATGTGGTCCTACATCTGTGTCATGTGGTCTCAGGGCATGAGGTGTGGTCTGGATAATCAAGCATGGTTTAACTCTCTATGTTTGAATCCTTGGTTTTTTAATGGTCGTGTTTCTGATGTTCATCTGAATCACTTGACTCAGTGTTTACCCTGCAGCTACACTGTATGACCCCATAGAGGTGTGTGCTACAGCGGGTGCATTTGTTCTGTGGTCAATCTAGTCAGACATACAGCTTCTCCTCCATGGTTTTATAGTTAATTCGGGTTACTTTGAAATGTAAATTCAACATTCAAGTCAATTGTTTTATGAATAGTCAATGTTTTTGATCTTGTGCTAAATTGCATTGCAGTAGGCAGAAGCCTTATGTGTTGTTGATCCCAACACAGCGGCATTAGCTCAACCAATGCCATGAGTTTGAGGCAGAACTTTCTGTTTGTCAACCAATAATAGTCATTGTTTTTGCTATTCCATTTAGTGAAGGTAGTGGCACCAAATTTACATAATTCAGATTTTAAGTGATCAAAACTGTGTAACCACTCGTGTCAAAGGAGAGATTTCCACATAACAGGCACATTTAACTGTTTGTATTAGTTCTCATTTTCTCTTTCATTCAGGGGATGTCTTTTGATAGGCAAAGCAGAAGTTAGAGGTTAAATGTTTAGAGCTGAAGGGAAATGTCCTTTTATTATACTGCACTGAATGGAAATCCCTGAGTTAAAGCAGCATTTTATTCGCTGTGTCATTTTCCTGGCAGCTGGTGTTTCACTGTAAATCCACTTCTGTACATGTTTAAACATGGACGTTAGTGCATAGAAATCTCTGCTGAAGTGTTTAAACTCAGCAGTAATCTGTTTGAGAAGGATGTGGGCCGCCAAAGACACAGACAGACAGCTTAATCCGAATGAACGATGACTAGGAATGTGTTGCTTTTTAACCTTCGTGCAAGTTTTAGCAATTTGACACAAATTCACCTTGCATACTGCATAAACTTTCTTTTTATTAATACTTTTATTTATCAATGATGCATTAAATTAAGACATTTGTTACAAACACTTTCCAATTTCAAATAAATGCTGTTCATTTGAACTTTCTATTTTCAAAAAATGGATCATGAAGTTGTTTTGTAACTAAAAAAATGTTTAAAACTTTTTGCGCAATTTGACAATATTAAGTACGAAGTTTTTTTTGTTTGTTTGTTTGTTTTTTCATTCTAAACATCCTGATATAAATAATTATGTAATGTAACTTTATATCTGATGAAATACAGAGAATGTTTATGATTATATGTTATGTTTGTTAACCAGCATAGTTGGTTAAAAGTGTGGCAGCTCTTTTTAAATTTTCCTTCTGGCTATGGTTCTGTCTTCTTATTTGCCTGACCATCTTTTGCTTTGTGGGACAGTAATTGTAGTTAAGTGGTAGTTTTATGGTGTGCTGAGGGTTTGACTTCAGTGTTTGTTGGTTGAACGGCCGTTGTACCACAGGAGGGGTCCATCTGTGGACAAATGCATTATGCATGTGGCAACGATAAGAATGGCATCGCTCATAGATACTACAATGGACACTTGAGACATATGGACACACACCCAGAACAGATACCCTTCAACTTCATGAAACAGGTTAGCATTAGCTGTGGTCTCACTGTGACACTGGGCCCACAGCCAAACAGGAGGACACTGGGTGTGTGTGTGTGTGTGTGTCTCTGCACATGTCTGCATGTGTGCTTGCTTGTTTTTTTAAAACACCATCTGTGCGTGAGCTGTTATATTGTGTTACGGAGTACTTTCTACACATCTGGTTTACTCTATAGTTCTACAACTCATGGAAATGACAGAGAGTGAGACAGATAATGTATCCTCTGGCTCCTTATGAGAGATGGCAGTGAATGTTTTCTCACACAGACTGTTCCTCCTCTGCCATCTGTTGTAGTCGTGTGTGCAAAAAAATAAAAGCAAAGCCGTCCTATATAATCCTTTGCTGGTAATTCATGTACATTGATGGACTAGTTTGTTCAAGCAGTTTCAAAATTCACTTTAAGTTATGACTGCAGTTTGTGTTATTGATTAAATGTGAATAATGTTAACCATTGAATTAATTTTACACATAAATCAGAAAACACTATTATAAAAGCACACAGGTTACCAATGGTTCACATTTATGCCACAACTGATGAGTTTCATTGTGAAATTTTGCAAAGTTGTCTCTCATCACCTGAAGCATATTCTAATCTGTGTGTGTGTGTGTGTGTGTGTGTGTGTGTTTCCACAGTATCCTCTGCTACTGGGTCTCTCTCTAGCCATCAGCTGGTGTGTCCTGGTGTGTTTGAGCCGCATATATATGGGCATGCACTCCATACTGGTAAGACAAATTAAAATAACTGAAACATAAAACTCTATTTTTATTTATTTATAAACGATGGAAGGATGTTATTTTTAGAGATACAAGATAAGTTTGAACTATATCGATATTACATTGTTATATTTAAAGGGGTGTTTGATTGTTTTCACTTTTTTAACTTTAGTGTGTAATGTTGCTTTTTGGGCATAAACAACATCTGCAGTTACGACACTCAAAGTTCATTGCAAAGTTAGATACTTTCTTTTAAAGAAATCACTATTTTCAAGGACTACAAAAAAGGCTGGTAGGGACTACAGCAAGACTCTTCCCGGGTTTGTGACATCACTAACCCCGATGTTTACATGCAACTTCCTGTAATGGTAAGTGGGTGTGATGTTTCTGGACAACATGTACTAGGCTGTTAGCGAATCACAACACACTGGGCCAGCTAACCAATCTGAGCCTGACTGCGTATTTCTATGGCAAGGGCTTCATAGAAGCAGGAACTTATCAGACCGTTTTGACGAGAACGAAAACAGCAGTGTAGAATAAAGGTAAAATATGTGAAAATATTATAATGCGTTTTTTTTTTTTTTAAATGAAGCTTGAACACAGCATGTTACACTGCTCCCCATAAAAACAATGAAGTTTTCGAAAAAAGCCGATCAACCACCCTTTTAATCATGCATGCTTATTTCTGCTATTTTTAGATTTAGATTACCTCTGCTGTTATCTAACACTCAGTTAATGTTCATCTTAAACTCTAACAATTTACTAATGGAGTTAGAAGTAATCAAATCAAATCTTAAATGGATATCCATTTTTTGTACTGTACGTTATAATGTTGTGATGCCTAAATTCACTTGTAGCATTAAAAACAATTAGTTTTAAGGTAAATTTTATTTAGGTAAAATAGTGTAGAATTTTAATATCGGCCATAGCATGAAAATAAATGTCAGCTTACTGGTATCATATTCACCATAAAAATGTAAGAAGACTGCCGCTTTTGTAAAGGCCAGGAAACATTATGAGGTTCCTCATGGGGTGTGTGTGTATGTTATTCTTGGTTTATCTGTGTGTGTGTGTGTGTGTGTCAAAAATCCCTGGTGTTTCTTTACTGGGCCGGATAATTACCAGCAGTAGTGTGTATTTGTGTGTGGATGCAGATCAGTTTGATATGTCTTTACTGAACAGTTTGCCTTTTTAAAGGAAGATCACACATGTGGCTTGAATAATAAGCATGTTTGTGTGACCTGAGGCTAGTCAAATAGACTGTGAGCGGCCTGGTGTAACTATATCCATCTGTTTGGGTCTCATGTTGCCCCGAAATCCCCATTCATTATAAGCATGTATCATGCACGTGCACAGACATGGTAAATCCCATCGGTGATGTCTCGTTACAGTAACAAATGGTGTAATTTTGCTGAATGATTTCATCTGTTGGCGAGGTGTCTGTCTGTCCGGATGACACAATTTTTCCTCAGTCCTGAAAATTTGGTTTTTCATATGGGTGTTCTGCTCCATGTCTGCTTTAAGCAGTAATGTCACCCTCAGGGTGACCTCATCCGTCTGGTCGGCCTGTTGGGGTGATGAGTGGCCGTTGCCCTAGAGATTGTTTCCTTGGCAACCGTGGGATTGTCTTAACACTCTCATATTCACGAGACAAGAAGGGATTGTGAAACTAGTCAGATGACACGCGCTTTGGGAAATGTTATGGCCAAATAAAAGGCTTATTAAAATGATTATTCCTTATGTCATTGATTGACTGTAAAAATCATAGCTAAAACGTTTTAATATGCTAATACTGTATTTTTTGGTGTAAATGAACCGTTTCAAGATCCAGAGTGATACTAATCTTTCAGTCAAGCTTTTATCTCTAGCTTTGATTCATTTCTCTCTGTTGTAAGAATTTTTAGACCTTTTTTGAGTTTAATTTTTTGTGGTTTACGGAGATGATTTGATCTGATTGTCACACTTTAACAGTTGAAGAATCATTAGTACAGACTGAAGAGAGATAGGATATCTCGCACTCGTTTGGTCAAAACAAGGACATACACAACATGCAAAAGCAGTGAACTCATGTTCAACAGCAGATGTGGAAAATGAGCCCATAATGGTTAATGACTGATAGATAAGAGAAGAGAGGTGAGGCATGTCTCATGAAGAAAATGTTTCTGTCCTTTTGAACATAATTTGAAAACATCTAGACAAATGTACTTGGGATCCACAATGAAAACAGCTTCGTACAGGGACTGAATGGTTTCTGTTTTTGCATCTACAAATGCTGAAAGGCCAAATTTGAGGTTAGGGTTTAAAAGTAGGCTTAGGGTTAAGTGTGTGTCTGTGACTGAAGGCGAATGTAAAGGAACATTTGCTAGTTAATCTGTGCCTGTAATCAGTGAAGAGTTTCCATGATGTTTTAAGTGCTGAGTGTGAAAAACTGTTTTGAATTAACCAGCTCATTTCCTTCTCCCACACACAGTCAGCCAGACTAAAGTGCTACATATTATTGTCTAATAGGTTTCATAAGGATGTGTGTGTGTGTTTTGTGGTCTTTGTGGAATCTCACACCCAATGCTGAAGTATTCTGACATCGGACGTCTCCCACAAGTCTTGCTATTTGTTGAACGCACATAAACTTGTCTTGTGTTTAAGACAAGAATGTAGTGAACTGAGCTTCTGCTAAGCAAAGCTGACCAATCTTACCTCTTGCCCTGTGCGAAGATTTACCTTTTTCTAATGTTAGTCTTTGGATCTTTGCGAATTCATGAGAATGATCAAAAATATGATAAAGAGAGGGTACAAGAGATCATTTTTACATTTTTCAAACCTTGTGACATGTATAATTAATCTATTTCTTTAAAGAGGCGAGGCAGATAAGATTTGCATTGTTAAAATTCATTGCAGACCACGTATTAATAATATTTAATCCATTACCACTTTATGAACACACAGGCTGCATTTACATTTAGTCATTTAGCAGATGCTTTTATCCAAAGCGACTTACAATTGGAGAATACATAGAGATTCTTTTTAAAGAGGCAAACAGACACGGGAAGTGCTTATAATACGAAGTTTCAGGCATTGTTCAAATAAGTACAAGCTAGAAATGGAAGGAATAAATAAAGAGAAGGTGTTTTTTTTTTTTTTTTTTTTTTTATAAATTTAGGATGAAGTCAAGTAGCATCAAAAGAGATGAGTTTTCAGCTGTCACTTGAAAATTGTCAGGGATTCAGCATTCCAGATAGGGGTGGGAAGATCATTCCACCAGCCAGGAACGGTGAACGAGAATGTTCTTTGAAGTGACTTTGGGTCTCTCTGTGATGGTACCACGAGGCGTGGCTCACTAGCGGATCTCAGACTTCTGGAGGGGATGTCATAATACTGAATATCACACAGTTCACCTAAATCCTTAGTTTATATTGGATATTCTGTAAACGTTGTCTTGTGGTAGTAACAGCAACCAAAGGATGGAGACTAGTAAAGGTAGAAATACAGACAGCAGCTGTTGGTTTAAATTAAGAGAACTCTTTAATTTAATCAAAGTCAAATTTAGTCCATATGTTTGCTTGTATGAGTTACTAAGCTGTTTCAGTCCTAGTATAAAGGCCTGTTGAGTATTTGGTGTGGAAATTGTGTGTGATAAACATTTTAATTTGAATAAATGGTTGTTAATGCCTCTATTTAGACCAACATGAATATCCGTATGCTGTCAGTGTCACTGAATTTAAATTTACTTATTTTTTTATTTTTTCATCTCACTGGCAGACCAATAAGATTTGTGCTTTTGGTCACATGCCCAGAGCTGTTACTACTACTTTTCTAAAAGTTCCACCTACTTTCAGAGAGAGTGAGTTCGCATTTTCTTTCAGCTTGTCTGCAGTTTTTTTGCACATTGTTCTGAACAGACAAATCGCACGTGAAAATAAGACCAAATTTTGGTTCCAAACGTTCGTGTCAGTGTGAACAGGGACTGATTTTCCCTGCTGTTCTTGTTTGTAACCATGTATTCAGAATGACATTTGTTTATTATTAGGTCAAACTTCCTCTACAGATTTACATGTCAAATAAGGTGATATTCAAATATGTACATTCTCTGTGTTAGCTTCTTTCAAATGTAAACCACCTTTTGTTTTTTAATGACGTCTTTGGGTCTCACATGCATTTTTGTTTTTATTTCTGTGGTTTGCCGTTGATATTTGTGTTTTTTTTTATGCTTTTCAGGACATTATTGCTGGTTTTCTGTACAGCTTGCTGATCATGGTGGTCTTCAGTCCTGCTCTGGACATCATCGACACCTTTAACCGCACACATCCCTACGCCCCGCTCATCATCATCTCACTTCATGTGGGACTAGGCCTCTTCTCCTTCACCTTGGACACCTGGAGCACCTCACGCGGCGACACCGCCCAAATCCTGGGCTCTGGCGCTGGTATCGCCTTGGCATCCCACATCAACTACCACCTGGGCCTTTTGCCAGACCCACCTGCATCCATGTTTCCTCTTCAACCCCCATCTTTCACCCTCAGCCTGATCGGACTCTGTCTACTCCGCTTTCTCCTCGGTGTCATCATTCTCCTGGCTACCAGAGCCGTAATGAAGGCTCTCACCATCCCGCTCATCTGCTGGCTCTTTGGGATTCCCCGCGGCGATGTCCGGAAGGCCAGGCAGCACATGGAGGTGGAGCTGCCGTATCGTTATATCGTCTATGGAACCGTGGGGTTAAATTCGCTTTTCCTTGTGCCTTTCCTGTTTGCACGTGTGGGACTGTTGTGATTAGGTGGAAGAAACGCCTATTCTTTTAGCAAATAAGAGCCCAGTTGGACTGCAGAGGCAAATCAATGATCGGATGGAACTAATGCCGATCATGTAACACTGTGCTGCACCTTCCAGATGCTCCTCAAATGCGTTTTCCATCATATATATATACTATAGTTTTATCAGATGTTCTATTCAAAACACCTGTTTGGTGTTGATCCAGAGATTATTGCGCAATTCTATGCAGTTTGCATTGCATGTATAGTACAGTAGCATATCTATCAGATTCTATTCTTATCTAAAATCCTATTTTAAACTTTTGTACCCTACTGTGCTTATGTTTTTTGCAAGCAATACAGCATTTTTGCTAATTCTCAAACTTTAGAGGACTTGTGGCTAATCTTTTGGCAAGTTTTGTTCATGCCACAGTAGGTGGACTCAAACTCTTGCATCAAGAGTTGACAGAAATGTCTCTTGTGAAGGTGTGACTCATGCAAATTAGCGTGCAAAATCTCTGCGATGACTTGGCTGGAACTGACGCCAACATTTATATTTCTCTTTGTTTGTGAGATTTGAATCTGAAATCTCAAATGTTAATAGAAATGGTCCGTGTTAGGAGCTGCGCTGATATTTGTGGTAATTTTTGTTGCAGTTGATTGAGATGTTTAGTTTTGGTTCTAAAGAAGTTTGGACTATTCTCCAAAGACTTTTGTAATGATAGAAGTCTTAAACGGATAGTCCATACACAACGACAGTTCTGTCATTTTACTTGCCCTCAATATTTGACCTGTGGAGCAGAAGAAAATATTTTGAGAAATGTCTTTTTGTGCATGTAATAGAAGTCAATGGGCTCTAATGCTATTTGGTTCCCAATGTTTCCAACAGAGGAAGTAAGTCACACAGGTTTGGAATAACATGAGGGTGAGTAAATGATGACAGAATTTACTTCTTTTTTTCTCCCCACTGTTCGTTGAACTGACCACTCAAATAGTTTCTCTTGGCATTAAAATGTCTTGCTGATGCACTCGTGATTTACTCTGAATATTGTTTAATTAATACTGGATCAGTTTAACTGTTCTTATATTAAATACATGTCAGGGAGTCTGGCTTGTAATCAGAGTTTTATTAGCTCTTCAATCTCAGTCTGCTTTTATTCCCTGTAAGTTGCTGCTTAGAATATGGTACTATATATGTGTGTGTAAATATGTGCAGCGTTATTGATCGCAAAGAAAAGCAGCACTAGACTAATAAATGTTTTCTCTACTGGCATTTAGCGGTGTGCTTTCAGTCAGGTTGCAACACAAGGTTTGCCACTCAGCCTATGAATAATTCTGCCTTCTGATAATCAAGGTTGTGTCTGATGTATAGTTAAGATGAATTTTTTGTACTGATTTAAATGCACTGTTCCCAGATTGCACTGCTCTGCTGCCTGCTGTTGTGCGTGTCGCTGCGATGGCCTTATAATAGGTCAGGCTTGCATGACACCGCTGTGTGCCTTGTGTGTCTTTGTGCACATGTAAGTTCCTTTTTTTGCTGAAAGAGAAGCTGGTTTCCCAACTCCTCACTTCTGTAAACAGGATTTTTTTGGATTCTCTGAATGATGAGAAAACCAGCTATTCTTCTCAGCGCAGAGCAATGCTGACACCTGACCCTTCACCTAGAACAATACAGATTATGTAATTTTAAGGTCAGAGGTTATATGGGGGAGACAAAGGTCGGAGGTTGTATTTAGGACAGAATATGAGAAGGAGATTGTCTTTGGTGAGCATTGCTTTCTGGACCAATTGGGCTTGTTCCTTACTGCGTGACGATGATTCCATAATAATTGTGTTTTTGGATGGCAGTAGATAGATTGTAGCATTTGTTTTCTCTCAGGCCTGTGTTCTAGTAATCTGTCATGTGTTTATGACCAAATATGAGTGCTTTCAGTAGTTTAGTAAGTCCATTATGTAGTTTTCAGCCCCACACTGAATCTGTAGGATTTTCAAAAGATTGGATTGCATATCATTCCAAAAGCTCAAGACATGCTGTAGTCCTTTCTTGTTTATGTAATATTTTAATATCATTTGATAACTATTTAACTACAAAAAAGTAGTAGTCCCAGGTCAATTTACAGCATTTTCCCATGTCTAAATTAAAGCAATTCCCCTGTAATCAGCACTGAATGCAGAAAACGGCAGCAGAATCTGTGTGGTCCTGCTCATGACCCAGATTAAACTCCTGAGAAACTGGCCCAGTGGTGAAGTTTTCATTTAAAAGTGCTTTATTTCCTTTGATTTTGGTTTTCTCTGGTTTTACTGAAGCTAACATAGCTTATTCTGAATAAACAGATCCGATTTGGATACCATACAGTGCCTTTTATGTAAATCTCTGCTATGTTTGATGAGCAGACAATTATTCCCATCTGTTTCTGTTTCTTTTTCATTCTTCTTTCTTTCATCCAAGTAGAGCAACTGACAAACTTTACATTTAAATGGAACAAATCAGAATGGCTGATTGCTGCGCAGTCCATCCTGGTTCATCCAGTGTTGTGTTTGAAAACTACAACTACTAAAATAAAATAAAAATAAACCGAAATTTAACTAACTGAAATTGAAGTTTTAATTGGAGTACTAAATGACTAAAACTGACATTAGAACCATATATATATATATATATATATAAAACAACTAAATTGGGGGGAAAAGCACATAAAATTGAATTGAAAACTGAAAATATAAAAATAAAAGCTAAATATTTGTAAATATTCATAATAAATATAATACTAAAATAAGACTGGGTTTGTCTGTGATCAGCTCTACATCTTATGTTTATTGTTTTTCAAACAAGAAAAAAGATTGCATGTTAAATATGTCAGTTATGTCAGGTTGGTGTTCAGTTTTCTGTCATAACCATTTCATAAATATTTTACAGAAATGTAACATTTGTATCATTTGAACTGACACCCTCCCATTGCTTCGGATGTTTATTTCAGTGTAAAATCAGTAGGATTTTAAAAATGTCTGGTTGTTTGTTTTGCTACTTGTGTTTTTCAATTGTCATTTTTCACCAAATGTGTCCCAGAAGTTTTGGATACTGTATGTGTGTTTGTGTAAAATGTTATGAGCTCTGATTCTCCTGTGAGATATTAATCTTGGTCTTTTTGATTTCCTTTTTAATGATCTGTCAATACGGATGACTTTGCCATCTCTTAATATTGTGGGAGGCATTCTGAAAGTTTTAAGAGCTTGATGTAGATCCATTGTAAAACCTGCAACTATTAAAAATATCCAATTTTAAAAATGTAACAAACTGAACATTCAGACAAAACAAAAGTCTCCTGACCTTCATCCAGCGCTTGACACTGAAAGAATCGCACTCCCACAGGGCTAAAAACATAATGCACAAATGACCAAGAATTCAGTGTTATAAGGAGACCTGTGCCCTTATGTTAATAAAATGGCTTGCTATAGAAGCTTTGTTAATTTTTTCATAGAAATTGTTATGTGATGATCTTTATTGTTTCCTACATTACGTTTGAATATTATGCTCAATAAAAATAAAAAAGGCTATTACTTTGGTCTGTTTTTTTAAGAAAAACAAATAAAGAAATGGTATCTTACTAACCGAATAGTATGGCTGGGTTTGAAAACCCACACATTTGCCCGGTCGTTGTTCCACAGGACGCTTAAGTGTTCCTGCTGAGATCAATAATTTCTCTGTAATGCATGAAATATTAATGTGCATGTGTGAGCATGTTTAGCCAGATAGATTTGCCCTGGCAGTTCGGATTACAAAGAAAAAAAAAAACTCTCCTCTTTTTCTTTTCACTGTTTAGTCATATAAGATGTAATTATTAGTAAAATGAGCTAGAGCTATAAATACTGAAACACATGGCTTTTAGTATTGTACAGTATTTCACATGAGTTTCCACAGAGCTGGCTAAGGGTTAACCCCGTAAAGCCTGACATATGAAATAATAGAAAACTTTTTAAATAGAACAGTTTATTAAAACTTAACTAGTAACAGCTCAAATATGATATGGTAAGAATTCATACTCAAGGAAGAAAAAAAAAACAGCTCAGTTTTATTCAGAGGCCCAAACAGAGCAAAAATATTACATTCAGTGCAGATATTATTTATACTGCCAAAAAGTAGATGAAATTCTCATAGCTTGTAATGTAAATCACTATTATATACTGAACATAAGTTCCAGTCCAGTTATCTAAAAATCTTAATAATATTATAAAAGTTGATTAATATTATAAAAGTTGATTAATATTATAACAGTCTTATCGTTATCATTGAAGAATTCACAGTAAAAAAGACTTGTACCATGACCTGAACATATACACTGTCCAATCAAACAGAAGGCATGTAGTGCATTATAAACAACAGGTTTTTCAGCACAGTGTTGATCATGTTGATAATTTAAAGGCCTTAAAATGCATGTATCATATATACAGTACACTAGGCTTTACAGGGTTAAAGACTGGTTGTTTTTGCTTTGCTTGCTGGCACAGGCCTGTGTGAATGCATACCTACTCATCACACACTGAACACTTTACTATACACACCTCTTTGCTTCTCATATGCACTCAGCCACGAATACACTCAACAATAAGCATGAGCAAAAAAAGGTTTACTTGGGTTTTATATCTCATGTCAAATGCTCATGTCTATTTAATATGATCCTTTGGGGACTTTCATGCGTTCCCTACAGACTAAAAGAGGACAAAAGGACAGGATTTTTGGAAATATGATCATAAAGGTCAACATAGGCCTGCTGTACTGCTCAAGTCAGCAAAAACATCCTGTCCTCATCTGATAACAATGCTGATTGTTGTTTCAGATGTCAAGTTTCACTCCTGTTGGTGTCCTTTGGGAGTTTAACAAAGACAACAGGCGGACAAAGGGGAAAAAACATCTTCTATTCTCATTACAATGATACCCTTGTTACATTATACTCTTTCACTCTCAAATATAAATGTCCCAGTTATTTCCTCCAGTTCAACCTTCTCTAATAGTTTTTCAAGACAGTAGAAACACATTTACAGCTGTATTAGGTCAACATTTTTACTTGAAAGGGTTTCTGGCGAATTACCATATATACAATTAGTTTTTAAGTGATTTACAACGAATTTAACATTTGAATATGTGTTATGGGATTACAAACAAACAATTAAATCGTTGTTAAAAATGCCATGCGTGAAGTTTGAGGATTTCTCATTTTATAATACAGAGAGAAACTGCCATCTACTGGCGGCAAAGCGCTATAGTCTCTGTTTCTTACCTCTTCTCATGTTAGACACGAAAACGAATAAATGATGTGTCCGTCGTCGTGTCTCAGATTTAGAAACGCTGATGAATTACAGTTATTTTTAGTTTTACAACAAATGAAGCAAGTGTATCGTATAATGTGTCCGTTGCGGAACTAATGTTCAGCGTTACTGTGTTTCCGGGGAGAAGCTAAGGAGGCGGCACACTGATGTCTGTCAAAGGCGATCACATGTGAGTGTTTTGTGCAATAATTTGTATCGATTAAATAAAATATTTACTAAATTTACTAGTTTTATTAATGATAATTATGTTTTGAGTACTTTAGGCTGTGAGAATTGTACTTTGTTGCTATGTGTTATCTATTTGTTTGTTAGGTTAACTTGAAACAGTCTAATTCATCTCCTTGGCTGTCATGTTTTAATTATAGCCGTGGTTTTGACAATAATTCTGCATCAATTTCCACATAATTGAGAAATAATTGTTTTAACTTGAGTCATATCTGTTTAGTGAATTTGTATCGTTTAATAGGAATTTTTGGTTTCAAACCACTTTTCGAGTGGTGTCCGTGGAAACTAAGCAAGCAAGTAAATACAATTAACAAATTTAAACTAATAAATGTAATTATACGAATAAAACATTATGTAAATCTGATTTAAGTTAATAACAACAGTACAGTACTGAGAAGAAAATGATACAATAATGTAATTTAGTAGTAGTAGTGACCTAAATATTTTTCAAATAATAGTATTTCATACATATTTGTAATACTAGTTTTTTACAGTGTAAATTGGGGCTTTATATATGAAAATATATAGATGCTATTTAAATTTTAGTATGTTAGTTCCTTTGCATGTGGATGATCATATTTGGGGGTCTGTGGCACTGATCTAGTCACTAAACAATGACTTGCTTCAGTCAAAAGTGTAGTAAATAGTACAGTAAATCAATTGATTTCACTTCAGGACCCAGATTTTACATCATTTAGCAACAGCTCATAGTCTTTCAAATAAAACATTTAAATATTTTAATATTAACATGAACTGTATGATTGTCAATATTTTTTTAAATTGTCTCTTCGGTGTTGATGGTTTCATTCTCTCTGCAGGCAATAATTCATCGTGTAAAACACAAATCTGTCACCAGAAGAGAACCTCTGCTTTAGGTCACTTCAAATAAAAGCATCTGTGAAATAGTGCTCTTTTCTTTTAAGGTTCCAGGGTAAACGGTGACGATCATGGACACTCTGGAGGACACCTTTAGGACTCTCTCCATCGCCAGGAGGCTGCAGCCCAGTGAGGCCACGTACATTCTGGAGCTCTCCTGTGCCAGCGGCGGGTCAGATGTGCTGGCTGTGTGCTGCTCCGATCACTCTGTGCACCTGCACAGCAGAGAGACGCTCCGCCTGGTGGGTGACTTCCAGGGTCACACGGCTTCTGTGTGTGGAGTGCGTTTCTCTCATCTCTGCCCTCACCTGCTGTTCACCGGCTCTGCCGATGGGACACTGCGGTGCTGGGACGTCCGGCGGCCCGGTTCAGATGCCACCCAGGTGTTCCGCAGCGATTCGACGCATTCATACTGCTCGTTTGATGTGAGCTGTAGTGATCGTGTGCTGTGTGCAGGCACGGAGCAGGTGGGGGAGGACAGTTTTTTGGTATTCTGGGATGCCCGTATGGTTCAGGATGGAGGTGAGATGGGCGGTCTGCTGGGCGTTTACTCAGAGTCACACAGTGACGACATCACTACGGTGCAGTTCCACCCATGGCAGGCGGACCGGTTGGCTTCTGGAGCCACAGATGGGCTTGTGAATGTGTTTGATCTGAGTCTGGGTGGAGAGGATGATGCTCTTGTCACTACCTGTAACTGTAATTCCTCTGCAAGCTCCCTCTGCTGGACAGGTAGGCAGTTCCAGCACACCTGACTGAGCAACCTAAACTATATAGCAGTAAAGCTTGAGCAATATTTTTTTTATCTTATATCACAATGTACAGCGGACAGAGTTCTCTCAGTCTATGTAAAATATCAGAATTTTTCAACTTTGATGACCAGGCCTGTGAAATGCTTCCATGTTTAAATTTTTTAATGTTGATATAAAAAAAAAAAAAATAATAATAATAATTATTATAAGCTATTACATATGACCAGGCTTATAAAATGCTTCTTAAGATGTTTTTAAAATTTCTATGACAATGAAATGTTTATATAATAATAATAATAAATCATCATCATATAGAATATTTTTCTTGGTATGTTTAGCTATTAAATTGTCATGTCCATGCTTGTAAAATGCTTCTTATGTTTTAAAAATTTCTATGAAAGAATACTACTACTATTACCACTATTACTACTACCAATAATATATTCATATAGGATTTTTTTCTTGGTATGCTTAGGTGTTGAATTGTGATGACCAGGCCTGTAAAGCACTTTTTCAAAATATTAATATTAAATAGTAAATATGTATGCTGTAAAATAATTTGCTACAAATTGTGCGGTCACTTTTATGTTATTTTTATATATATATAATTTTTTTAATTTTTATTTTATGTACATTTATGCATTATATGACATAAAATTGATCATAAATAATAATAAATTTAAAAATATATATATAAACAATAATAATGATGTTTTAATAAATTCACTATGAATATAATCAAACAATAAAAACAGGCTAACTGATAATAGTATACAAATACATACTTTTTTTTTTTTTAGCTATGCTTTGCTGTAAAATATTTGATTGACTAGAAATTGCCTTTTCTAAGTACATTTACTTTCAATTAATTATATAAAATGTGTGGGAACCCTGTAAGCATTTGTATATTCATATTAGCTATTTAAGATAGCATAACTATTTAAATCTTATTGCTAACAACTAACACAAAACTGCTGAAAATGTGAGTTTCAAATTATTTGAATTAAAATGTTAAACATCACCATATTTGTACTCTCCAGAATCTTAAACTGTCATTTGATTTCTTTTATTAACAGGCAAAGATCTTGACCAGCTGCTTTGTCTGACCCATGATGAAGGGCTCCACCTGTGGGACGTGGCTCACCCAGACAGCGATGACACTCTGACCCTTCTGAGTTCAGCTGATGCTCGAACACTTGTCCAGCTCCCTGATGGAGCCTCGCTTGAGTACTTTGTGGGCGGTACATGGCTGTCAGATGAGAAGCGTATTCTTTTAGTGGGAGGGAGTAATCATGGAGAACTCCACCTCCTGGACTGCAGTGGGCGTGGTCTGAGGTTCATCAAATCCCTCAAAGGGGGTCATTCAGCTACAGTGAGGTGTTTCCAGTGGGATGCGATTAGTCAATCTCTGTTGACGGGCGGGGAGGATGGCCAGTTGTTGCAGTGGAAAGCGGGAGCAGAGGAAATCAGTGTGGGAAAGAAAGATTCTCTGAAAAGCATCTCCTCCATGCATCTCAAAACTAAAGCTCACAGAAAACAAGCTATACAGAAAGACCGCTCAAAACTAGCATGATCACATGCACAGGACAATCTCAGATTTCGCTAAGAGACCGTTGACACTGAAACAAATTGGTTATTTGACAGAAATCTCAGAGAAGTTGCAAATTGCACTAAGCAACTTTTGCTCTGATGTCTTTGTTTTCACAAATGTAAGGATAATAGATAAAGATACGCTTTATGGAGTCTAAATTTGAATCTTCTGCCCTATAACACGTATAACTTATTATAGACATTGGCAGAAATTAAACAGTTTTGTGCTTTTAAAATTTAAGTTGTGAACAAATTGCTATATAAGAATTACAACTGTTGTTTGATTTGTCCAGCAGATAAACTCTCATCTATGTGGTAGTTGTTGTCCTTATGTAAACATTACATTTCTTTTGTTTTGTTAGCAACATGTGTTTTAAAAGTGTTTCATAAGTTCACTTTTTAGGTTAAACACATGACTTGAAAATGATCAAATTGTCTTCTGGGTTTCAGGACTACAAACTGAAGCTGTATTGTATTAAAAGAATAGTTCACCCAAAAATGAAAATTAGCTTAAAATGTACTCACCCTCAGGCCGTCCAAGAGGTACAGTGGATGAGTTTGTTTCTTAATCAGAACAGATTTGGAGAAATTTTGGGTTGAACTCTCATTCTGACGGCACCCATTCACTGCAGAGGATCCATTGGTGAGCAAGTGATGTAATGCTAAATTTCTCCAAATCTGTTCCAACGAAGAAACAAACTCATCTACATCCTGGCATGAGGGTGAGTACATTATTAGTAATTCTTATTTATTTTATATTTTTTAACTATTCCTTTAATGCATGGGGATTTTCTTGAATACCTTGAAGGGCTGCATCAGCACCACTGGGATACAATGCCAGAATCACTTTCTAATCAATTATGCAAAGTGCAAGCATAATCACACCATGTCAGCATTCTTCCTATGCCAAGGGTTTACATTCATGGTCATAAAGTGTGGTTATGTTCTTAGCAAATGCTTTTTATAAAATCATCTGTCAAGAAATGTATGTTTTGTGTTGTTGTTACTTTTTAGCATGTAGCTACTAACCTATAAGAACTTCTAAAATTGTAAATAGGAAAAGTTTTTGATATCAAGAGCTGCAGAATTAATTCTACAACTTCATAATCTAACATTTTTTCCTGACTGAGTTTTTTATTTTTTATTGTTGAATCTCATTAGTGTTCTTGAATAACTACTGAGTGTGCTTTGAAATGCAAATGTGACTTTTAAACAGGCGAGGTTGTCAGATTTATGAGCTCCCCGGTGCCGTGCACTTTTCAGGGTAGATTCTACAGTTTTCAGTGTTTGATTCTCTCAGTGTAAACACTGAGGATGAGAGTCCAGATAATAATTCTGATGTAATGTTAGCCTGGTGAGGTTTACGATGCTGAACTCAAAACAAGCCACAACAGGACAGCCCTGTTCATTTGTTCTTATTCCATCGATCGGAAACTGCCCCACCCTCAGTAAAATTTAACAATGTTGCAGAAAGTCATGTGAATTCAGAATTTGGCATCTCAGGAAATGACAGCTGAGAGAGAAACAGAAACTGTCAATTGCGTGGTGTTTGTGGATGCTATGTGTGTTGTAAACGCCCTTAAATATACAGTAAAGAATTATGGTTTCAAATGCATACAATTATCTGAATTGGAAGCCAGCAAGCAACTGTCATTTATTGATTTAATTTCTAAAACACATCAATATCTACATTATTTTTACAGTTTGGTGCCTTTCAATCCCCAATACAAGTTATGGCATTGCAGATTTATATAAAAATGTAGTAAGCTTCTAATAGGCTGGTTAAAAACAATAAATGTATATGTATTTTATTACACGCTGATTTAGGTCTAAACCTATGGAGGCCCATTTCCGCCACTGAATAAAAAAAATAATAAAAAATGTAATTGCGACTTTTTATCTCACAATTCTGACTTTTTTTCTCAGAATTGCGAGTTTATATCAAGAGACTTTGTTTATATCTCGCAATTCTGACTTTATAACAAGCAATTGCGAGTTATGAAGTCAGAATTGTGAGATATAAACTCGCAATTCTGAGAATATATCAGTCTTTTACCCCCACTCAAAATTGGACTTTATAACTCGCCAATTGCGAGTTTATATCTCACAATTCTGACTTTTTTCCCAAAAAGTCGCAATAACCTTTTTTATTTTTTATTCAGTGGCGGAAACGGGCTTCCATATAAACCTCAAATGTCACAATAATAATAATAAAATAAAAACATTAGGCTATATATTCACTGGACTAAGGTAATTAATTAACATAAACATGTCCGTTTATGATTATAAACATAAATAGGTTTCATTTTACAAAACTTTAAAAACCCAGAAGGCACTGAATCGTAGGAATGTCACTAATATTTGAAATTCATTGAACGTCTCTGTTGCGTAATCAGCCATTCCCTGTGTACGCAATGACGTGGGTGCCTACGCGCGCGCTCTTGTCACTCATTTCCTGAAACATACATGAAACCGCAGCTGGGAGTAAAAGATGCCATATGATCCTGATGCTCGTGCGATGTGCTGATAGTTCACGCCAGGTGTGCTCTTCTTTGGAATGAGACGCTCCTCATATGGGTTGGGCTCGCATGCAGGTTTAACTTCATTCCTGAAGAGATTGATTATTTTCTTTTCTATTTCTCTGTTCAGACTTTCGCCATTCTGAATAAAGATGCATTAGTGCTATGAATAATTTTTTTCTATTCAGTTCATTTTTATTTTTCACGATACATGTAGGTTTAGAGGATGGTTTCTTAATAAACTATTCAATTTTTAAGTGTTAATTATATAGTTATTTTACTACATTGTAATAAAGTACATACCAATTAAAATTGTAGATCAATAAGACAGAATAGTAAGGTGACTCTTTCCTGCTCGCACACACCTCAACCCAACTTCTCTATTCATCGTTAGAGAAGCCGTAGAGTTTTTCCCTCCCATGCGTGGTGATTGACACCTCCATCGCCCAATCATGTTCCGAGGAATCTTCAAACTGACCAATGGCGTGGCGTTGTAGGCCCGAACCCGGCCCAGCAGCCTAGAGCGCGTCCGTGTTATGTGTGCCATGGACTCAGCCCAGTAATATTGACAATAGGGCGAAAAAGGGACTGATATTCCCTAATAAAACATATTTTCTGGATTAAAATAACATATTAGCGCGGTGTGTGGATATAAAGAGATACCCGGGGATGTTCGTATTTCGGCTGGATCCTTTTCTATCGTCGGAAATTTGAGTGTTTGATGGGATTATTGCTGTGGGTTTGGCAGTTTTTAAGGCCAAAAACAGATTTTGTGTCTTTCTTTTTCTTTTTCTGCTGCTTCAAGAGGTCTTGAAGGAGGAAAGACGGTTAAAAACACCCAAATCAGCTCCTCACATCGAAAACATCAAGGTAAATTGAATATTTGAATGGTTTTTGCCTATCCTGCTCAAGTTTAGATCCGGTTCGTTTTGGTGTTTCATATACCAGTAAATATGTCAAATAAATGAAGTTAAGGTCCAAGAACACTTTTTATACAGAGTTTATTAGGGGTTGTGTACCTAAAGGGGGAAAAAAATGTAATCATACTTTTAATATTTCTCTCACATGTCTGACTGTAAAGCAGCATTTGAATGGGTGTATGAGTGAAAATCCGTGAAGAAAGCTTGTTCTTCATCTGTTTTTGTTTTATTGGTGTTCTGGAATGCAGTAGGTCTTTGTCAGCTGCTTGTGTGTGTGTGTGTGTGTTTAGGACCATCAGAAGATCACGAACCTGCATCATCTGCATTCATATGCACTGTAGAATTTCAGAGGTTTCCACTTTTTTTTCTGTCCTTTTTGAAGGAACCACAGTGCTAAACTGCTCTTGTGAATCTCCAAACTCTGTGTCTATTCATTATGGACTGACCCACCAAATACAAGTTGTTCTGATCATTACTCTATTCTTTGCCAACGTCTTGCTTTGGCTCAGTGGCACTGTGCCTCTGTGCCCTGTTTCCATGGTCTGGTTCATTTCAGCTGCCTGACAGTTTGGCAGTTGCAATATCTCATCACCAACAACAACACATGCATCCCACGAGTGGTTTACATTCAGACTGGTTGTTTTGGGTGACCTTCAGTCAAAACCAATGGGAAGGGTTATCTCTAAATACCTGGTTATAGAGATTAGGGCCAGGGCATCAGTGGCAGTGTTTTGGATTAACGGCGGGGCATGAGTGTTTCCTAGATTGTGGTTGTCGGTTTCACTTCTTTGTCAGTCAATCCAGTGGTTAAGCCCTAGGATGTTTATACCTGCGGATCTTTATACAGAGCTGGATCGCCGAACAGCATGGACATTTGGGATTATCTCTCACTATTTCGTAAACTAGCTCAGTTGCACTGCAGTAGAGATTGCTTGATTCTATCTATCTATCTATCTATCTATCTATCTATCTATCTATCTATCTATCTATCTATCTATCTATCTGTGCAGACAAAGATGTGATTTATTTATTTTTTGCTAAGGTTAATATGGGTTGAGTAAAGGATTTCATTCCTTCATTATTTGTAAGTTTGAATTCTGTGTGTCTTGGTCTCATACAGAAATCCCGATGGGAATGTCAAACCAGGGTGAACTTTATAACAGGAGAGGAAGGAACATGGATCTTTTTCCTGCTCTCACCTTATTCTTACAATTTTTTTTTTTGTCCTGGTCCTATTTCACCCCAAATTGAAAATTTTCTTTGCATAATGACTTTTTTTGTTGTTGTTTTTTTAACACTAATTAAAATATGTATTGTTTTCATGTCAATTAAGTACATTTTTCCCTTTAGTGTCTCATTAATATAATAATATTTTATTATTTACAGTAAAAAAAAAATTGTAATATAAATCTTACATATGTTGGTAGTATTTGGTGCATTTATGTTGATTTTCAAGTTTGATTTTAAGTCACTGATTCATTTAAATGCAGTAAATACTACCAACACGTAATTTTTATTGAAATAATTTATATCAGTTTTTGCATTATGATAATGAGATTTATGGTGTGAATGTGCTTTAACATTTTATAAGATATAATGTGTTGTGTTTCTTTCTGTTGATTTTGGGGTAAAATGTGACTTATCTTAGCTTTGGGACATTCTCAGAGTCTTAACCACAATGACTGCTTGTGTTTATTGATTTCTGCTGACCTTATGTGTTTTCATCAGTGTTCTCTTGTGCGTTTGTTGCTTGCATTCATTGTTCTTGTACAGGTAGTGATACTGCCAGGCCTGTTGTTTCTGAGAACAGGAGAAGTGGCTCAGAAAAGGGATGATATTGTATGTGGTGGGCTGCACAGTACAGCGTTATGGGATGTCATCAATAAACCTTGGCAGCATCTCACTCGTTTGATGTCTGCTAATTTAAACCCCTCGGACTGCAATATCAAAGTGCTCTGAACAGTCGGATTAAAGACCATACTGGTTTCAGACTGTCCAGTTCAGATAATCAGTTGAAATTTTCTTTTCTGTGCAAATTCATTTGTGTCTACTTAGAGATTTTGCTTTCAAAAGACACAAAATAATTGAGTTCAGTTCTACATCTATGACTTAAGTTTCTTGAGTTCCACTAGCATGACCAGAGGAAATTTTAGGTGGTCTTCCTCTCTTCTCTGCTTCGCTGCTTTATTTTTTCTTTGTCTCAGTCTACCTGTTAAAGCCTATTTACATCCTGTTAAACTTTTCTCTGCTCCTCCCTTTCTAAAGGGGCATTCAGACTGACAGCAATTAAATCGCTGGAGGTCATAGAGTCTCTGTGGTCACTAGTTCTAACTTGACTGTCACATTCAGCTGTTGCCATATCGCCAACGGTTGCTATCACTCATGAGGTCAGAAATCGTCAACCTAAAAACAGTTGAAAATGAACGTTATATCGCTATTTTCTTTTGTATTTCTTTACTTCTGTGTGTCAATTCCCAAAGGCGTCTGGTTTCTTATGCAGAGCAGTAATTATGTGTGTTTATCTGCTTTAATATCATGCGTAAAATTTAAGCTGACACCAGTTGACCTGTGAAAAAACCTGCTTCAGACTTTTTCGGTCAACAGAATCCTGCTGTGTTCTACACACCTTCTTTCATCAAATTTTTTTGGGCTGATGAATTTGTTTCCATTCTGTTTTATCTTTCATCGCAGTGTGTGCATTCCTGCCTTTATTTACATCTCCTGCCTAGATTTTCATTTTACCACCACATTTCCTTCCTATAGCCATTTGTGGTTTGTTTTATAATTACAGTTGCTTTTGAATTGCAAACTTCTTTGTCCGAAGGCATTAAAACAGGTCTGGATTTAGTGTTGCTTACACTGGACCTGCAAGACACAAACATAATGAAAATACACACACACACATCACTGATCTAAAGACCTCAGTGCAACTAATGGCTGTTTACGGTGCTGCTGGAGAGCAGCTTGACGTACTCTTTTGTCTTGTTTTTCCACTACGTACTTAAATATCTGGAATTATTTAATCCATCATAGAACACTCCCGCCTGCTTTAGAATCTGAATTCACAGATATGAAATGTTTTCTTTTGTGTATTTGTTGTTTTGCAGGAATAACTCACTATTAATCATTATGTAGCCTGATTAGTGTCAGTGACAGTAGGAGTGTGTTTACCTGTAAATATTTTGGTTCATCATAACTGAGTGCCTTGCAAATGTTAGACTCGAGATGATGATGCAAAGTATCTTTGTGTTCTCTAATTGTATTCATATAAAAACTTGTCTTTACAGAGTGATCATGTTAATGACTAACAAGCAGTTGGTTATACCCATAGCAAATTGGTGATTATGGTCATTATACAAACATTTGGTAGTGTTTCTTAGACTGTCATATACTTTCAATCATTACTCAAAATCTGGCCTCTTATACACAACCCACTAACTAAATCTGTAAAGTTTATGACTGGTAAGTATTGTCCCTGCATTTCTGTGTAATTTTAAATGAAGATCAAAAGCAAAGTCAAACCTTGATGGAGATGCTTTATGTAGGGATTTTGTCAAAACAAAGCAGAGCAAATTAATCCATTAGCAATAGGCCATTCCTTAGCAATGTTAGCAAAGTGAGCCTACAATAGTGACTTCAAGGAAATATTTTTAAATGTTTGTGATCATATGATCCTGGGAGGGGTTTCTTTTTGAAAGCTGAGGTTGAGGTTATTGGACATTATAAGTCTCAGTTGTTCTCATGTACCCAAGGGCTATTGATGGGATATATTTTTACACATACCACAGAGATGCACATGTAAATTTGGTGCAATATTATTCCCCCTGATGCTGATGCATTTGTTACAGTGTTGATTGATGTGTTGTCTTACACACCTCACTCTCTTTTTCCAGGGCTATGTCCTCCGCAGCCACCACGCCTCCATCAGTGGATAAAGTAGACGGATTTTCCCGGAAGTCTGTCCGGAAAGCCAAGCAGAAACGATCTCAGAGTTCCTCACAGTTCCGCTCTCAGGGCAAACCAATCGAACTCACACCTCTTCCTCTGCTCAAAGGTGACTCACTCACGATTACTAAATACTGTCATCATAACCACTTCTGCTCTGAAATCACTTGAGCTCTGAAAGTTCCTGATACAGAGTAGAATAGAATTCTGATTCAGACTGCTTCAGTGGTCTATAAAGCTTTACAGTAAAATAAGAATACAGATTTGCTGTACATTTAGGTCATGTGTGAACCGGACTTGTTGTCCACACGCTAGTGTTGTTTGCTTTATTAGATTAAGTTGTTTTTTAATTGTTATCATATTTATTGTGCATGTACATACACTCTTTGTGTTTTGTTTGTGTGTTTGTAAATGAAAGGCACGTATCCCACATTGCATTGTGGATACTATTTCTCTGTGTAGCGGTGTCCTCTAGTTACACTACTGTTCAAAGGTTTGTGGTCGGTGTGATTTTATAAGAAATCTCTTATGCTCACCAATACTGCATTTGTTTGATCAGAAGTACAAAAATGGTCATAATATGAAGTATTATTGCAAATTAAAATAAGTTTAGGTAGTGTATATGCTGCACATTTTGGCAAATATGCACAGTACACATTCTGCAAATCGCACAGATAGTAAATGTAGTATACAATTTAAAACAACCAGTTTTGCTTATGCATCGTGGCTCTGTGCAACTTCAGTAAGATTGTAAAATGTCAGAGAGTACATCTTGACTTGTCTGTGCTTGTTTAGGATGATGACTTGTACTCTGTTCGAAGTACAGATGTGCAATATTTTCTGTTATACTACGGGGCCGTTGAATGCTTAAATCTGACGAACGTTCTAAGGTGTGCAATTATTTTCAGGGAAACGCACGGCGAACGTAGTTCCAGGCAGCTCTTGACCGCATTACATGACCATATCACTTCGCCAAATGATTTCTGTTATTTCAAAGGTCTTACAACAGCAAAATAACCAAAACCCACAACGACACTGGCCAAACAAATACATATAGTAATCAAAAGGATAAAAACGACAGATCATGTCCATGTTTTTGCCACAAAATTACGCTTTATTATGAAAGCACATACTCTATCTCTCCTGCTCTCTCTCCCTCACAGAACTTAGTTATTAACTGTATTAACTGCATTATTAGTCTGTTATCAACGGCTCAAGCCTCCCTTTCTAGGTTTAAAATGACGTTTAGGAATTAGCAACGGAGGCGCTGGATGAGATGCGGAAGAAATAATCCTACTCGCAATAGCGATTTAAGTAGAAATACCGGACGAATGCCTTGAAATATATCATCTGATTAATGTCTTGAGGTGTGGAAACCGTAGTATAAGTGGAATAATTGACTTCGGGCCGTTGAATTATTAGAAAAATAATGCACACCCGAGGTGTAACGGCCACTCCGCTTCGCGTCGTGACCGCATCACCACCTCGGTTGTGCACTATTTTTCTAATAATCCAACGGCCCGTCGTCAATTATTCCTTACTTACCTGCTAGTAAATATTATGCAAATACTGTGGATTCAATTGTATTATAAATATGTTTTTCCAGTATTTATTGAGTCACACTCAGTTGCTGTAGGAGACACCGAGACCTTCACAGGAAAACAAACAGATGCAGAGATGTATCCAATGTTTTGTCACCCTGAAGCTTGCCTGAGAATTGTTGTGTTGTTGGCAGACCTAAAATTAAATGAGGAGAGATCAGTGCAGAAATCTGTCCGTTTCACCAAGGGCTTACAGTTTTATGTCAGTTGGCTGTGTGTCTGAAGAGCTTGTTTTTGTGGAGCATGTGTGATGGAGTGAAAACGTGGGTGTGTGCGATCATGTGCCTTGCATTTGTCCATTGGTCTGACTTGCTTTTTCTTCCTTCTCCTTTAAAGTTAAACACATCTTATAACAAATGTCTAGGGCTGCACAATTAATAGAAAATATTGGAAATAATGGCTACTGTGATTAAGTAATCATAAGCGCTATTTTGAGTCAGTTTTCTATGTGACACATAAAACAGTAGTTAAATTTTATTATCAACTTAAAAAAACGTAAATTACAGTATCAATAGAAATACTTAATGATTATAAATGATAACTGTGCATCCCTATTAGAACTGTAATATAACTTTTTTTCAGTGCTGCAAAGTTTTTTTTTGATTACTTTTTTTAAGAGACTGACTTGTTTGACCAGGTAACCTTTGAATCCATATCAGTGTGTTGAGTGGTCAAACAGGTTGATTTAGCTAGTATTTGTGTCTGATTGGCCATTGCCGAGGAAACCGTCCTCCCACAGAGGCTTTGTCTGTTTACCTCTCATCATAAATGAATGCAAAATACAATTGTTCACTCATCAAAGAACAGGCTGTTGTCAGATTCACCTGTTTCATGTCAGACATTCACTGCCTTGCCTAGAAAATGACTGTGTTCTGCTTGTGATGCACTATTAAAGATATTGACTAGATAGGTTAGCTCTATTCATTGGTGGACTAAGAAATGGAGCAGGAGTGACTGAAAGTGTTTCTGTTCTATATTGATGACCTTTACCCCCTGCAGAACACTCAGTAAGGGTTATGGGACGGAGGGATCAAAGCATCTCATTCCCTACAGGGGTTACTCTCAAAGGTTACAGAGATGGTGTTTGTGTGAGAGATATGATGGGCTAATTGCAGTCATGTTTTAGTGAAGATGAGGTTCATAGTCGAGCACGAGCCAAAATATGAATTTTTACAGTTGTGTTTCTGTACATTGACAGCAGTTGTGTATTTGTAAAATTGTTTAAATACATAATATAATGTTTAAAGAAATAGTTCACCCAAAAATTTAAATTTGCTGAAGATCTACTTGCCATCAAGCTGTTGTTTTCAGAATAAATTTGGAAAGATTTGGTTAGAGAGTCGGACTCGTAATCCAAAGGTTGACAGTTCGAGTCTCCGGTCCGGCAGGAATTGTAGGTGGGGGGAGTGAATGTACAACGCTCTCTCCACCCTCAATACCGCGACTGAGGTGAGACCCTTGAGCAAGGCACCAAAACCCCAAATGCTCCCCGGGTGCTGCAGCATAAATGGCTGCCCACTGCTCCGGGTGTGTGTGTGTTTGTTCACTGCTGTGTGTGTGCACTTTGGATGGGTTAAATGCAGAGCACAAATTCTGAGTATGGGTCACCATACTTGGCCACATGTCACGTCACTGATATTTCAGTTCAATGAGTTTTTCTGTTTGTCCGATGCCCTCGAGGCGGGACTTTTATTTTGACGGCGCTGTAAACGGTACCGCCTGAGCACACAGTGCTCACATTCTCCCTCTTATTGGTCATTGTTAACAGTTCTGTCTAATACAGATAGAAGTCTGTCTAATAATCAGATCTGTTAAACAAAGGGATTAAAATGTATACAAAAAAGTATAACGGTTCCTTTTATATTTGTAGTAATAGAAAGGCAAACATTTTAACACTTTCTCGTTTGCCGTCAGCGTTCAGTAAATACGCATTTATATCATTTAAACAAATCTTTGAATGGCTAATGAACATTTAATTTCACAAAGCTTGCAAACTTAATCAAATCCAGTTGTGAGATGTTATGAAGTGTGCATTTGTATCCTGCACGATCGCATGTTCTCTGCGTGACTTTCGGTGCGTATTGAATGCTTTAAACATTAAATTCGTGATTTCAAATTATGCTACGCTTTATGCATTTGCCCACTGTCATATTCATGTCATTTTCACTGTGTGCTATATGTAAAATGAGTGCTACCTTGGCTTTATTTGGAAAAAATATGATTCCCAATGCACACAAACTTCCCAGAATACTGAGTGCCCTGTTGGTTACAATATTTACTTCCTTTTTAATTATATTTTTATTAAATATTTATTTATTTGTGAAAAATACTTTGTCATCTAAAGGATAAGTATGTTTATTTTACACATTTATTTTTTAATTCATTTTCAAATGATTTCAAATTTCTTAAATATGAATTAAAATAAATACAATTAGATCGGCTTTATATCAGCCATCGGCCACCCTGCTTTCCAAGATATCGGTATCGACAGTCAAAAAACCAATATCGGTCGACCACTAAAATGTAGTCTTACATCGCTTGCTCACCAATGGATTATTTGCACTCATATCTTGAATTTTCATTGCGTATAACTGAATTCTAATTGGCTACATCACGCAATGAGTCATTGTCCTGTGTCATATTTGGTAACAACTGCATGCAATGTTAGATGTTGTACAGGAACAGGGTGTTTTAAATATGGTAATAATTTTAATGCATTTTTTCGATTAATAATTGTGCCACATTAACATGTTAAATCAACATCCCTATTTTTAAGTTTATGATTTGATGGATTATGATGGATTTGTTTCTTACATACAGCTTTTTGCGTCACAAGACAGTTGATTGGCTACAGAGTCATTTTAATCGGTTATTTGAACTCTCATTATGATGGCACCCATTCATTGCAGAGGATCCATTGGTGAGCAAGTGATGTATTGTTATATTTTTCTAAATCTCTTCCGAATTTCCGATAAAGAAACCAACTCAGGTCTAGCATCTATTCATCTGCAGATTGTCAAGTTGATTTAAAAGAATTTATGAAGTCATTCTCTGAAACTTTTCTGTATTCAGAGTCTCAAATATTACAATGTGACTTAACAATAAAGATGGCCTGCTGGGCCAGACCAGCGTATGAGCATTTCAGACCTGACAAAAAAGGTTGTCCTTTTGGGCCAGTGGTGCATTGCCACTGTTAATTTTACATCGGTTTTATGCCTTGCAAACTGAAATGTTTGGTTTTGCTGTGATGTATTCTACAATGTTGTGGCTGCTGATTTGTCATCAAGACAATGCTATCTAGCAAGCTAACCTAGATAAGGTCTGTCAAATTTGCAAAAATTGTGGTCTTGAAAGCATGAGAGAGAATGTTGACAACTGCTTACTTTTTTTGTCATAGTAGTTTTTCACATTAAAACCAAATGACTTTGTTGAATGCTTTGTTGACCAAAAGAGACATTTCCGAAAAGAGCTTCTTTCATGTTCCATAGAAGAAAGTCATTCAGGTTTGGAATGACATGAGGATGAGTAAATGACACAGTGAATCATCCCTTTAGTGAACAGTGAAAATAATCATGAAGGGGGGAGAGAGAGAGAAAGCAAGCAAGTCCGACTACAGCATAACGTTTATAATGTCATGGATGTTCATTGGACAGAAGTATCAAACGCTATGAAACCCAGTTGCCAATAGGTGGCACTGTAGAATCACTTTGCTTTCCTAAAGAGGTGTTTACTGTTTAATGCTGTTTAGTGGTGTCACCTGAATGCAGAGGTTTAGACCACTCACTTCCTCTTAGCTGTTAACACTCAACCTTTTATAGAAAATAATTAATGACTAGTCAATTCATGACTTCCGTTGCACTCGATGCACTGTCACTAACCTGTTCACATACAAGCCAAAATAAGCCACATACACAACTGTTCAAACGTTTGGTGTTGGTACGTTTTTTGTTTTGTTGTTTGCTCGCAAAGGCTGCAGTTAGGGGTGGGCTATATAGCTTCCAAATTATATCACGATATTTCAAAAATATTTGCGATAATGATATTTCTGACGATATGCAAAAAAATATGGAACAACTTTTTATTGGTGGTTGCAGCTGGCAGGCAGCAGCATTTATTAGTGCAAACACAATGAAGGGCAATTTCCATCCTTTTCCAATGAGCTACTGTCATTGATGACAGACCACCTAATTCGAATTGTAAATCTATTGTCATGAGGTGGCAGAAGCAGCATTATAGTGCAATTGTAGTGACCAGTGTTGGGCAAGTTACTTTAAAAAAGTAATTAGTTATAGTTACTACTAGTTACTTCTCACAAATAGTAACTGAGTTACATCATTATAAAAGTAACCAATTACCAGGGAAAGTAACTGTTACTTTTTTTTTAAAGAATGTTCAAATATGTCAAATAACTTGGATGCCTCCAATATTAAATGTTAAATGAATGAAATGGATGCTACATGGAATAAATTATTATTATTAAACATTGTACACTAATACAAAACAACAATTTAAAAAACTTATTTAACACTGAACATTTTTTTACATTCTAGCAGACATTATACCAAACAAAGCACAATTTAACTTAAAATTAAGTTAGTAAAATAAATATTTTGTGACCATTTTTGAGACCCCCTTCTTGAATCAGGCTTGCAAATGCAAAAATTAATGCGTGTATTAGAAAACATAACATTCTGTAGTGTATTTAATTGTTTAAGGCCATTTTGCAGTTTTAATCATCATACAGAAACCAGCAACAACCATCCCTTCCTCTTCTCATCGGAGACATGAGATGCAGTACTAAACGGTCTCTCGCTGTCAGTGCTTGCAATGATTTTTGCGTTTTTCTCGGACAGTTTTAAATGCTTCCACACTGCTGACCTGTTTGTTGCATTAGTGCGCGCCTCTATTTGATCGCGTCACGTTATTGGTCGGTACAATTTATTCTGTCTTTTTGCTTATTTCGGTGCATCCCTCATTGATATCGCAATATGGCACACCCCTAGCTGCAATAGTAGAAATGCTGTTAATATTGTGAAATATCATAACAATTTAAAATAACTCTCTTGTGTTTTAATGTGTTCTAAAATGTAATTTATTCTTATGATGGCAAGGCTTAATTTTCTGCACCATTACTCCAGTGTCACATGATCCTTTAGAAATCATTCTCATATACTGATTTGGAGGTCATGAAACATTTCTCGTCACTGTTATAAACAATTGTTCTGCTTAATATATTTATTATATTAATACAAAATATTAATCAAAATCAAAAGAACAGCACTTATGTGAATATTTAGTATATTAATATTTAATATAAAAGTTAATTACTTTCTGACCCCACACTTTTGAACAGTTGTGTACGTACAAACTGAACCTTAAAACAAAAAAAGTGTTGTCTAGAGGTGGAGAGAAACTATTGGTGAGTGGGACGTGGCAACACAAGCAGCATCAACAGAGAAATGTGAGCTTTTTGTATCTATTCTGCGTGGGACACTCTCTCCAGCTGGATGTCAGATTGCTGATGCAGCACAACATGTCATTTTTACATAAGGAAAACATTGACATGCCAACAAGTTGCCTACTTTTCTGGATGGCTAGTACAGGAGATATTTCATAGGAAGATGTTTGTAAATGATAGATCCTTGGTCCGTGTGGTGTGTTCCTAGTATTACCAGGCTCTTATTAAGCCGTGAGTTCTGGCCACCATAGATAAATTTCCAGCCCATCGTAAACTCCTACCCCTCCTCTGGGGTCCGGGCAGTTCCTCTGACCTTGCTGGCTTGAGTTTAAACGAGGAAGGCAGAAAATAGCACATTAGACACAGAGCCCGTCTGTGTTTCCGTGGGCTCAGCTCGGCCATCCGACACCTGATCTCATGGGTTCCTCTGTGGAGGTGCAGCTCTGTGCGCCGTACACTGTACACACAACACACACACGAGGCTTACAAACAGTCATGTTTGATTTACTTTTTCAAATACTTTAACTTCTAACTCACTACCAATTCCCTGAAGCGAACAACACAGGAAGAAATTCAGAGAAAGAGAGAGAGACCTGTCTGAGTGAGTGAAAGGGAAGAGTGGGTGGTTAAGGTGTATTTTTGTCATTTTGTAGATGTCTGTCTATCAGCGTGTTGTCTTCCGTGTTGTTTGGTGTTTTGGGGGTTGGTTCTGACCGTATGTGGACATGTGTGAGATCAGCAGGCCAAGTGGAGCAAAAGGTTCTGTTTGTGCAGTCAGATACTGATCTTAAACGATGGTATGAGTGCAGAACGCTCTGTCATGTCCGTTAGTTGGCTCAAACATGACTTGTCACTTTTGCAGATGCGAGTTCAGTATGTTCAGAATTGGTTCATTGTTGTGTATCATGTTTATGTGACCGTTTAGAATGTTCTTTTGAGGAATTCGGCTAGGCGGTTTCTGATGTTGCAGGTTACGAGACATGTTTTATGCTTACATTAGTGCATTAATCGCTAAGAAAACCACTGTTTTATTGCATTTTTATACTAAAGTTTTTGTTTAGAAATATTTCCTGAACTGCTAATTAGAAGTTTCATGTCATCTGCAGCATCACGGCAAAAAACAAAAAACAAAACACCGTGTTGCTCTCTCTGACTGCACTCGAAAATGAATATACAGCCCAAAATTCTGCACTTTTCGCAAACGAATCACTCTGGTTGTACGGTTCTTTCAATTGTAAAACTAATTTGGTAAGTCCCAGTCAAGATTTATTGGTGCTTTATCCATCATAATAGATCTTTTTTTTTTTTTTCATAGTATTGGTCAAGTTTGGAATTATGGGCTGATATTGCATATTTAATTGTGTGCTTATTTTCTTTGTTCATGCATTGTTTTTCCCTTATTTCCTTTTGCTAGAAAAAGCTTATTAAAGGTAATTTTAAAAAAGTTATAATTTTAATACGTGGCAGACCTCGACAGAATTTTACTATCTGTGCATCTCTACAACCAAGTTAACTTTTTTTGTAACTCTGCATACATAAGATTGCATGCTCAAGTGAAAAAAACCTTCCCTTCAGATTCAGGGAACTGTCTTTGCTTGTGTGTGTGTGTTTGCGTTAAATGCATACAGTACATTTCCTTCTCAGTCTCTGGCTCTGTGAAAGTCACCTGCTAGATCCACCTGTCGGAACAACTCACGCACACACACTTGCACATGCACTATGTCTGTGTAAGTAACCGGACACACAACTTTGTAACCAGTACTCTCTCTCTCTGTGTGCATTTAAAACCACACACAAACAGTCTCTTTAAAGTAATCCAAGACCACCATTCCATTGAAGTGGGGTTTTCCCCACCCAGGTTTGTGAAGCAGCACGAGGCACAAGCCATCACCTTATATGAATGTGCCACTGCACCTTGGAGATCTGTTTCTCTTTAATGTCTCAGAAGACCTCGCTGCAGACCTTCTGTTTAGTTTATTAGGCATCAGACCTCTTATTTAAGTGTCTCTTTAATACCTTAAAACCTTGTGGACTGTTAAACTGACAGGAACAAGAAATCAGTCTGGACACAAATGGAAAATAACTGCACGTGATTGAATCACCTGAGCCAAAAATGACTGTCACTGTGAGTGTGTCTAATTTAAGCAATGGTACGGACGTCTTTTGTCTAGATGTTCATCTGCATGTCCTCCTCTACTGTAGCAGTGTTGTTTTGCTCTGTCTTGACTGCCCTGTTGTTTCTTGTATTCTGCTCTTTTGGATGTTCACTGGGTAGTCATATTTTCATAGGATAAGTTGGATTCCTTGGATGTGTTGTGATTCTGTATCTTTCCGTGAGGGTTGTGACCTGTAACACTGAATCACAGCGGTTTAGAATTGCAGTCTTGTGCGTCATTTACTTTATTTATGTTAAAGACTTCATGATATCAAAATTGCAGAAGTGCATTGAGATCTGAGACTGTTTCTTGCAACCTGTACACAGTATACAAATTGTATGCAATTAGTATGTTAGTAGGCATTATGCAACAATGTGTTTAAAACAGTTGTATGATACATTGTCAATGTCATCACATAACCGCCATTGCATTGCATGTTTAATTCAGTGACAAATGTCCAGTTGTCATCTTATAATTAAAAATGTAAGTCTCTTTTGCATCTTAATCCAAGTCTGTATAAAACGTCATCTCTTTTGCTGCTGTTTATCATTGAAAATGGAACATCAAGTAGAGCACATTGCATTGTGGGATAAAGTTTTACATACTGCACTAGGGATGTAACGATTACCGGTTTGACGATAAATCATGATAAAATTCACCATGGTTAGTATTACTGTTTCATTTTTTAATTATCATTAAAACCATATTAGATTACCGCGATTTAAACATTTCACGATAAATAAATACTGTCCTGCATAAAGCACAGTTTTCAGTAACAGTCTCGCGTGCGGACAGCAGCAGAGTAACTTAGTTTCGTTTTGAGTGAATACACGGCGGAAAAGCTGGGAGGTTTTAAAAGAGTGCTGAGGGAATTATACAAATGAATGTCATTTAAAATCTGAACATCATTGGTAATGTTGTTTTAGTGATTATGCAAACAAAGTCATTTTATTTGTTTGTTGATTTTTAAACATAAAACTTGAAGGGATTTATGTGTCTGTACTTTTTGAACATCTCCAGCACATTTTAATAATACCGTGATAATACTGATAACCGTGATCATTTTGGTCACTATAATCGTGATAAGAAAGTTTCATACCGTTACATCCCTATACTGCACATTTGGGCAAATTTGAATCATGACAAGTGCTTGTCATGTTCTGAGTAGTTTAAAACTACAATGTCTGGTTTCTACAACTTTCACTTGTGAGTAAAAATCTGCCTTTTAACTGATCATTTTTTCATGAAAAATCATGACAATTTTTTGGGCCCGTCCCTAGTTCCAAAGTGACTGAAATTTATTTTTTTAAGTGTATAATTTGCAAAAGTATGGTTGTGAACTCAAAACTGAACTCTGAAGAGTAAAACCCTTTTTTAAAGTCCTTTTTCAAACCCCAACTAATCTATTCAATAGGAGATACATTAACTCAGGGAAGGAAATTGTTCATCAAACAATTTCATTGGGTGTTTTTTAGGGGTGTCCCCGACTAAGGATTTTCATAGTCGAATCGGAATTTTTCGAATCTTGCCGATAGTTGAATCATATGTTTGGGGGCGGGGCAAAAAACATTACCAAGAGTCAAGTCAGACATTCAACAGTCATAAATACTGACGTTAACACACAGGGAAAATGTGTAACGGATGCCTCGCAAATAATGTTTTATGTTTTGATTAAAAGATAGCATTAAACGTCAGCGAAACCCTAAGAATTCACAACATTTTTTTTTACAATAGTGCTCTCATTATTACATTATGTATATGACAGTAGTTATTAATGTTCTGCATTTCTGTTTTGAGCTGCTCGCGCTGAAGATGACCAGTAGAATGAAGCATTTGATAGCAGGTTTTTAATCAATGGGATTTAACCATAGACTGTATAAAAACATGGACGTAGTGTCCGTGACTTCACCCGTAGATTTCTGTAAAGCATTTTTGAAGCCATCTTGGCAAGCGCGTCACCACGCATCACTCCCGGATAATCGAAAATGGGCAAAAAGGCGGCACATGGGTGGAGCTGGTTGCTGAAACCACTCCCACCTAGCTCACCAGTGGTGACGGCAGCGGCAATCCGCCTGTCACTCAACTCGCCATGCTCTTAATTATGCAGAACTTTAGGGTCAATATTTTTTAAACAGATGAGTTCTAAAAAAATTCACCCCCCTCACAGTTGTCATGAAGGGCAAAATTAGCTATATAGACCAAAATAATTTTTTGCACCAGACTGTAAACATGTTTTTTTCTGCTGTAAAGTTGGGCATTTTAACAGCGGCCAGTCGATGAATTGCAGTTTTAGTCACTTCCGTGTTGGCTTCACGAGAGAGAGTGGTTGCCGCTTGGATTTAACTCCTCATTCATGTCATATAGAATACGCTTCATTGTTTATACAACATAACATTATATTACGACTTATAGGCTGTCTGCACAAAGTGCCCCGAATGAACGTGTCTGCGTGGCTCTGAATGAACTCCTTTTGTGGACGCGTTCTTCACGCAAAAATAACGTGCAGAAACAGCGTAACTCAACCAAATGCATCTTATACGAGATAAATAATATATACACGATATATATATAAACCGGCTGAAATGTTTTGAAGTCACTTGTACCCTACCTGATTGAAAAAATCCTTTCGCTCTGCCTGTGTCAGTTTGAGTCTTGTTAAAGATTTAAGTCCCTGCCGCCAAGATGCGCCTCTGTCGGTCAAGAATTATGGAAAGTGAAACTTAAATTTATAGGGGTGGTTGGGTTTATTCACGCACGTTAAAATATTTATTTAAAGCTTCTTTCTTTTCAGATTCTTATTTACAGCATAATAGGCTGTATATTAACTTATTGGGAGAAAACCAGTAGTTCTATGTGAAATCAGACATTTGAGCACCCCCCATATAGTCAAAATGGCATGACCATAACACCCCGTGAATATTCGACTGTGAGATTGGTAGTCGAATCGGGCTCCTCCTATCGAAGCATTGATTCTTCGACTAGTGTTTCTATTGTCATTGCTATAATGATGGTAATGGTTCAAAGGCTATCTGTTAGGTGAACCAAACTAGTGGGTCCACAGCGGTCTATCCAAGGAATAGATTTGCTTCTAAATCAGCATTGTGTGCAGTTATGTCAGCAAATTGGTTTTAAATTTGAACTCTGGGAAGTTTAGGTTTCTTGCCCTTTCCTGTGCTTCCCACTGATTAGTTTACATATCAGAGTCCTTTGCAGTTCTCGGATAATGGATAACTGCCCGTTGTGACATTACGTCCTCAAATCTTTTCTCTGTTAATTAAGCGAGATATGGGATCTTTTGTCTTATTTGGCATGTGTTTATTGACTTTACACTCTATTAAAAGTAATCCCATTATTAGTTTTTCTCTCAGGCTGTATCTGAGTCAGATGGCGTTTGTATGTATGGAAGTACACCCTGAACCATCTAATTAAGTGCTTTTGTGAACACACCCATCGCAAAGTGAAGTTTAGCTGGGCATTTTGAGCTTTTTCTCATACGTGTGTTTGTTTATGAACAGACGTCTCTGCTCAGGAGCAGCCGGAGTTGTTCCTGAAGAAACTTCAGCAGTGTTGTGCTGTGTTTGATTTCATGGACACTCTGTCAGACCTGAAGATGAAAGAATACAAGCGTTCAACCCTCAACGAGCTCGTCGATTATGTCACAGTCAGCCGAGGATACCTCACAGAACAGGCCTACCCAGAGGTCGTCAAAATGGTGAGTGAAAACACAGAGTCAACTAAATGTGGGCAGGATTCATACATTTTCTAAATGGTGTAATGTGAATTTGTTTTTCAATGATCAGTTTAGCCTATCAGAGTCAGATTTTTGACTAGCAACAGTAATATTGTGGAATATTATTAAAAAAAAAAAAAAAAAAACCACCTTTAAATAAATGTATTTATTTATTTATTTATTTCTGTGGTGGCAAAGCTGAATTTTCTGCAGTCTGTACTCCAGTCTTCATTCTAATATGTTGATTTGCTGCTCAAGAACCATTTCTTATCAATTTTAAAAAGTTTCTTTCTTTCTTTTTCTTTTTCTTTGTGATTTTTTTTTTTTTTTTTTTTCTTTTAAGGATTTTCCATGAAAAAAGATTTTATTTATTTGAAACAGAAATCTTCTGTAACATTATAAATATCTTTAATGTCACTTTTGATCAATTTAATGCATTCCTCCTAAATAAAAGAATGAATGTCTTCCAAAAAAAAATCTCAAAGTTTGAATAATGTAAATCTGAAATCAGTGATAGCACAGTAATAGACTGGAATGCAGCAGAATTAATTTATAGCTCATTCAAATGTTTTTCTAGTGTCTGAAAATGGTTTTAAAGACTCATTCTTTTGTCAGAATTTTTCATTCATTCAAAAGCAGTAAATTTAAGATTATTTTAAAGACAGTAAGTGCTTTGAAACACTGAATAGCTTTTTAAATTGTGGTTGACTGATATTTTAGTATTTAATGATCAAGATGGCCAATGTAGCGCTGATATACCCAATGCAATTTAATAATTGCTAAAGAGACATGCCAAAACACAAAAGTGCTCAAATTAAATGAACATGCATTTTATGCAAAAATAAATAATTCAAAAATAATGTTCACCTAAACCAGCTTTCAAACACACACAAATGCACACGCTCCAGCCAGGTTGAGTGATGCATTACAAACCTGTGCACCCTGATTCCCAGAAGTTGCATACAGTCAATCTGATTAGAGCTTGAAATTTTAAGAAAGCTTATCTTCAGACTGTCACTGATTCGGCTATTTTTATGGTTATATTACATCTCCTTTTTGTTTTTTCAGGTGTCCTATAATATATTCCGAACTCTTCCGCCCAGTGACAGTAATGAGTTTGACCCAGAGGAGGATGAACCCACTCTAGAGGCCTCGTGGCCACATTTACAGGTGAATGTGTGTGTGTGTGTGTGTGTGTGTGTGTATGCAGTTGAGGTTCTTGAGAATATTGTTGTGTACTCTGGTCCCTCTCTCCTTGTGTAGAGCTCCTGTCTGTTTTATTTGTTTCAGCATGTTTGTCTGTGTGTATTTATGAGGGTTTGTACACACACTCTGACCCTCTCTGTGTGTGTGTACTCACTGTATGCTTCCAGGACTCCTTTAGAAATGAGATGCATATCTCAAGGAGAATCTTCCTGGTAAAACTTCTCTTTTGTTTCGTTATTAATCCCTGCTTTCGTCTACTTCATCTAAAAAGAGTCCAATAATGAAAGCCACGTTCCCAGACATGTGATCCTTGTCTTTTTTCTTCCAACCTGTTATAATGGCAACGACCCCTGGTGACAGTAGCAGTGTCCTGTGACCTCAACTGAACCATGACCTTTGACCTTTGACCTTTCTTTGCATGCATGCTGAGTTCAAAGGACTCCTCCAAATAACACAAATTCTCTCATTCTTTTCTCTTCTCAGCTGGTGTATGAGTTCTTCATTCGTTTTTTGGAGAGCCAGGAGTTTCAACCCAGCATTGCCAAAAAGTACATAGACCAGAAATTTGTCTTACAGGTGAGGATGTTCTTTTAAAAATCTCCTCAATCCCTTCATTTTTCACTAGTGTTTGCTCATCATCTTTTTTTTTCCCTTCTTTTTTGTGTGCTGTGTCCATCTGTTGTCCTGTCAGCTGCTGGAGTTGTTTGATAGCGAGGACCCACGGGAGAGAGATTACCTGAAGACAGTCTTACACAGAATCTATGGAAAATTCCTGGGACTAAGAGCTTTTATACGAAAACAGATTAATAATATTTTTCTACGGTGAGGGATATGACAGTTAATATTATGATATGACAGACATAATATTTGCAAATGCACGAGTAAAGCGCAAGCATTCATTTCTGTTTCTCTTGTTCTTAGTTTTGTTTATGAAACTGAGCACTTCAATGGAGTCGCAGAATTGTTGGAGATTTTGGGAAGGTGAGTTGTACTTGTTTAAAGTCGCAATGTAATTTTCTTAAAGGGATAGTTCACCCAAAAATTAAAATTCTGTCATCATTTACTCACCCTCAAGTAGTTCCAAATCTGTATGAATTGCTTTGTTCTGCTGAACACAAAGGAAGATACTTTCAAGAAAGTTTGTAACCAGGCTGTTTTGGGGCACCATTGACTTCCATAGTAGGAAAAAAAATATATACTATGGAAGTCAATGGTGCCCCAGAACTGCTCTGTTTCCCACATTCTTCAGAATATCTTCCTTTTGTGTTCAGCAGAACAAAGACATTCATACAGGTTTGGAACTACTTGAGGGTGTAGTGTAATGATGACAGAATTTTCATTTTTGGGTGAACTATCCCTTTAACTGCTAAGCATATATAGAGTCATGGCCAAAAATATCGGCACCCTTGGTAAATATGATCAAAGAAGGCTGTGAAAATGAATCTGCATTTGTTAATCCTTTTGATCTTTTATTTAAAACATTCACAAAAATGTAACCTTTCAATGGATAATAAGAATTTAAAATGGGGGGGAAATATCATTACGAAATAAATGTTTTTCTCAAATACATGTTGGACACAATTATTGTCACCCCTAGAAATGCTTATGAGTAAAATATGAGTATATTCCCATTCATATTCACAATTTTGAGCACTCCAGGGTGATTATGAACATGAAATTATCCAGCCATGGCTTCCTGTTTCTGTGAGCTAGAGCAGTGAAAATTCCCATTTCTACCATCAGGTCAATAATTAAGAATTTCCAATCAACATAAAATGTTACGAAACTGCCTGGAAGAGGACGTGTGTCTATATCGTCCTAATGCACAGTGAGAAGGAGAGTTTGAGTGGCTAAAGACTCTCCAAGGACCACAGCTGGAGAATTGTGGAAAATAGTTGAGTCTCGGGTCAGAAAACCTTAAAAAAAAATTGTCAAACAGCACCTACATCACCACATGTTGTTTGGGAGGGTTTCAAGAAAAATTCTCCAAGCTCATCCAAAAACAAACTCCAGCATATTCAGTTATCAGACACGACTGGAACTTCAAATGGGACTGGGTTCTATGGTCAGATGAAACAAAAAAATAAGCTTTTTAGCAGCAAGCACTCAAGATGGGTTTGGAGAACACAGGGATAAAAACTACCCTGTGTGTACAATGAAATATACTGCTGTATTTTTGATGTTGTGGGCCTATATTTCTGCTGGAGGTCCTGGACATCTTTAAATTCTTCTTATCCAATGAAAGGTTAGATTTTTGTGTGTATTTAAATAAAAGATCAAAAGGATTAACAATGCAGATTAATTTTCACAGCCGCCTTTGATCATATTTACCAAGGGTGCCGATATTTTTGCCATGACTGTATGTGTGTGTGTGTGTGTGTGTGTGTATATATGTATATATATATATATATATATATATATATATATATATATATATATATATATATATATATATATATATATATATATATATATATATATATATATATATATATATATATATATATAGCCATTTATGTGTGTGTGGGGGAAATATATACACACACACACACACACATATATATATATATATATATATATATATATATATATATATATATATATATATTATATACAGTGGCGGCTGCTGGTCTTTCAAAGAGGGGAAGCTCATTTTCGGCCTACATCATAAAAATTGTCCATTTATTTATACGTAAATTCTGCCCTACGTTCCTTTTCAAGAAAATGCTCTGTGACCCTGTCATACCAACTAGGCGTCTTTTCCAGTGACGCTAGCCTACTGTATGAATGAATGAATGAATGAACAAACAATCTAAAAAAAAAAAAGATATTAAACTCGACGGAGGAAATGTGGGAATTAGGTTAAACTGAAACAAGGAATATGGTGTATAATAGGGTTGTCACGATAACATAAAAATGTCTTACAATACTATACCAGCTTAATTTATAATTCAATTCTACAAAATGAATCAAAATTTAATAAATAAATAGATGTAAGTGAAAACTGACAATATTATTCTCTGAATACTTAATTAATGTGAATGAATGACTGGCTATCCATGAAATGATCTAAACAAAACTCATCTTAGCACTGCACAGAAGCTGCATGAAGTGACATTTAGATGTGGCACTTATTCATTTAGACTGTATTTATAATTGCATAAATAATGTTATGAGATTAATGTTTTAAATACTAAATTCTGAATATAGAAATATGTTGGAAAATAATGTAATATGCCTACTTTTAGACGGGAAACCTAAACACGGCCAGCAGGTGGCAGAAGTTCGTGATTGAATCACTGAGTCATTCAAATGATTCTTTCAAAACGGCTGAATCCTTCAGGAGCGAATCAAATTACTGTTTTTATGAATGGTTGAATCAGTGATTCGTCCAAATCAACGCGGATTTAGATTCGAACACAAACGAAACAAAAACAGCACTCTTGCTCGTGTCGTATTGCTTTATTATAAATGAATAAAAAAAAGATATAATAATTGATAAGAACCAAGTGCAAAGCCGCTATGGGACTGAGCTCGAATAGCTTCAGCGTCAGCGACTTTTCATAGAACAAAATCGCTGTCAATCAAAAGGAGATGCAGTCTTTCGACAGACCCTCCAATCATCACGCAGAAGCCCGGAGTCCAGGCACGCCCACTCCTCCATTCACTCCCAGAGACGCTGAGCGTCCGTGGGCGGGACATAATTGCAGCATTTATCCAATGACCGTCTAGTTTGGAAGCACTGAAAAAAACTGTTCAAAGCAGCCCCATTGAAGTCAATGGACGCTAGGCTTCAACAGAGAAATACACTGACGCTACGGGAGTGTATGAGAAGGAAATCGAATCAGCCGACCTGCTATATGTAGCCGATTCTGAACGAACTCGTCTTCGAGATGAACCTGTTCTAACGCATTTTTAGTCAATAAAATGTTAACACAATAGTACATATTTGACCATTAATGTTTTGACATTATAGGGGAAGCCGAGCTAATCCCCACTGAGAGATATATATATATATATATATATATATATATATATATCCTCAAACAAGTCAAATTCCACCTCGCAGATTTTGGTGGTTACGAGGTAACAAAAACATGGATGGAGCTGAACAGGAAAAACAGCAACCATATTTATCATAATGTTCCAATTATGATTTAGTGTTTGAATTTTTTCTTTTTCCTCTGAGTTGTGTAGACAATTAGCACTGTCATTGACATGACCAATGAAATCTTTAGAAATGGCTTCAGGGCAGGGTTTACGCTTGAGAAATAAAGTCACGCCATTCACACCCTAAGTTTGCTATTTACATGATTTCAGTCACTTAACATAATTACATTATTGCAATTAACAGTTGGGATTTTCTTTTACATAAGATGTGAGTTATTCTTGATCATCTAAACATTCTTAAAGAGAAGTTTCTTCTGAAAATATAGTTTTTATTCACCACCTTGTTATTGTGTGACAAGCATATTAGTTTCCATACAGAAAAAGCATATAGTCTCCAGGAGCTGTAAAGCGCCATAAAAAATAGTATCCATATTTATACAGTATTCCAGATCTTGGCCAGATGAAAAAGTTTTGTGAGCGGCAGACTGCAATTAAATTGTTATTCGCTGAAGATCATCCGCTGCAGCTTTTGTCGTGCTTGCTTATAAAACCTCAGAACTGGAGGTTTTACCACAATTTCCATGAAATATGATTAAATTAGCAGGAAACCCCTGATGAGTTTTGCATTGTTCTGACTGTTGCAATAAATTCAAGGTTTAGCAATCCCAGAATGCTGTTAGTGAAAGTTGTGTTTGTCTCCTTTCAGCATCATCAATGGCTTCGCTCTGCCACTGAAGGCCGAGCACAAACAGTTTCTGGTGAAAGTTTTGATTCCTCTTCATACCGTCAGGAGCCTCTCACTTTTCCATGCACAGGTACTGCCTGTTTGTGTTAAAACATTCAGATGAGTCCTGTTTGTGTTCACTTCCTGCAGTGTTAATCCTGTCAGTGACATTCCTGTTGTTTTTGCAGCTGGCGTATTGTATTGTACAGTTTCTAGAGAAAGACCCTGCATTAACAGAACCAGTAAGTGTAGTTTTTCACTAATCAACACTAATTTCTTTTTTTGTCCATTTATTTCATCAGAGTCCTGTTGTTTTTCTCCCTCTAACAGGTTATCAGAGGTCTGCTGAAATTCTGGCCTAAAACCTGCAGTCAGAAAGAGGTGAGACAGATCTGGTCTCCTGAATAGAGCTAATTCACAGCACGAGGTTGATCAGTCATGATTTCAGGGCAGTGTTGATGACGCTTTAGGATGCATTCACTGATGTTCTATATCCGCTTCTCTGATTGTCTGCATTGATGTGTGTGTGTGTGTGTGTAGGTCATGTTCCTAGGAGAGTTGGAGGAGATTCTGGATGTGATTGAGCCTACGCAGTTTGTGAAGATCCAGGAGCCTCTCTTCAAACAGATCTCCAAATGTGTCTCCAGCCCTCATTTTCAGGTCTGCACAATCCACTCTAGTCCAAGACTTAATTAAACCAGTCCAATTGTAGTTATGGAGCCAGAATAGACAATTTTTAGTTTTTCTGAGTCGATTCTCACCACAGTTTTGCATTTTAAAGGAAACAGCTTTTAAATGCATACAGCAATTGACAGTACAAATAAATTATGCATCATATTATGAGCTTAGAAAGTGTTCAGATTGTGTGTATGTGTTCCAGGTGGCTGAGAGAGCTCTGTACTACTGGAATAATGAGTACATCATGAGTCTGATTGAGGAAAACTCTAATGTGATTCTTCCTATAATGTTCGCAAGTCTGTACCGGATCTCCAAAGAACACTGGAACCCGTGAGTCAAACCTACACTCGTCTGATGTATTCAACACCACTGCAAGCTCTGAGCCTTTCAAAAGTTTAATAGGGCTTCTTTTGTCCCAAACACATTCATTGCTTTTTCTTCAATTTCCTATCTATCTCAGGACACTATCTGCGAAGACGCATACAAATTTGATCAAATTTAATGCATAAATTAAAAATAATTAAATACACACTTTTGCGAGTATCAGATTTGTTTATTTTAATGGAGTAGTTCATTTTAACAGGTTAGGTTAACAGGTTTTTATGTGTAAAAGTGACTGTTCAGTCCAATTTATACACTATTGTTCAAATGTTTCGGGTTGTTTTTTTGTTTGTTTTTTTAAGAAAAAAAATACTTATTCTGAGCGTACACACATGAAACGAGTACACAGAGTTGGCTCTTTAATGTCAACTGTCGAATGCACACAAGGTTATGTCAAAAACACACACAGTTCACAAACAGTCAGTTATGTCTGTGAAAGTAAACGGCTGGGAAAGAAATTGCATGTGTATCAGTATATGAGATATGTGGACAGTTTCTCTTGGTCATGGCAACATCACACAAACCAGGCCTCCTCTTTATTTTTTGCATTTGCCTTTAGCGGGAATTATTTAAATGAGGGATACTGATATGTACATTTCCATGTTACTTTGCAGGTCTTTTTCATGCACAAACACCAACATTACACATTTAAAGGAAGTTGAAAATGTAAAATGGCATAATAGGACTTTTATAATATTGATTTTTACTGTATTTGTGATCTCATAAATGCAGCCTTGGTGAGCATTAGCGTTAAAAAAACATTACTGACCTCAAGAATTTGAACAAGAGTGTACTTTCACAGCCTCCATGTAAAGATTTATATTTATGTATGTGATATACACAACACAGCATTGTCCTCACTGTCTGGCATTTACTGGATTAATCATTTCCCGTCCAATCATGCTTAATTCTAATTCGTTCTCTTTTTCTGCTTTCAGGGCCATAGTAGCTTTAGTCTATAATGTTCTGAAGGCCTTCATGGAAATGAACAGCACTTTGTTTGATGAACTCACGTCCACTTACAAGTCAGATCGTCAGAGGTGAGCTGTTTTTTTTATTATTATTCATTACGTTTGTGACACGTAGTTGTGCTCACTTTCATGCTGCTTATGCAAGCGGTGTTAAATATGTAGATTCACCTTTTATTTGCTTTTTTGTTCCATCTGTCATTCCTCAGAGAGAAGAAAAAAGAGAAGGAGAGAGAGGAGCTGTGGAAGAGGTTGGAGGATCTGGAGTTAAAGAGAAGCCTCCAGAGCGACGGAATTATTCCCACTTAACGACGCGCCTCTCCCGGACCGCTTTTTCCCAACGCCTCCAACACGCGCTCGGAACGTTGGCCACATTTTTTTTCCTTTCTGTATTTGTGCGACTTACTTTACCGTAGATTCACCTCGTCAGTCTCATTATTTCAAAAGCACTGTAAATAACTTTATTTTATCTTCTTTTTTCCCCCCTTAAAAATATTATGCCGAAAAAGAACGTGACTAGAAAAGGAAATGAAAAAATTTAAATAAGCAAAAAACAAAAACAAAAGAAACCCGCACTGGAGGGGGAAGGACTTTGAACAGGCAGTAGGACTCAAATGAATGACTGCTGTTAAGAAAATCAAACCAACCAACAGAGAATCTCATCCCGCTGATCTGACATACCTCGGCCATCCTTACTGAACAACACCAGCCCAATTCTCTCTCTCTTTCCTCACCTGCTCCCTTCTCTACGTACCTTATTCTTCCCTGCTCTTTTTCCTCTTTATGTTTCTGAATTGGATCAACATTTGCCACCTGTGTGTCCTGAATATCTGAAAGCAGAGTAGTCTACATCTGGATAAACGCAGTGGGTCTGGATTGTAGTCGCCTTGAGGAGACGCAAAAGGACATTATGCAGTAACCAGCAAAGAAGAGGAAGTCATAAATACACACCAGCTCTTGTTTTTTTCCCCCCTTTTCATTCTTTTTCTGTCCAAATGTGCCGCCCGTTACACTCGTTTGGACTCTTTAGCACCAGTCCGGTACTGGTACCAGTAAATGGGACACACACAAACACACACAAACACACACACACACACATCGGAGCGGGTGTCCAGAATTCCAGCAGCAAAACCGGAGATGCTTGTCATGAGAAATCGAACTGCACGTGCACACACACATTCTGCATTCGAGTGTGTGAGGGAGTTTCTTACAGTGTTAAGTACCTGTATACTGTATCTGAATGCAGTACTTTGATACTCTGTATCTAGTAGAACCTTTAGCGTATCTTTCTTTAGGAGAATCCAGTATATGATGAAGAAAGATTGAACACAACCTCTTGGGATTTTTTTTTCTTTTTTTCTTGGGTTTCATTTCTCATTTGTTTTGGGTTTATTTTATTTTTTGTCTGGAATTGGTTTTGTTTTTTTTCTTTTGACCAAGTGGAATTTGTTCTCTCTTCCTTTTTTTTTTTTTTTTTTTTTTTTTAACTTAGTTGCTGATTTGGGGGGAGTGAGAGGGGGATTGTTGAGGACTGATGCTGTGGTGAGCTTTGTCAGAATTGAACCTGTGCTTTAGAAAGCCCCAGAAATCAAACAATTACAAAAGTTAAAAAGGGTCGGATAAATACAAATGTTTAATTATTTTAAAAAATAAAGAGATATTAAATTAAACCTGTTTTGTGATAAAGATGAAATGCACATTTGCCTTATTTGTGGCGTGTGTGAGCGGATGAAAGTGGAAAGGAGAGGTATTTGTATTTGGCACCGAAGCCATGTGAAAACTTAGGCATTATTGCAGCTTAAAATCATGAAATGGTTCAGATTTGTTTTTTAAAGTACTAAAACTGAATAATTTTCACGACCTTTGGTTCCGTTAACTCTTTTCTGCTTCACAAAACCAGTCTGAACAATTGGTTCCCAAACTGAACTGAATCAGAATGGCAGTCGCAACGAGTCTTACGAAGCATAACGGATGGCTTTTATAAACCAGTTCTTGTAACTAATTGTTCAAAAAGATTCAAGATTCATTGGTGAACTTATGTGTTAACGATTACTTAACCAACAAGTCAGTTCAACTCAAACTGCTACTGTTTGGCAACCGTGACAATGAGTCATATTTCTCATCACAAACTGTCATGAATGACTCCCATGATCTGGTCTAATGAATTAATCAAAAAGACTCCATTAATTGTTAGTGAACTCCTATTTGAATCAGTCTGAATAGTTGTTTTTTACACACTCAACCACAAGTCAATTATTTGGTAAACTCCTGTGAGAACACAAAAATGTGTCATTACTCTTTTTTTTTTTTTTTTAACACCTGGCCACTATGAATACCATTTTATTGCAAAATCTTTGTAACAGTTCTTCAAAAGGTTTTTCAGCAGAGTAAAAACACTGCATAGCTTAGATTTGGAATGACTAGAGGGTGAATAAATAAATAAGAGTCTGTTCATTTTCAGCTGACCTATTACTTTGTGTCATTGACCAATTGTTTATAGGACAATGTGTAGTTTGTGTGTAAATTCAGCCATCTACTCACAAGTACCAAATTCTTCCACAAGAGTGCAGCAGAGCTCAACATTAAAAAAAAATTTCAAACCAGCTAACAATACTTTTTTTGAGTGTCCATCTTAATCTCTTCTCAACCTTTGCACATATAATCTTTTGATGCAGGCTGGTCTTGTTTTTCCTAATGGTTTGCATGCTTAAGTGTGAGCTTGCAGGATCTGGCAGGATTTTTCCTGAGGGGTTAAAGGATTCAGAGCTGCTCTGAAATTGGCAGGTATATATGTACTTGCGACATATGCTTGCTTTAATTATCACCACCCTTGGAAACAAGAATAGCAGTACTTTTTTGAAAGAGGAAATGTTCTCTAAAGAGAGAGTTCTTCCAGAAATGAATGTTATTTCACCCTCATGTTGTCCCAAACCTGTGATTTCTTCCTGTGGATTTTTTTTTCTCTCCTCTAAACGTCAAATTTCCTCCAGTGATTATAATGATGGGTCCCCCAGTCATGGCTAAGTTCAGAAGAATGCACCTCTCTCCTTAACATCTGCATTGACACACTAATGGACTCCTCTTTTAAATGTTTAAGTAAACCAGTTTAAAATGCAGCAAAAGCTTTGCCAGTCTTAATAATTGGGAGAAGGGGAGCTTCCAAAGTAACTCATAACTCCTTTCCATTGATTACATCTCTGCTGAAGAAAAAAAGAAGTTTAAACTTCTCTGACCTTAATTGATCTCCCACCTGAGCCTGTTTTCTGATTTAAAAGGTTTTGGGTATGGTAACAGCATATTACCAAGCTAAACTGTGAACAACAACTCAGTCTTGGAGACCAGTGTAAACCAGCTAAGACTATCAAGCCAGCTTAGACTGGATGAGAATGTGTGTTCTTCAGAATTTAAAGATACTTGTTCACTAAATTCAGTAATTTCTCACTACATTTGGCCACAGACAATATGATGGATGAGTAAAATGATTGTCATGATTTATTTGTCATTGTATGAACTACTTCAATTTCCCTCCATAGCCAGAAAAGTGCAGATTGCGAGCATTTTTCTGGTTTACTCAAATTCACTAGTTATGTAACCTTGGGCCATGGAGTGTTTTAGATCCTTATAAGTTATCTGGGACTCGATTAAGGTCTTTTTAAAATATTTACTAACCCTGGGAGCTGTCTGGAGCCCTGTGAATTTAAGAGACAATTCTGGAGGGAAAAGAAGATATAAAGAGTAACGTGAGGTTGGCAAAGTCTTTCAGAAAATTATTTGCATACGTGATTAAGGAAGCATGTATTCCAAATAATACAGGTAATGTGCTTAAAGAGTGTATTGCTTTTGGAATATTGATGCTTAGATTGTAATCAGAATCTTCCGAATTTAATAAGACTTGCATGATTTGTTATACTGATGTTTTTTACATTTAATGTGTAATCAAATCCATGCATTTTGGGATCTTACTTTATATCCATGCACTTTAAATCTGGTCGAAAATCTAGGCCTGTGATATAATTGGAGTATATTCAGGTCACAAATGTCACACAGTCCTTGTGTCTCTTACTTCTTGAGTGTGAAATTGCCTTTTCTTATAAATTCACCCATTTTACAGTCTGTTTTGTTAGGTTTTATCCCAGTGATTGTGTAAGATGTGCTACAGTTAGTGTGTCATGGAGACTGGGACACCATCAAGAATGATCTCATATCCGGAACCATAACATACAGTTATTGCTTTTTTTTTTTTTTTGAGAGTTTGCCTTATTTTAATGTCCTGAAGGTCAACAGAGTTTGCACCAAGAGAGCAGCGTCCCTTCAGTAACTGATATTCCCAGGTAGGACATATTCTTTGTTCAGCACCTATTGATTATGCTAGAGTAATTTATCAAACAAATAATAATCCACTAATGCTAAAATCTGATCGACACTACTTTTGTTTCAGGACCAGTGTTGGAATATGTCAAAATTTAAGGTAAAATCACAGTTGTGTCCCTTAACAGGTGAGTAAGTTTTTGCTTCATTAAATGATTAGTTGACCCAAAAATTAAAATGTACTCACCCTCAGCCCATCCAAGATGTAGATTTTTCTTTATGAGAACAGATTTGGTGAAATTTAGCATTACATCACTTGCTCACCAATGGATCCTGTGCAGTAAATGGGTGCCGTCAGAATGAGAGTCCAAACAACTCCTAAAAACATCACAAAAATGAATCCACACGATTCGAGTTCATCAATTAACATCTTGTGAAGCAAAAAGCTGAGTGTAAAAAACAAACAAACACAATTTTACTTTTAAACCATCACTTCTAACCAGAATCAGGTCCATAATCCATAATAATGCTTCCTCCAGTGGAAAAATTCCATCCCCTTGTCATTTCACATCAGAACTGTTTTGTACTGTTTTAATCTGTGCATATTTTTCTCCTGATTAAACAAGATGGCTTTTTACTAGAGGGAGCGATGTTTGAAGTTAAAAATGTCTTGATGGATTTTTTTTATTGCAAACATGTGGCTTTTCACATCACATAACATTAAACAATGGACTGGACCCATCCCATGTCCTTTCTCAAATATACACCCTCTAAAGCAGAGCACATTTCTCATTGGCTAGATTTTTGGCTTGTTTTGCTGTTTTACACATCTCAAAGGGATCATGTACTGACACTAATATCACCAGCAAAAATGCAATGCAATCAGCGGGAACTGAAACAGTTTGGTTGCTGACATTCTTTAAAATAATATAATTTTGTGTGTGAAATGCTTTAAGATTTGGTGCGGCATGAGGGTGATGACACTATATTTATTTTTGGGGCAAACTATACCTTTAAGATATGACATCTGACTCATATCTGTCAGGTACTGTGTAACTTTTATATATAATATAGTTTATAGATCATTTTTAATGCTAAAACCGACCAAGCTCTTTTTCTCAGGTTGTCTCATGGTTCTCATGAGGGTCATGCTATTTTAAAATGTTTGTTTCTGAATGAAATATGGTGATGTACACCATGAGATCCACCCACTCCTGTTTCTAAAATAAGATACAACGCTAGCCCACACATATTCACGCTGTCTCTCTCTTTCTGTCTCTGTCTTTTTTTTTTTTTTTTTTTTTTAAACTGAGACTGTTTCTTGTCTCTTCTCTTTTTTTTCATGTTTTATTTTATTTTATCCCTGCATGGCTCACTTTCTGTTGTGATCAGTGGCAGAACAAAACCTTCAGTCAAATGATGATTTACAACACCGTTGTGCTGTCATGTGGTGAAAAAGCTCTCTCACATGATGAAACATTGCGTGACTAGTCTTGGAGAAAACTTGTGAATGCGCATCCGGTCGACAATCCCTAATTATCTGTCTTGTTATTGGCCGAAAACAAAGACGGTCTTCCTACTCTCTCCTGAGCTCATCTCCCCTTCATTAGACTTACGCAATCTTCCTGGTGCTGAGGACGTGTGTGTGGGGTTGTGATTCCTCGCAGGAAGAAACCTGGTAAAACATCATTCACTTTGGGGAAGGCGTTTTGAACATTAGAAAATGCTAATCTGATAGATGCACTTGCACAACTGTGGTGGTCAAACCAAATATGAACCACTGAAAATGAAGTATGTTCTGGATAACTTATCCATCTCCTACTTCTATATGCATGTAGTAAAAACAGTAATATTGTGAAATATTACTTCTATTGAAAAAATGGTAACACTTTATTTTAAGGCATCCTTGTTACATGTAGGCTACTTACTTGTATAATAACAATAAATTAAGCATAATTACATGCAAGTAACCCTAAACCAAACCCTGATCATTACCTTAACCATAAGTACATGTAGTTAATTAATATTATTCAATACTTAAATGTATAATTACATGTGCAACCGAAAAAATGAATAATTGTAACATGATTCTTCAGAAATCATTTTAATATTCTGATTTGGTGCTGATTTTTTCCCATGCTGTTTGTGATCAGAACAGACCTGGACCCATTTTTGGGCACCAGTTGAACTGCTTAAACAGGTAGTTTGTTATATTCATAGGTTGTTTATTTAAATGTGTTTTTTAATTCTCTCTCACTTTCTTCCATATAAACACATGCTTGCTCTTGTTTCTGCTTCTCCGTCGCTCTCTCTCTCCTCATTCGTTTCTGAATATTTAATCAGTCTTAATGTCTTCTGAAGACGTTTAGTGAGCTGGATCTAAAACCCTCTGACATATCAAAGTGTTTCAGTGGAGTTAAAATGCACCAGCATGGTGCAATGAGACATTTTGATACAGACATTTGGAGATTGAATGGATTATACTGATTAAGAGCATGGTTTTATCCTTGTCTTGATTTTACTGGTGTAACTATAATTGTGGAAGTGACAGGACTTCAGAAAGATACAAAGTCCCAATTATTAAATGAATAGTTCTGGTTCTGGATGCTTTGTTAGCAGCTGTGCTCAAATATAGTACACAACATCTGATGCAAAAAACTATTCTGCTAATTTTGTGTAGATTAACAGACTTTTCACAGAAGAAAGAAAATACAGGATGGGACTACCTGGTGGTGAGTAAATTGAGTAAAATCGCTTTTTAATAAAACCGCATGAACACAAACAGAAGATAAACCATGGCTTGTCGCTGCAATGTTAAATATGAACTGTTTATTTTCTTTTTCCTGTGGCATCATTATAGGCAGCTGCTAGAGTATTATCATCACCACCTGTGCATTGTGGCTGTCTGAGGGGGAGCTATATCTCTTCTCTTCCTCACACTTGGACTATAATGAGCCGAATAACAGTAAAAAATGATTTGAACTGCTGAACTTCTGTGCCTGTGCGGCTGGATCATTACAATTAGGGAGCATTTGAGACTATTAAACACATTTCAGCCCTGGATGCTGCAGGAGTGTTTTAACTAATTTAATGAGGGCCTGACTGAATGTCAGTGAGTCACATCGCATCAAGATCCCTTTCTCTCATGAGCTCTTCTTTCTCTTTCTCTTTCACTTTCTTTCTCTTTCTCTCTCTTCCTGGCCCGGTCTTTACGGTGGTGTAGCTATATAGCCTAGCAGTAGCTAGACTATAAGTAGCGACGTTACTAAATATATTTTTCATTAGCTTAAATTTTCAAAACACAGTCGTTTTCTGGTAAAAGTTATTTATTTATTTATTTTATTTAAACAGAGTACCGAACTTATGTGACGAAACGCTACATCGCTATCACAATATTATATTGCTGGTTCTGCTTTACAGACAAGCAAACCGTGCGATGATAACCAAATCACTCACCTAAATTGTTCTGTGAATTTACTGTGTCCCAGTTTGAAAATGTTCTTTTTGGAAATTCAGAAAAGTGCGATTCGTTTTAATGAATCGTTTCGTTCAGAATTTGACTTTTCATTTAAATGAGTCGCTTCTAAAAACGATTCACTGATTCTCTTTTCAAACTGACCTTTTTAAGTAGCTAAAAAAAACTGTATTACAATATTATAATAAAATAAGTTTATAAAAGACCACAATATTTAATCATGTGCATCACTAGAAATTTTCCTTGTGTACAGGTTATTGAATTTTACAGTTATGAAGGGGGTATGGAAAAAATGATTTGTTTGAGCTGCTTATTGCACCCTAACTGAAATATATATAGCTAAGCTAACATTACACTATGATTCAAAAGTTTGGAGTTAAATGTTGTTCTTTTTAGTTTTTTATTCATCAAAGATTCCCGGAGGAAAAAAAAAAAAAAAATATATATATATATATATATATATATATATATATATATATATATATATATATATATTAAAAAGGAATTTAAATGTGACACTGAAAACTGGAGTAATGGTTACTGAAAATTCAGCTTTGCCATCAAAATGTTATAGGCCCTAATACATCAAAAATAACAAAATAAAAATATTACTGTTTTTACTGTATTTTTGATCAAATAAAGACAGCCTTGGTAAGAAAATATATTTCAAGAACATAAAAAAAGAAAAAGAAAAAAATCTTACCAACTCCAAACATTTGAACAGTAGTGTATAGCTAAAGTATTGAACTACTGTAAATTATAAATAGGTTCATTCAATGGTTCTTGTCATTGATGTAGTGCGTATTCTTTCTGCTTATGGTGCTAAAGTATGGGAACATATTGTTTTTATATTTCCAAGAGAGCTCTTGCAAAAGGGACTTCCTGTTCTTAAATGTTTATGTGGCTCTGAATCTGAGAATGTGGACAGGAATCGTGGGCTGAGCTGTAATTAGCCCGAGCATGGAGACAAAAGAGATCAGGTTTGCGCTCGACATCACCGGCAGCAGCACGACGTGTATTTATCTGAGTGCATACAAACAGATTCGTGGACCCTGTGACTTCAGGGAACAAATATTACAACTTAGTAGGAGTATGGCGTCTAATCTTATTGGTTCCAGGAAGACTATTGCTTTGAGTGACAGTGCTTACGCCACGTGAGGCTGGTTCTGGGACATACTGCTGTTGATGATGTGCTTAAATATAGAGGCAGCCTGATACCTAAATCTGAAGTTTAACACGTATTAAAAGACAAATTTGAATCATGCTGTGAAAACCCGTGCTTCTGCATTTGGAAATCTTCACTTCTGCTCTTTGATTGCTGCCTGTTATTTCTCATTTCATTCCCTGCTGAGAATAGGCCAGTATGTCTGTCAGTTTCAGATCCTGGAGTCATGCTGTGAATCACTCGAGCCGTGTTATGTGAACTCTACTGACCATGCATTTGATTGTTAGTGAACCATGAGGCAAACTTCTCACCTGACCGCTCTGATGAAGGAAAAAAATCGTTTGTCTGTGTTATTAACACTCATGGTTACACAATTTGTCCATATTTTGAACTGTTATTCTTTTGAAAATCAAATCTGAATTCGGTGAATTGAACAAGTTGTGCAATTCACATCAGTGAGCACTTATTCTTTAAAGCTTTTGAAACCGAAATTAACATTTTTCAACTAAAAAATAACCCTGTTCACTTTAATATACGTCTCTGCTCTTATTGTGCATGAATCAGTAATTAATTAATCAATTTCTTTATTTTTTTATGGTTTAATCACAGTGTACTAAGATGGAACTTGCTCCTCATCTTAAATGTCTCCTTTTCAGCAAACATTGCCTGGGCTGCATGGGTTATTGCTCATGTTAACGAACAGCAAATGCTACTGCAGTTTTTTTTTTTTTGATATCGTGCAAGATTTAAAGCATGTAATTTCTGTGCCGCTGGTGGCAACAAACAGAACTGCAAAATGAATGCCAACAAGTTTCAAACACTCTCTCATCGTCCATTATTCAGAAACAATAGTTTTGTAATAATTGAATATCCAATTTTTGCTTTGAAGTATGTCACAATACAAAAGTAAAATGGGTATGTTGACTCTAATATATCTAGCTCACTTAATGGAAAGGCCATTACTGTAATTCAGCCCTCTAAGGGAAGTCTGGCAATGCTACAGAGACCACTAATGGTGTAACGACAGGAAAATCTATCATGTCTGTGAAGTTATCATTCGTTCTCTGACCCTGTCACAGTTGCTTAGGGAAACCTCTCTGCTTTCAGATTCAGAGGTTATTGACATATCGACAGGATATTTTTAGGGAGGTTCAAACGGATTCTAATTAGGAAGAACTTTTGATATCTGACTGTATATGGGCTTCACAAAGAGAAAGAGGGAGATAAAGAAAGACTGAGATATGCTCACGGGCTAATTAACAGTCACAATCGATGCAGAGAAATGGAGACATGCCAGGGTTTTTGTGAGTGAGTGAGTGAGTGAGTGTGTGTGTGTGTGTGTGTGTGTGTGTGTGTGTGTGAGAGAGAGAGAGAGAGAGAGAGAGAAAGAGTGTGAGTCAGTGAGATTGAGAGTTTAAGCAAACGTGTGAGTGAATACAGTAGAGAGTGTGTGTATATGACTTTGTGTAATTAAATGTGTGTATATCTGCAGTCACACAGCGTGTCGCCATCTCTGGAGGTAGAGTGAGGTCGCAACCCCCCCCCCCCTGTGATCTGTGTCTGTGACATTTACAGTGAAACTTGAATTATTAAACATCTGGGAATATATCGATCACTTGAGGTTCATGCTGTCAAGCCTAAACTGTGTTGCTCATTAAAGAACCAACAGAGCTGTAATAATCAGATAATGACTTGAGGAATGAGTTTTGGCCTCCTTTAAAATTCCCAACTGGGATGATTGTATCTCCTTGTGCTTCACCACTCCAACTACTAATATATATATATATATATACTCTTAAAAATAAAGGTGCTTCAAAAGGTTCTTCAAGCAATGCCATAGAAGAACCATTTTTGGTTCCACAAAGAACCATTCAGTCAATGGTTCTTTAAAGAACCATCTCTTCCTTACCTTTTTATAATCTGAAGAACCTTCTTTTGCCACAAAGAACCTTTTGTGAAACAGAAAGGTTCTTCAGATGTTAAAGGTTCTTTATGGAACCATTTAGACAAAAAGGTTCTTATATGGCATCGTGAAGCACCTTTAATTTTAAGAGTGTGTGTGTGTATATATACATACATACATACACACACACACATAATATAACTTTTTTTCCATTAAAATGATCAATCTGGCTGGACAACATGATTTCCAGTACTGAATTTATATAATTAATATGCTTAAATGGCATGAAAACAATTAAAAATGGTCCTAAAATAGACTTAATTTTCTTTATACAAATAGAATTTATATTTAGCTTAAAGAAAATAAACTCTGCTTTTGAACCATTAAAGTGTTTGCAGTATGACATTCTTTTCATTAAAATTTAGGGCACCAGCTGGTATTACTGTAATGCATTTTTAAAATATGTAGATTTTTTTGACATTTAATATATCATAATTGTAAATCATGTTTTTGCAAATTGATGAATACAGACTTTTTAAAAACTAGATTTGTATATTTAATAATATATTATACATTAAAATATATTACACATTACCATTAAAAAATAAATATTTGTGTACAACATATTAATTCTCATTTCATTTGTATAAAGGCAAAACGTGAACCTGGACATGTTTTTGTGAGATGTCCCCTAATAACACGCTGTTATGTTGCTTATGTAACCGTATAAGTGCACTATTCACCAGAATGTCAGAAAAGGAGGTTTTGCATGTGGGCAGGAAACCTTGTGGTTTGGTAATTGACCTGGACATCTTTACAAGTTAAAAAACAGCAGTTAGCCTGGTGACTGCTGTTGCACCCCTGCAGTGCCAAAGTGTGCATTATACAATGCCAAACTACACCATCCCCATTTCTGATCAGTCTTGTATCTGAGATATTATTATGAGATATTATTAATGTTACTATTAGACCTCAAACTGATTGCTTTTAACAGATTGCTTTTTTTTTTTTTAACTAAAGGAATATGTTGATGTAGACTCACTCCGTATGAATCCTTTATCACTCCATACATCATGTCTTTTGTTGGCAGGTGGTTGAGGGCAGAACAGGTGTTTCTGTGAGGGACCCATCAGTGTGAGAGCGTTCAGTGATTAAGGCTTAATAGAAATTAAAGGGCAGGCACAAGCTGACAGCACTGAAGCAGATATGTGGGGTCTTAAAGAAGCAACTCTTTACAGAGTTTGGTGGATTTTTGTGCATGCTGTCATCTGTTGCGTAACCCTGTGTACAAATGGATCTCTCTAAAAAAACTCTCCAAAAAAAAAAAAGAAAAAGCTGTCACTGGGATGATACCATTTCAAAAGGTACCCCTTAGTATTAACCCCCAAAGGGTGCATTTTAGTAGCTTAAAGGTACAGTAGCCTACATATTTGTACCTAAATGGTAGCCTACATATTAGTACAAATTACTTTCGCATTTAAGATGATTCTGTTTAAAACCAACATTTAAAACAACTGCTAAATAATTGTGGAATTGGACTTTCGACTCAAAATGTCATATTTACTGAAACTACCCTCTCATCTCACCTATAGCTACTATTACAGAAATTAGACTTTTTGACGTTTTAATCTGTATGATGCCTTTTGCGATAATGTCAGGTATTATAATGTAAGGCTTAAGAGCTAACCTTTGTTTTTCTGCGCAGAGGAGTTGTTGTGCGCTCTTGCGCATTTAACGCGCTTGGTGTTGGAGATCCCCAGCGCCTGCCTGTGCGCGTCGGCGCAGTTGCGCATGCGCGGGGAGCTCCCCGTGCCCACCGACTTGTAGCTTTGAGCCCAGAGTGCGCGGGTGGCACGCAGAAGCTCCCTGCAGCCAGAGCGCGACGTTACCATGAGCCTCCCCGTTCCGCCGGCAGAGACTCCACGCGCAGAGAGTGCCCACCTGACGAGAGCAGCGCGACACACACAGCCGCACGATGCCCGGCGGAAAGAGAGGGCTGGTGGCACCGCAAAACACTTTCCTGGAGAATATCGTCCGGCGCTCGAGTGGTGAGGAGCACGCTTAAGCTTTCTGAAATGCATTGGTTCACTTGACATTACAGTGACCATGTTGCTCTGCATTTACATAGCCTACTGAGTAGTCAGTATTTCAAACTTAAAACGTGATTAATGGGTTATTCGAATGGTAATAATTTTATTATATTTAAGATGTGAAACATTGGACGCTCTAATGGGAAATTTCAAAGCTGTAACTTTTATTTTGTCATAAATTTTCTTTATGTTTTAGAGACTGCAGTTCTCTGAGCTGGACATACTGTGATTTGTTTTATTTTTAATAAAATATTGTTGAGGCATTTTTGAAAGAGATTAACTTAAAATACTATTTAAATAAAGAAAATTCTTTCGTCAGTATGTATATTTTAACATAAAGCAGTTTTCATTGCGAATTCACTTTGTCATCTAACAAAACGTAATATTACGTTTCTCACTGCGCTGCAGAATTAATATTTTAGAGACGTTTTATTTCCCAGTGTTTGTTCTTTATTTATCTAGCTAAAATTATTTAAATCTATGTGTTTTTTTGAGTCAAGTGATTTTAGTTCTTTAACAATAATAGCCTAAAAAAAAACAGCAGAGATTTTAACATCTGGAGAAATGAGCGTGATTTCAGCGTGATTGACTGAATCATTGTGTGTTGTTAATTATAACCTATCCAATTTAAACAATTAGACATTTCTCGTTCAGTTGATTAAAAAGGCACTCGATATAATTTCACTCCACATCTCTCAGGACTGTCATGAAGTCCTTTTGATGGTTTTGAGAGATCTGAGGCAAATTGCGTACCGTTGCGTTTGCCACCACTAGAGGGAGCATAATCTCTAATTGTGTCTGGTTTCTTTATGCTGCATCACAAACGACCCTTATTTGAGGATTACAATATATAACACATGATAGTTAAAGTGCGAAAAAACTATTTGAATGTGAATCTAATAAGAGGTTTTTAAACATCCCACTCACATTCTGCAATAAGAATGACAGCGTTTTGTAGTTTCATTTTATGAGCTTTTGAACGTCTACCCATTATAGAGAGTAGGGTACACCAGATGTTAAAGTAGATCAGTGACAGTAATTTACTGTGAAGCAAAGACTGGGAATGCATTAGTGTGTGGCAGTCAGATCACTAATTCCCACTCCCTCTTTTATTCTTTGTCATCTTTGAACCTTCAGAGACAAGTTTCTTGCTGGGGAACGCTCAGATTGTGGACTGGCCTGTAGTTTATAGTAATGACGGCTTCTGCAAGCTGTCTGGATACCACAGAGCAGAGGTCATGCAGAAAAGCAGCACATGCAGGTGAGTGGATATACATGTGACAATAGAAATCTGTAGGACTGTGTTACACGGTTCATGCTGTATTGAGATCTCGGGTTTTGCAGTACCTTAAGGGGCCTGTTGAATAAAACAATAAAACTGTAGCTTTAAATTATTTGTTGTGGATCCATGTGGAGATGTTGCATCACTTTGGCTCTGCCTGAAGTAGGATAACATGTAAAACGAATCTTAAAATCACTGATTATTCTTTTTTTTAGAAATGATGTAAACACGTTTGGTATTGGGAATTTGGAATTTACGTTTTAATAGATGAAAGTGTCTTTTTGGCCAAGCCTTGATCTGACTATAATTCACACTATCACATTTTACAGCATCTTTTCTTGCCATGCTTACAACGGACAATTTTGTGTCATTAATAAGCTTTTATCTATGACTGCAACAGAAACAAACATGCCATAATTGGTCACACTTTGCTTCAGGTGTGAGTTGCCTATGAATTTCAGATTTTTCTGTAATCTTTTAATCTTTGTAATAACATATGACCATAATTCATGTCTGTTGGCAAAGTGCGGAAATCTGAAACCTGAACACCTTCTGATCATTTTACTTGCTCGCATGAATTCCTGAAGTCATTAGAATCTTTACAAATCTGAATCAAAGGATTGATGGGGGGATAATTCCTTAAAAACCATACAGAAACTTTCTTCTTAAACTGAACGATTTGGTTTGAAAATAGGAGATTACTGTCTGTCTCTCTGAATAATCTCTCTCTGTAGTTTTATGTATGGGGAGCTGACAGACAAGAAGACCATAGAAAAGGTGAGACAGGCCTTTGACAACTATGAGTCCAACTGCTTTGAAGTGCTGCTGTACAGAAAGAACAGTAAGTGAGACTTGATTTATTAAACTTTGCCATGTAAACTATCAGTCAAAAAGTGGAATTTTGATTTTTTTTTTTTTTTTATATTTTTTTAGAATGTTTTTGAAAAAAGTCTCTAATGACCAAGTACGGCATTTATTTGATTAAAAATAACAGTAATATTGTGAAATATTGATTAGATGTTTTAATATATGTAATTTATTTCTATGATGGCAAAGCTGAATTTTCAGCAGCCATTACTTCAGTGTCATGTGACCCATCAGAAATCATTTTAATTTGCTGATTTGGTGCTCAGTTATTATTGGTGCTCAGTTATTAATAATGGTTATTATTTTCAATGTTGAAAACATTTGCTGCTTAATATTTTGTGGAAACTGTAATACATTTTCAGTATTCTCTGATGAATAGAAAGTTCAAAAGAACAGCACTGAAAACTTTTGTGACATTATAAATGTCGTTACTTCTCTTAAAAAAACAAAAAACAAAAAAAAAGCTTTCTGACCCCAAACTTTTGAGTGGAAGTCATGGTTTCTGCAAAAAAAAACAAGACTGTGGTCAACATTAATAATAAAAAGAAATGTTTTTGAGCATCAAATCAGCGTATTAAAATGATTTCTGAAGAATCATGTGACAATGATGACTGGAGTAATGGCTGTATAAAATTCAGCTTTCCCAAGAAATCCAAGCCATAATTAGAAACTGGATTATCATAGATCCTTGGATGTGAGCTCTTTTGACTTGGACATAAAAATGTGCTCACATAAATTTATTATCATCCAATAAAATACAATATATACTATGGTATAATAATGCTAACTTTGACATCTCACCTTGTACAGGAACTCCAGTGTGGTTCTACATGCAGATTGCACCGATCCGAAATGAAAATGACAAAGTGGTTTTGTTCCTGTGTACATTTAAGGACATCACTGTCTTTAAACAGCCTATTGAAGATGAAAGCACCAGGGGTGAGTTTTACACCTGCGCTATACATATGTACTTGCAATTTCAGTGATTTATTTCAAATAGATTCTCTAAAAGTCAGAGTTTATGTTGAACATGTAACAGATTTGCCAGCAGTGTTTGTTGGGCTTGAGTTTGTTCTGACAGATAAACACTTCCTCTAGTGTGCGTATGTCAGATAAATAAATATTTGTTTATTATTGGCAAGCATCACCAGCTTTTCCTTTTGGCACTCACACATAAGTGTTATTTTCGAGCACTTCTGTGTGTGTGTGTGTGTGTGTGTGTGTTTGCTGGTGGGAGCTTGTTTATTGAGCTGAAAAAAGTTATATAGAGTCTCATTCCAAAAATCCTAATAGTGCTGGTGTATACGTTCTGCTTTGGTGTGTGTGGGTGAATTTCACAAAACCTGTTTTAAACAAGGTCCAAGTCACATTTCACCCCAAAAGCAAAAGAAAGAAATGAGATGATATATTTTTCAAGTATAAGCCTAATTTTAGGACCATTGTTTTTTTAGTCAGTTATGACACTATTTTAATGACATTTTAAGTGCATTCTTTTCTTTAAAATAAGACAGTTACTGTGTCACAGTAATCAGAATTACTATTGAGAATAAAGGGGAATTATGTTACAGTAATGAGAATTTTGAGGGAAGATGTTGTAGTGGATTGTCACACTTTTGTTTATTATACTAAGTGATTTGTGGGTTGAAATGTGATGTGAACATGTTTGCAGGAGATTGACCAGTGTGTGTGTGTGTGTGTGTGTGTGTGTGAGATGAGCGTTATACACTCAGAGCGAGAGAGATTTGAAACTGCTCCCAACAGTGTTCCAGTAGTTATATTTCATTGCAGGAGTGACAGCAAACATTTGTTCCACTTTTACTCATCATAAAGCATTTTGCTGAGTCATATCTGAGCCACACAGGACTTACGTTTTGGATTAATGTTTTTGTTGTGTGCATATACCATTCAAAAAGGTCAGTGCTTTTTTTTTCTTTTCTTTTCTTTGTAGAATTTAATACTTTTATTCAGCAAGGATGCATTAAATTGATAGAAAATGACAGTAAAGACTTTTGCATTGTTACATAAATGATCTATTTCAAATAAATGGTGTTGTTTTGAACTTTCTATTCATCAAAAATACTGAAAATGCCACTGTTTAAACAAAAATAATTACAGCATTGATAATAATAAACACATTAGCATTTAGGATGATTTCTGAAGAAACATTTGACACTGAAGAGTGGGAGTAATGCCTGCTGAAAATTCAGTTTTGCCATCAAAGGAATAAGTAACATTTTAAAATACATTAAAATAGAAAAGATTTATTTGAAATTGTAATAATATTTCACAATATTACTGTTTTTACTGTATTTTTGATCAAATAAATGCAGACTTCATAAATATATATAAAAAAAAAAATTGCTGACCCCAAATTACATCCACAATATTTTCATTAACCAAATTAACAAACTTTAACAAATGAAAAGGAGCTTGTGAAACTTTTTATAAAAAATATCACATTCATGCTTCATTTGTACAGAACTTTCATTAAAGCAAAATACTGAATTGAATTCAGTTGTGCAGAGTTTTTTCTAAAAGCACCACAGAATTTAATTATTGAACTGAAAGGCACATAATATTATGATCCCATTGCATCTGTCTTTCAATTCGGAGTTGCATTTTTTTAATAAAACGCATCATATGTTTCTCGTAGGTTGGACCAAGTTTGCACGTTTGACTCGAGCGTTGACGAACAGCAAAAGCACCATTCAGCAGCTCACGCCCATGAGCAGAACCGACATCACTTCACACAAACACTCCAGACTCGCAGAGGTGAGAACACACACACACACACACACACCCACGCACGCAGACACACAGACAGATAGGCAGCATTTGCTTACATCCTTGACTGCGCAGTACAAGGTTATTGAAAACTTAAATAACCTGAGATGTTAAATAACATCTCACGGAGGACAAACTTGTAATAGAATCACACACAGGACGCTGCTGTAACGCAATCTCACACGTGTCTGTTGGACAGCAGAAGTCTACAGTGCGCTGCCAGAAGCTGCTATTAATAATTAACACTGATGAAGAGTGTACTGTATGTGTGTGTTCCATAACCCCTGTTCACTTTTCTGCTCTTCTCATCTGTTGTTTATTGCTCTGTCACTGTTGTGTGATGGTGTTAAAGAGAAGTGAAATGTGGTGGGGGGTTTTTTTGTGTCTGTAAGGAACAATCCTTACATAGTCTATTGTGCCTAAATCTTTGGAAGAGTTTTTAATGAAGCATTCAAAGACGTGTTTGTTTCGCAAGGCTGGTTGCTTTTATGATGGATTAATGTCTCTGATCTGTGCTGTTACAGTGTTTGCAAGGCAGCATTACTGGTTAAGGTTTGCTGTTAATCACTAAGTATTAAATTTCTCCAATTCATTCATCCTGAATCACTTAAAGGATAATTCTGGGTTATTCAGGTTATGTTAAACTTAATCGACAGCACTTGTTAAAATATGCAGTGATAAAAATGAATTTTGACCTTTTTCTACTTGGCTACAGAGAGGTACAAAGGAAGTTAATGCAAGCATTAAAATATTTAGTTTCGAAAGTATTGCCACAAGACATAAAGATTAAATGTATTAATGTGATTTTAGCACTTACTAGCTTTTCGTACAATTATATCCAATTAAAATGCCTATAACCCTAAATGACTGTAAAAAATGATGAGAACAATTTCACAGCTCAAATCAGAGGCGTCATGCCCATTCAAAGATTTTTGAGCCAAGTAGATTTTGAATGCAGCTTCCAAAGGACAAAACATAGCCAAATAATATTTTTTTATATTTGATATGATCACACCAGCGTGATTAGATCATTCAGTGCGGCACAGCATCAGCTGCAAAATTCAAATCCGCATTCGCTGGCTGGCGCTGAGCAAGAGACAGACGCGTTTTTACAGTGCTGCGCATTATTTAACCATACAGTCTATGATTATAACCAATCACACACATGAATGCAATGGCCAGTCAGAGGCGTTCAGATGAGTCATCGCTGCAACGCCGCTGTTGTGTCCGGTGCGCGTGCTCTCCGAATGAATTCTGCTCTCTTAATTTTCTCATCAGAAACAACTAAGTGCAGATGTGCGTACGAATGTAAGTAAGATATTCATTTCACAGTGTAAACAGCTTCAGTGATTGTTTTTGAGAGTGCTTGACCTCTGGCTAGAAGTCAGTGAAAATGTTCTTTGATAATGTAAATCTTTGCTCTTCTATGTACAATGAAAGTTATAGGCTAATTAGTAACTTAGAATGTTTTTACTAAATTCGCGTTAAATACAAAGTCAGTCGTATTAGAAATATTTTATGGCATGACACCCATATCTGATAACCCACTTAAGTAAAAAGACGGGTTTTATGCGTATAGATTACACTAACGTCACGTGGCTATTAAATTTGCCCATTGCCCATTATAGATCCACTAACATGATCTATAAATGTGCAAAATACATTTACTACTTATACATATTTGAGAATCGAGATATGTCATGATGTAGTCAACATGTTTGGGAATATTTCGAGAAAAGAAAAAAGGAAAAAAATAAATAAAACAAGCTTCAGTTATAATATCAAGTTATACAGCGCTACCGTGGCTGCTGTGTGTCACATGACAAGCATGAGGAGTGCACAAACCACTCGTGCCCCCTCAAAAGTAATGAGTGCATGGCTCAAATAATAATTTAACAGAAGAATTAATACTTCAGTAAAATGATATCCTGAATGTTAAAATGATAACATGTATGCTTTTAAATCTTCCAAAACTGGCCCCTTTCACTTCCATTGTATACAGTGTACATCAATGTGACCTTGAATTTTGCCTTTTTGTAAAGAAATAAGCTAGTAAAAATAATTTTTGCCTCAAATGTGCCATAGATGCTGTTGATTTGAATTTTTGACATGCATTTAAATTTTTTCAGACTTTTTTTTTTGTAAACTTTACATTTAATATTTTTTGTGAACTACTTTTTTTTTTAATCTAAGAGTAAAGGTCTCCGCTTTATTCAGACTGACATTATTAACATTAAAAATTGAACACACTATATGCAGCCATTTTCACATTTAAATTCAGATTGGTCTTCTATTCTTGCGTCTCCATTAGACATATTTTTACAACCAACAATTTAAAAATAGTGCAGATCGATAGATGATCTCCGACGATCTTTCACCCTCCTTCATCTTCTGTTCTTCATTGTCTCTATGAGGGGAAATAGCTTTAAATCTCTGAGTAAACTTCATGTTCTGTTTATATGAACATGCATAGTATACAACAAACAGTGTTTTCTCTAGGGAAGAGCGGAAATTATCCAGAGCTAGAATTAATATTTGAAACAAACTCACTTTCCTGAGGGTCCTCCTATATTTCATTTCATTTTCAATCTCATTATCCCTTAAGATAATCTCTTTATTAGAAATGTCAAAAGTACTGGAAACAAAACAAAAAAACAAAAAAAACAAAAAAAAAGTTAAAAAAAATCTAAATAAAAATAATTTGACCAGATATTTTCCTACAGTCATATTCAAAATAAATATTAAAGTCAAAAAACTTTTTTAAACTTTTTGATTCTTATACATTTGTCTTACAGATCCTTCACTCTCTTTATACCTTTTTTCCTCAGGTGCTTCAGCTCGGCTCTGACATTCTTCCGCAGTATAAGCAGGAAGCCCCTAAGACCCCGCCTCACATCATCTTACACTACTGCACCTTTAAGACCACCTGGGACTGGGTCATCCTCATCCTGACCTTCTACACCGCCATCATGGTTCCTTACAACGTGTCCTTCAAGACCAAACAGAATAACGTCACTTGGCTGGTTCTGGACAGCGTTGTGGACGTCATATTCCTTGTGGACATCGTGCTCAATTTCCACACCACGTTTGTCGGGCCTGGAGGGGAGGTGATCTCCGATCCGAAGCTGATCAGGATGAACTACCTGAAGACCTGGTTCGTAATAGACCTGCTGTCCTGTCTGCCCTATGACATTATCAACGCTTTCGAAAACGTGGATGAGGTGAGAAACCAAGCTGCCTTTTTGTCACTTTGTACTTGATTAGGACACAGAGTGGAATGGAAATGGTTCAGCACTTGGAAAAAAGGGTTAGTAGTAAAATTAAATATTAATTGTATTATATTCTAAAAATGTTTGACACTATTGTTAGAAGAGAAGCTGTAGTTGGCTTTTTCAAGTAAAACTTAGCAGTGCTTCAAACATTTGATATTATTTTTAATTTTTTTTTACCTGTCAACCCCTCAAAGATGAAAGATTGAACAATTATTACCCATGTCAGGGCTGCTCAAAGGTACTCCGCTGAGGATAATGCTTTAGGGTTCTTGTTTAAATTCATTTAAACTTTTGAAGAGCTTGATAGTTTTGGGACAGAAAAGCTGAACTGAAATATTTATCCCTCTGCGAAAATGTAGAAATTTTGCCAGAAATAACCTCAGTGAAAGGTAGTTTCACATACAGCTGGTTGACTTTTGATTGACGGCATAAAGTCTGGTCCATTTTACAGCTTATTTGTGACCTTGGACCACAAAACCAGTCGTAAGTGTAAATTTTTCAAATTGAGATTTATACATCATCTGAAAGCTGAATAAATAAGCTGGATGTATGGTTTGTTAGGATCGGACAATATTTGGCCGAGATACAACTATTTGAAAATCTGGAATCTGAGGGTGCAAAAAAATCAAAATATTGAGAAAATGGCCTATAAAGTTGTCCAGATGAATTTTTAGCAATGCATATTACTAATCAAAAATTACGTTTTTATACATTTACGCTAAGAAATTTACAAAATATCTTCATGGAACATTATCTTTACTTAATATCCTAATGATTTTTGGCATAAAAGAAAGATTTATAATTTTGACCCATACAATGTATTTTTGGCTATTGCTACAAATATACCCTAGCGACTGGTTTTGTGGTCCAGGGTCACATTCGAGCCAAAACCATTATACTTGTGAATTTTAAGTTCAAAATGTCACAACACTGTACCTGGAAAACCCTACTTCACTTCCACTCTCACTTACAGAAGTTGTAGTATCTTTGCAGCTCTAATCATTCATGCGAGTAGTATTCACAAGACATTCATTAAACTGACTATGTGTGGTTTGCGGCTTTGAGACTGATACAAATAAAAAGAAGCCCACTGTATTGATTGGCCAAATACTCAGCAGTCATGTGGGATGATTTGTAAAGCTCTTCCTCTTGGAAACTAAACCATTTGCAAAGTCATATCGTCCTTTGCATCCTTTCCTGGTTTATGTTATATATTCTTGGAGTCTGTCCAGGTTATGTGCTTTAGGATAGATTTTGATTAGTGCACACACAGTGGGTCATCTTCTCTCTTTCACTCAGGAAATCAGTGCAGTGATATGAGCCCCAGACACACACCTGTAAACACGGTTTCATTGAACGCTAGCAGGCTTTCATTCATATTTGTTAATAGCTCTTTAGAGTTTGCGTGTGCCCTTAAAAGTCCACGACTCACTTTATACATGATGTAAGTTTAATGTACAAGTACGTTTTACCTTGCAGAGCTGCTCACTGTACCAGAAACCCACTGAGAAGGCCTTCATGTCATGATGTAAGCGGGATCCCTTACATCATGACTTTAGCTTAAGAAAGAGGTGATGCATCAAGTAGCTCAGCTGGAATAGTAACGATTATATTCTTTTGCAATAATTAGATGAATAACTCTCTTAAACCCAACATTTTAAAAAAGAAAGAAAAGAAAGAAGATTGGGAATAATCATATTGTTGTACATTTAAAGGGGTCATGACGATACTGGCAGGCCAGCATCAGAGAAAGATAACATTAGGAGCATACATGACTTCAGGCTTTAGTAGCTCCATTATTAATCTATTTATACATAAATTAGGGGGTTGCATAAAAAATATGTTTATGATAACTTGTGGAGCTGTTTTAATATATGCATGCATGCATACATTTTCAGTAGTATATTTGTTTGGCTAGTGTCACTTTTCTGGTATTTGTTCAGGCTTACTGATTTAAAGTTACATTTTTGTTTGCTCTGTGCCTAACAATTAAATGTCCATTAATGTGTCTAAACTTATAGTTAACAAGCTTTGTATTTATTTATTTATTTGCTTCTGCAATCCTGGGATAGGACTGGGGTTTATGTGTTATGTGAATATAGCAGGCTGCATTGTTGGTCATTTCTGCTCACTCTAATCTTTCATTGCATGTCTGGAACTGAATTTGCACTTTAAAGGAAAGGAGATGCTTCAGATGGTCATGCTAGGTCAGGCTGGACCGAACGGCAATGTTTTCATGCAGTGGAAGGACTAAAGTGCTGCCTGACATCAAATTTTCAGAGGCCTTTTAATGTTGTTGGGTCATGTGGGTGAACAGAGCGTTCTCCCCGCAAAGTGATTCTGATGTCCAACCGCTTTCGCACCTTCTTTCTGTCATCTTGGCTCAGCTTTAGAACAAACTGTTTGCAGAATTTTATTTAGTGCAATTAGGACTGTGCAATTCAGTGAACTGAAAAATTTGAATTGCGCTCATTGTTTCAGAATGTAGCGTCCATTTGCTGGGTGCGAAATACTATTCTCAATGGTCTATTTAAGCAACTTTTTGGGAAATGACAATGGAAGAATTTTAAAGGAGACAGATTAAATGTCAAATTGCTTTTCTCTTTGTGTGCTGCATGTAGATGATTGTTTAATTATGAGTTTATAAAGAGCAAATCTGTGTCTGAAAGATATGTATTCTGTGTGTGTCTATATATATATATTTACAACAGGCAAAATTTTACAGACATGTTAAAGGTAAAGCATATATTAGATTATTTTAGAGTAGATACTAAATGTTACTGTCTGTAATGTATTTTTCACTTTTCCAGGGCATCAGCAGCTTGTTCAGTTCTCTGAAGGTGGTTCGACTGCTTCGATTGGGCCGTGTTGCACGTAAACTGGATCACTATCTGGAGTACGGTGCAGCTGTACTCGTGTTACTGGTCTGTGTGTTTGGATTGGTGGCCCACTGGCTTGCCTGCATATGGTACAGCATTGGAGATTACGAGGTCATTGACGAACAAACAAACACCATCAAGACTGACAGCTGGCTCTACCAATTAGCCTCCAGCATTGGATCCCCATATCGGTACAATGCCAGTGGGACTGGCCAATGGGAGGGTGGCCCTGGGAAAGACTCTCTGTATATAACTTCACTGTATTTCACCATGACCAGCCTGACCACTATTGGCTTCGGAAACATCGCGCCAACTACAGACGGAGAGAAGATCTTCTCTGTGGCCATGATGATGGTCGGATGTGAGTGCTTGTCTTCTTTCATGTCTTATTTTTCAGACCTGCCTTGGCTAAGTGATCTGATCACAGATGATCGGGGTAGATAGATGTCATTTTCAGCTGGGACATCGAATCAGCCAAAGCAAATCTTAATACCAGGTTAAACGGGGTCTCTTTTCTGTTCCTTTCTTGCTTCTTTACTCTTTTGTCTCTTTATTCTCTCCTCTGTCAGAATAACTCAGACTAATCTCATCTGGCCCCTCTGTCGTCCCAGACAGCAGTGCTTTGCTTCTAGTGCATCTCCTTCAGAAATAACTCTGAGACAGTAATAGAGAGAGATTGGTGGATAGAGGGACATATAACTGGCCAGAATGAAGGAACGAGGCCAATCGTTGTTAATGTCCTTCTCCAGATCTGTGCATGTGGTGAGGAGTCACTCTGGAGACTAAACAAAGATGTGATCATAATTACTAGCATTATGTCAGTGCTGACCCGCCTAAACACACATAGAAGCCCCACTGACCCCCATGCACACTCATGGGCCTCAACCATGTTTTAAGGATACAAGTTTATAAGGTTAATTTTATAAGAGACGTTGCCACAGTTCTTCTGGATTTAGTCTGTCTCAATTTGCTCTGTTTCTTCATGTCATTCCAGACAGACTGGATGATGGTGAGATCAGATCTCTGTGTGAAGCTCTGGCTGTTGTCAGACTCCTTGTGCAAGCAAAAATCTCACTGGACTATTGCAATTGATGGCAAAATGAATGTTTGGAAATGTGAACTGATATTTCCTACTGACACACTACAACAAGAGATAGAAATGGCTGACTTTAAAAAAAAATTTAGGCTAGTGAAAATACTAGTGGCCTAAGACTTTTGCACGTGTGTGTGTGTGTGTGTGTGTGTGTGTGTGTGTGGTTATTTTTATATATATTTTTAATTATATTTCTACTTTTTTTTCCTTTTTTTTTTACAATACAGTTCAAAGGTTTAGGGTGTCAGTAATATTTTTTTGAAGAGCTCACTGGTTTTGTTTAGCAAAGATGCATTAAAATGTTCTAAAATGAAACTAAAATCTTTAAGATTAATTAATAATAATTTTTTCTTTAGCAGCAAAACAGCATATTAGAATGATTTTCGAAGGATCGGGTGACACTAAAGACTGGAGAAATGGCTGATTAATTAAAACAGATTTTAATTTTAAATGTAAAAATAATAATTAATACTTCTGATCAAATAAATGGTGATCGCAAGAGATTTTGCCTTATAGCATTTTTTTTTTTTTTTAGTTGACTCTAACATGACTTGCCTCCTATCTCTGCTCCAACTCATTTTCATTTTCTCTGCCTTCTTGTAAAAATACCCCCATTAGATCTGTGAATCATAAGGCATTTTCCTGCTTTTGACCCAGAAAACGGTTTTCCTGACCTGTAATATTCTTTAACTTTAATATGACATCACACAGGTGGAGTTGTCATTATGGGTCATTATGAACCTTTAAGAGGATGCTCAAATGAACTGTTGATGCTGTTGTGGGTACTAATGCATGAAATGTAAGGCTCTTCAAGGAACTGCAAGAAACAGCGCAGTGTGACCAGCATATGACTAAGCAAATGTCAGCATGATGTTAGAAAAAGGGATTTCTCTCATGTGTCTAAGGCCACACTCTCAGAAAAGAGTACAAAAATTGTCGCTGGGGCAGTACCCTTTTAAAAGGTACACCTTTAAAAATTGATCTTTAAAGAGTGCATATTATTACCTTAAAGATTCATGTTAGTACCTTTTGAGAGGGTACCACCCCAGTGGCAGCTTTTATGCCATTATTTCTGAGATTGCAAAGTTGTAAGAGTGTAAGGTCAGAAACGAGGTTGTTTTCAGCCTGAGGCCTTTAACAGGGCTGTTGATCTACTCTGGAGATGATCTCACACACACACACACACACACACACACACACACACACACACACAATAAACACAGCAGTACACAATTAATGAAGAGAATAATTGTAGTTAGCTGGTCTGATGACTCTTTGATGAGGCTCGTACACAGTGCAGAGATCCATTCTCTCTTTCTCTGTCTGTAATTATTTGAACACATTGTTCTCATCTTCTGATCCTTCAGTCAAGATCTTTTCTCTTTTGTTTCCATGTTTCACTAAAGATCTGAATCTTCTGTCTTTATTCCTGACTTACCCACAGCTCTCTGTCTGTGTGTCTGTCTCTGTGGTAGTGAGGTCCTAGAAGGCCTCATTATGTGTGGTAGTTTGTACAGGTTCCCCTGAGACTCTCCCTCATGCACCATCCGTGCCATTTGCTCTATAAATTTCTCCATACCTACCCTGAAGTTACACCTGGATAAAAAGCTTAAAATCTCACTGGGTGATACGTAGGGTTAGAATATAGTTGTATTTTACTCACATATGCCAGATAAACTCTAAATCCCTCATGATTAGTTATTAATGTTTATATTTATTACAAGCTGTTCAAAACAAGCAGATTTTTATGATCGTCTCTGACTGATGCTGAAGTCACTGTGGGGAACTCATCCAGTTAGGACTTGAAAATATATTCAGTATTAATAGTTCACATGCAATGGTAAGGTGATGATTTTTGCACATTATTTTGGCCATTAAAGGGATAATTCACCCAAAAATGAAAATTACCCCATGATTTACTATGATTGACTTTCTTCTTTCAGACAAATACAATTTTTATAATGACAGTGAATGGGGATCGAGATTTTGAAGCAAAATATCCATCATAAAAAGTGCTTCACATGGCTCCAGGAGGTTAATAAAGGCCTTCTGAGTGGAATAGAGGTGTTTATTTAAGAAAAAACATCCATATTTATAACTTTATAAACTGCAATCTCTAGCTTCCACTAACTGTCATACGATCGTTCACAAGAGTGACGTTCCAGAGGATGACGTAGGATGTAGGCATAGCGTAAGCTCCGGGCGAGAAGTGACGAAAGCCAAAGAGCAAAACAAAACATCGGTCACGAATTAGAAGTACCAAACAAGGATGTAAAGAAAAAACGTCCAAGGATTTCGATATAAGCCAAGAGGAGACTGGTTTTCCTTTGCTGTAAACTAAACTTGGGTCTCAAGAGACCAGCAGATTCTCACTGGAGCTTACACTACACCTACGTCCAACGTCATCCGCTGCAATATATATGGATATTATTCTTACACAAACACATCATTTCACTTCAGAAGGCTTTTATTCACCACTCTGAGTTGTGTGGAGCACTTTTGATGGATGGAGGCACTTTATTTTGCATCAAAATCTCAACCCCCATTTACTGCCATTATAAAGCTTGGAAGAGCCAGGACATTTTTTTTAAAATTTAATTCAGATTGTATTCATCTGAAAGAAGAAAGTCATATACACCTAGGATGGTTTGAGGGTGAATAAATCATTGGCTAATATTCATTTTTGGGTGAACTATCCCTTTAAAGACCTATTGGACTTATTTTTTTGCATTTCTTAAAAGTGTTAAGATATGTTTTAATGGCATCTTTAATTTAAAAATCCTGTACCAAAAATGGCAGTAGAATTGCTAAAGTCAGTTCAGTGCAATTATGTATTTTAAATGTTTTGTTTCACAGAGCTGATTAATAACAACTGATTCACAGTTCGCTCACATCTTGCATGGAGGTTCACCTTTAATGTATCTGTTAAAATTAAACAACAGATTTTTGTTTCTCAAGTCATACTGATCCAGATATGACCAAAAGAGTGATTTGTTTATGATGCTTTCAGTCTGATTTGTGGCCTATTAAAAACATAGGGGGATATTTGATCAGTTTTCAGCATGAACAGAGCCACGGTATTTCAGTAATCAGAACGTAAAATAAAAGTTCTTTCTGAATTCCTTTGCTTTAAATGACTGACACACACTTTGGAGTGTTTATGAGGTTAATATTTTGGTCACAGTTGTGTGTCTGGTCTCTTTCTCTCAGTACAGGAGAGTCAGATGGCTGATATCCAAAATAAGAATCAGAAAGACACTAAGAGAAGAAATACCCCATCAACTCACTCTCGTCATCCTCCCAGCTCTCTCTTATTGTCAGTTTCTCTCTATCTGTGTCTTCTCCTCCCATTAACTCTTGGTTCTCTTTGCCTTTCTCTGGCAGTCTTTCGGTGATCAAAATAAATTTTTCTTACTGTACAAATTCTCGGTCATTTCGTTGGCTTTTCATCATCCATTTTTATCTCATCATGTTCCATCCACTTTGCTTTCTTCTCTGTTCCCGCTCTTCCCTTATTGGTTATGAGTGGAAGTATTTGGAAAGCTATTTCAGGGAAGGTTGCCATAGAAACAAGGAGCGAAGAGACCGTGGTAACTCATGAGAAAGGCAATAAAAACAGTAACAGAAGTTTACATTATACCTGTACTCATTTTTCAGTTTTCTTATAAAAGATGTCCGGTAACTCTTTACTTAAAGCCTTTATGTATAATGCATTATAAAGGCTCAATAAATGGTATGATGCATTATAGTAATTATTAATAATGTGCATTGTAATTATATCTTGTCGTAAATAATTATAACTGAATTTAAAATGCGTAGTGTAACAATGAATTGATAAGTGTTATAATGTATTAACTATGATTACAATTATTCATTTACTTTACATTATAAGGTGCATTACAAGACACTATTAATGCATTAAAACTCCTTTTCTAATGCATTATACATAAAGGCTTTAGTGTTACCAGATATCCTTGTAAAATTGAATTTTTATAAATACTTAAGTTATTTTCTGGTCTTACATTTTTTTTCCAAGTGACATCCAGTGACTTTCATTATTACAAGCTTTGTATGGGTTTGAAAATTCATGATTTGTCCATTAGGTAATTTGGAAAATAATTATTGTTAAAAGTAATATTTTGAAATACCCCAAATTATAAAATATGTTGGTAAATTTAACAACACGTTAAATATATAATTAAGTACTATGATCCAAAGCTAGTATTTACAAATATAACAATTATTTATTTAAATGCTTGAAACCTTTAGTACAATTTTAGATTTTTTTTAGTACTTTTTTTTTTTTGTTAAATGATTGAAGGATTGATTTAATATTTAAGTACTTTAGTCAGCCACATATTCAGACCCTAAAAAAGTAACCAGAGTTCTCATTTCAAATCTGTCTGACATGATAATTTTTTTTCCCTCCTCTTGTTCTGTAGCTCTCCTTTATGCCACTATCTTCGGTAATGTGACGACCATTTTCCAGCAGATGTATGCAAACACCAACCGTTACCACGAAATGCTGAATAACGTGCGGGATTTCCTCAAGCTCTACCAGGTGCCCAAAGGCCTCAGTGAGAGAGTGATGGACTACATCGTCTCCACGTGGTCCATGTCCAAAGGCATCGACACAGAGAAGGTGAGACTGAAACAGATGTGATGGTTGCATAGCTGAAGTTTTTGGTATTATTCATGGAAAATACTAAATTGGAAATTCATCTGTGCACAGGTGCTCTCCATCTGCCCCAAGGACATGCGGGCAGACATCTGCGTGCACCTGAACAGGAAGGTGTTCAACGAGCACCCAGCGTTCCGATTGGCCAGTGACGGATGCTTGCGCTCATTGGCCGTGGAGTTCCAGATGATACACTCTGCCCCCGGTGACCTCATCTTCCATGCGGGTGAAAGCGTGGACCTGCTCTGCTTCATGGTGTCAGGGTCACTGGAGGTCATCCAGGATGACGAGGTCATCGCTATACTGGGTTAGTTTAAAAACTTTTTAAAAGTGCTACATTCTATGAACTTCAGCTTTGATCACACTGCCAGTGCAGTTCTGATTATTTTGTGTATCGAATTGGAATCTGATCTAAATGGACTATCTATATAATGCAATTGTTCAGATTAGATTTGTGTGTCCTGTGGCGGGGTTTGCAATACAGATTGTTGGCATGGCTTTATTCTGTGCTGCTGTCTCCATCGGTTTCAAACCTCAAAGAAGAGTGCAGGCTGACTAGCAGTGTACGGTAATTTTCCACTCGACAACATTGTTTCTGCACCAGCTTTCAGTATGTTTCATACAACAACGTCTGACATGTTTAGGTTGTACATGGTGTGAGAAAGTGACAAGCAAAAAAGCTGTGTGAAATCCGATCAGAGTGGTCAGACTGAAACGGATTTCCATAAATGTGATTTGAATAGGATTTCAAACCACGAATGTGGCTTGAAATGGATTTGTATAAATCGTATTTCACGTGATTTTATTTATTTGTCATTCACACTTGATAAATACGAGCAGATTACAATTGCATATGCATTTGGACTGAGGGTCTGAACAAAGTGCATTTGTTCATCTGGCGTGTCTCTAAATCTGTCTTTTCTTGCTGTCAGAGTTTGAATGCTAGAGTTGAATTGCATTTTGGTTGCCATGGTGATGAAAACAATTTAAAAAGCAGTATAACAGAGATTAGTGGCAAAACAGAACAAAACCAGCATATGCTTCTCAGAGATTTAAAGGGATAGTTCACCCAAAAATGAAAATTACTCACCCTTGTGTTATTCCAAACCTGTAAGACCTTCGTTCATCTTCGGAACACAATTTAAGATATTCTTGATGAAATCCGAGAGCTTTCTGACTCTCCATAGACAGCAACGCAACTAACACTTTTAAGGCCCAGCAGGGTAGTAAGGACATTGTTAAAATATCATCAGTGGTTCGACCGTAATTTTACGAAGCTACGAGAATACTTTCTGTGTGCTAAGAAAACAAAAATAACAACTTTATTCAACAATTTCTTCTCTTCCGTGTCAGTCTTTGACACACGTTCACAATAGTAATTTGTGTTCCAAAGATGAACTAAAGTCTTACGGGTTTGGAACAACATGATGGTGAGTAATTAATTACAGATTTTTCATTTTTGGGTGAACTATCCCTTTAAATAATAGACATTTTCTTTAAAGTTGGTGTCTTTTTGACGTCATTAATTTGTTTTTGATTGGATCTCCAGCTATCAGACTGACTTCCATTAAAAACACCATCTCACTTTCAAACTTTTAATCAGCTGCTTCACTGAAATTGCATTAGATTATCATTCTCATTTGAGTCGTCATAGCGATGGAACCATACAGCGCCATTAATCATGAATCTCTAATGGCCACTAAGTTGAGGCCTTGTATCTCCTCCAGCTCAGCAGGAGGCCTGGATCCACAGTGTCTCTCTGCGCCCAGGAGGGTGGTGGGTGTCTAAGCAGAGGAAGATGAGCTCCTGGAGAGCTGAGTTAGCGGGGTGTAGAGCTGAGCGGCTCTGCAGGAGACGAATGAGATGAAATTAAGTCATTAGTCACATTTATCCATATGGCTCACATTTACTCAAAACAATTTTCACTGGACAGTCTTCAACTGTAAATGTGCGTAAATAAAGGAAAAACATTCCCACAAGCTACTTGTTTACTTAAAGGTGACGTATCATGAAAATCTGACTTTTTTCCATGTGTAAGTGCTAAAATCAGGTCCCCAATGCATACCAACGTGGGGGAAAAAAACACTCCAGCAGAGGCGCGGGAAGTGGGGATGCTGAGGGTGCACCCCCTGTTTTTTTTTCTGTGGGCAACTGTTTAACTGTTGGGAATCTAAAAAATAAATCGGAGTGTCTATTTAAGTGCAAATAGCCTGGTTGTTGGCAGAGGCTATTTATACTAACTCCACCCACAAACGTATGATTGGATAGTCAAATTTGCAAAAGACGATCATCAGTAGTCAGATTCAGTGGCGCAGATAGTAAAGTGACACTATGTAGAGTCTCAGCCTCAGAGGAGACAAGAGAGCAGTGGATTTATTGATTTAATATACCGTATATTACGCTGCTGCCACACAGATCTAATATAAACATGCAATTTCTTTCCCAGCTGTTTACCTTCACAAACATTACCGACTGTTTTTGTACAGAAACTCATGTATTTAACATAAACTTAAATTTTAAGTGGGTATTTGACAGTTTAAGTGCAATAGGACATGAAAGATCCTCACATGCCGTGTGACAGCCGCTTGCTGGGTGCATGTTTCGAACGCGTGTGCTCAGAAAACCCTATATCAGAAGTTTAAACAAATATGGTTTAAAACCCATGATTTCAGCGCGATCAAAACCAAACAGATGTTTTTTGACAGAGTATCTGAGTCACGAGCTGTAAAGGCAAAGTAAAGGTTTCTGCTTCCACTCAAAATAGGCATTTTTAAAATGATATAATAAATGATCTGTGGGGTACTTTGAGCTGAAACTTCACAGACACATTCTGGGGACACCTGAGACTTATATTAAATCTTGTAAAAAGGCGTAATGGGTCTCCTTTAAAGCGATTGTTCACCCGAAATGAAGGTTCTGGCATCATTTACAGACCATCATGCTATTCCAAACCTGAATAAATTTCTTTGTTTTGTCGAAAACAAAAGAGGATATTTTAAAGAGTCAGTGTTTTTTTCCTAAACAATGAACTTTTGTGGGGTCTAATGTTGTTTTGGTTCCCACAGACTTTCTTTTTACGGAAAAAAGTTCTTGAACGTTGTTCAAAATATCATCTTTTGTGTTGTCCAGTAGAAAGTAAAGTCATACAGTACAGGTTTGGAACGACATGAAAGTGAGTAAATTACACATTTTTCATTCTTGGTGGAACTAATGGCGCTTTTCCACTGGTTGTTAAAAAAAAAGATGCGCTCATTCAAAACGGTTGCATTTGTTAAAAAAAAAAGTTGCATTCGATCCTTCGCTGGCTGTGCTGATTTAAATCTAGCGGGTCTGGTGTGTTGTGTCGCAAGTTCAATGACAGTGGTAGTGACGATTCTCTCTGGCCAATCAGTGATTAGCAGGGTTTACAGTCACATTTTGGTAACGGTACAGCTCGCTTGGAACCTCAGCCGAGGTGGTACTGAAAAAAGTGCAGTGAAGTTTCCATGCAGTGGAAAAGCACTATAAGTCTTTACATTTTTTGTTTGGTTTCAGAACCTCATTTGCATATTCCGCCTAACTTTCTCTACAGTTTAGATCCTGAAGTTATAGGTTCCATTGTCCCCAAGGCAACAGAGTTCCATGGTAACGCATGACTCCTTGGAGACCATGTTTGGTGGCTTTGCTTTTCTGTCTGAGATAAACTGTAAATCCCCACAGTCTCTTCGCTGTACTACAAATGTCTTCAAATTCTCGGTAGAGCCCTTGACAAAGTCTCTGCAGGCAAATCTGCTGCACACAGTATGTGCGAATCAAAATAAACACCCTGACCATGTGAATCACACCTTATTTTTTGTACCAGAATGTTGGTTACATAAAGCTTGAAAATCAATTTGGAATAGGTATTAAGTTGTACGGAGGTTAAGTTTTTAATACATTTTCTACCGAATGCATCTCAACAGCTTTTGTGCTTGCACTCTACAACCTGTTATTAGAGTTGACATGAGATTGGTTTGCTTTGTTATAAAAATGATGCCAGAACAATGATTTTCAGGAAAAGAGAATTTTTCAGTTTTGCTTTGAAAGGTTAATTAGAGCACATTTGTGCATTCACTCCTAGCTGCTAATTATGGTTTAATTGGTCTGGCATGTGCAGCCAATTAAATGTGTTTTGCTACTAGAAATAAGTCTTTAATTGGCAGGACAAACACCTGTGACAGACAATCTCGGTGGTGAGATTATGCTGAGCTCAGCATCAAAAACAAGAAATATTCTTTTTAAACCAACCAAATAAAGTTTTTGGTCTGTCCAGGTGTATGTCTGTTGTTCTTGTGGTAGCTGCATGCTCAGCAATGCTGCATTCTATGGAATCAGTACAGGCTTGGGACTTGAAGGTTGAAGGTTTATTTTAGGTTCTTGGCGCCGAGGATCTGCGGAAAGTGATGGGAGAGATCAGTGTGCCATTGATCTTCGGCATCTCAAACGAGTAGAGACAACTACACTCCTCTCTGATAATACCACATTCATCTAATGCCGCAATTATCCTGCTTTCTCAGTGCTTCTTAGTGTTTCTTGCCCTCTTTCACTCAGGTTTTCTGTCATTTCTGAAAATGAGACATAATTAAAGAATGATCCTTAAGCTTTAAGTTTGTCATTCACATTTATTGCATTTGTGAATAGTTTTGAACTTGGCATGAAATGAAAATTCTTTCTATTTTATAATATTATTGATCTTGAATAGATCTTGAATATTATTGAATAGAACCAAGTCCCTGCCCTACATTTTTTCTTTTTCTTTTTGATAATCCAATTTGAATGTCACGAAAAAGATCTGTCACTAATTCCATTCCGTTCACTAGAATACAAAATTCTGTAATTTACTCACCCTCATGCTGTTACAAACTCCTTTGATTTCCTTTCTTATGTGGAACACAAAAGATGTTTTGCAGAATGTCCAGCTGCTCATTTTTATATAAGAAAAGTCGATTGTAATTTATACTACGAAGGACAAAAAAAACGCCAAAAAATGTTCATGACTCATTCACTTTGTTCTAAACCTTCTGAAGTCAATTGATGGGTTTGTATAAGGAACAGACCAGAACAAGGGGAAAACTGGAAAACTTTCAATGTTCAAAAAAGTTTGACTTAAAATACTAATATTATATCAAATATACAACTTAAAATAACTTTTGTGTTCTGCGGAAGAAAGTCATGCAGTTTTGTAACGGCATGAGGTGATTTAAATGATGACAGAATTTCCATATTTAAGTGAACTCTCACTTTACTTTTCTGTCTGTTCTTCACATGAAACTATTGTTTGGCTTAAGAAGACTTACTTTTGTGTTTCACCGAAGAATAAAGTCATATGAGTTCAGAATGACAGGACAGTGAGTAATTGATCAGTTAATCAATCAGTTACCCATTTTAAGAAGAGTAAGCATAACGTTTTTCTAATACAGTTAAGTACTGTAATTCTCTTGCTCAATTCGGCACCAAGCTCCAGCTCTATAAAGAGAATATTAATTGAAATGTCAGATTTGGTCATTCTTCTGCTCAACTGTGCTGTGAGATTATGCATTTGATTGACACTAATTAAAGCAGTCTAGTCTCACACTAAATCTCTGCTCTGTTAAATATCTTTCTAATCTTCTCTTGTATATTCTCTGGTATTTTTGTTCTTTCCCTCTCAGGTAAAGGGGACGTGTTTGGTGATGTGTTTTGGAAAGAGACAACTTTGGCCCACTCATGCGCTAACGTTCGGGCGTTAACATACTGTGATCTTCACATCATAAAGAGAGAAGCCTTGCTGAAAGTGTTGGACTTCTACACAGCGTTTGCCAACTCCTTCTCCCGAAACCTCATTCTCACCTGCAACCTACGCAAGAGGGTGAGACACATTAGCCTGCACACCTCTCTTATGTTATGTATCTCTCTCTCATTGTGTCTGCTGGGATTTTTCAGTGTCTCTTTGTTTGTCTGAGTTCAGCTTTATTCAGTCAAATGACTTTTTTTCATCTTGTTGAAATCTCATGCTTTCCCTTGTTTGTTTGCAGGCTCTTTATGATTTTCTCTGATCACGTGTTACAGTGTTAAATGGATTTAATAGCTGATGATTTGACACCTTGATTATTATGTTCTTTTAAGCTGCTCTGTGATACTAATTAAAGCAGTAAGCGTGTTTAAAAGACTTAATTATCCAGAGAGGAATTATGATTATTAGAATTATGATATGTTGGATATATTAAAAGGACAGTTCACCCAGAAATGAAAATTGTCATTTACTCACCCACTTGTTGTTCCAAACCCATAAGACTTTGGTTATTCTTCAAAACACAAATTAAGATATTTTTAATAAAACCTGGTTTCTTTTCCTTAGAAGATCCAAAAAGGTCATAAAGGTTACATCAGGTTTCATTAAAAAATATCTTAATTTATGTTTTAAAGATTATATTCCAAGTCTTATGGGTTTGTAAAGACGAGGGTGAGTAAATTATGACAGAATTACAATTTTTGGGTGAGCTATTCCTTTAAGTGACATGCTAAGAATGTACTTTAAAGTGATGTTTTTAAAATCCTCAGTTCCTATATTTAACGTTCACCCAAAAAAAAAGAAAAAAGAAAATTCTTGTAATTAACTCACCTTCATGTTGTTCAAAACCTCTATGACTATTTGTTTTATGGGTGTCTAAGCTGCTGTTTTCATACTTTGAAAGTCTATGGGTATATTTACTAGGGGAAAAAAGCGCTATAAAGGTTATCATAAAAGTACTTTGAACTAGAATATATTGAAAATATCTCTTCATATGTAAAGAAGAGAAATTATAAAGGTTTGGTACAACATAAGGGAGAATAAATGACTTTTTTATTTTATTATTTTTTTTTTAGGTTAACTAACCTTTAAGCTCTCAGAGCTCTGATTGGATATAAGCCACAATTGTCATCAATTCCCCTAATCGCATTGGATACAGTACAGAGTATAAAGATGTGTCATGGCCGTCAGGGGGATTATGCGTAGAACTGGGTCAGTAGTGTGAAAGAGGGGAAGTCCGTGGAGAAAGAAAAAAAAACAGTATGTTGGTGCGAGCCCGCAAAGTCCATTTTTGCTTATAAATACCAAGAGTTTTCATTTTTATTTGGTGTATTATTTATACGCACTATCATGAGATCAGGTTGATATGGAGCGAAGATTTTCTCTCTGTTTCTTCCTCTTTCTTTTCTCATGTTCAGTCCTCTCCCCCCACTGTTCAATTGTTATCCTTCTAGTTGACTTCTCATTGTTACACAGTCTTCATCTCTACTCGCTTCCTTTATCACCAGCCTTGGATTTGACTTGAAGCTTATTGTTTACTTCTTCCCTCCATATTTTCTCTCTCTTGCTCTTTTCTAAACAATTACTAAGCCTCACACACTCATTCCCTCACACAGTCACAAAAAACACACACATTCACAAAAAACACACACATTCAAACCTACAAACAACAGTGTTTCTAGGTTAATGGTCAGATATGAATAAATCAAAACACAAAGCAAAAGCTCCTCTCATACATACTTCTCCTGTTTATCACTTTCTCTCTCTCTTCTCTCTCTCTCCCTCCCTCTTTTCTTAATGTTATTCCCTTTTTCCACCCTGATTGTTCCCTGCCTGCTTTTAACCTGTCAAATAGTCTTACATCAATGCTGAAGCAAAACGAAAAATTCACAGCAGCACTGTTTTAAACAGTCTCAAGATTTTTTGAGTGCTATTCTTAGTCTTTTTGCCATTGTATTAATATTAAATAGAGGACAGAAAATTAAGGCAATAGAGTGGAATACGATCAGGAGTATTTGTGCCTTAATTCATTTATTTATTATGCATTTGGCAGATGCTTTTATCTAAAGCAACTTATACTGCATTCAAGGTACACATTTACATTTTACAAGTGAATAATTTTCAGTCATTGTTTTACATTAATAATATTGCCAGAAGCACTCTTGGCTGTGTGCTGTATATATAGCCTCAAAGATCGTGTGATTTTCTGGAGGTGGCGCCTTATTTACTCTGCCTTATTGTTGACTGCAGTAATATCAGTTTCAAGATATTTTTGGTTGTTTCGGATTGTTATTCCTAGTCTTAACTACTGTATTAATATTAAATATTGTAGAAAACAGAAAATTAAGGGAATGGTGTGGAATCAGGATCGTGAGTCAGATTTGAACCTTCATGATTGCCGTGACTCAACAGTTAGGCCAAAAGTTTTTAATTGTTAGTGAAAAATGAATAATTCTCATAATTTAACAGCAATTTATCCTTATAGTATATATGATAGGGAAACAAAACGGCAGCTTATGAATTCGGATCTCTTCTGTGGTTAAATGAAAGACCGGTCGTGTTTAGTGTCTCTGTCGAGGGAGCCTGAGGGTTTCAACAGAATGAAAGATTTAGATTTCAAGCATGTATCTGCCATCTAATGGAGGACAGAGAGAGAGAGGGAGGGATGAAATCACACTGGAGAAAGAAAGAAAGAGTCATACACAAAATTAGTCTGTGTTGTTGATTATGTGTGTGCAGGGCAGAGGTGTGAGATGATTATTTAATGGTTTTTAGAAGGTTTGAGGAATATTCTCGCACATATGTTGTATTTGATGGCTGACCCGTGTGTGTGTGTGTGTGTTTTCTGGTTTATCAATCAAGTTAAGACAGCTTGTGGGCCTTCAGGCAGACACACTACACACAGACACACTTCCACCAGAAGGCTTTTAAATTAATGATGTGACCCAGAATAAGAGTGTGTCTGCCACTAACCTCCAAATTCTGAGACTGCTTGTTTGCCTAAAGTACTACAGTACTACTGCCAAACCACATCAAATTTTCATAAGTGGCATTACTATCTCATATATTATATGACTACTACTAAGTTAACTACTAAGTTAATAATTTTATAATAAATAATAATTAATTTAATTATAACAATGAATTTTTTAATAATTTCTATTACATGTAAATTAACAATTATAAACCATCATTTTATATGAATAAAATTACTGCACATAGCCTCAAAGATCACGTGGTTTCCTGCTTCATATGTCTTATTGTAGAAGTGACTACAACTGTGGCATCTTGGTAGAAACTCTGGGTACCAGCAACTGCAGATTTGCGTAAAGGGTGTGTTATTTCCACCGGGAGTCAGATGTTTTCTCAGGCAAAAAGATTCGGACAGGTTTAGAATTATTTTCTTTAAGCAGTAAATTGAACAGAAGATTGGATCTCATCAGTCTGTTTGAGTGCATGGCTGCATCAGATGCATGTGTGTGGCTGCAGGTGACAGGCTGGATTACCTAAACAGCCCTAATGTGTCACCTAATCACCCGCTGAGACTGACACACTCTCCCTCAGTGTGTGTGTGAGAGGGGAGCGAGGTTTGGTTACGGTACAGTGATGGCAACAGGGTAGGACTGAAAGAAAGAAATGAGAAAAGATATTTAGAGAGAAAAAGAGAGAGGCAGTGCTCCCTCTAAGCGGCATCCGCGCACATCCACGCACTTCAGATATTGCACCCGCACTCTTATGTTTTTGTGATCTTGATCATAAGATGCATTGGATTTTTTCACAATTTTATTTTTTCATTAATTTTTTATTATTACATTTCTTTGTAGAGTGGTGCAGTTAGTGCTTTTTCTCAAGTAACGGAAGGATTCATTCAGTAGAAATAGGTTGTACTCTCCAAGAAAAAAAGAGGAACTAAGAAACCATATGAGACCAGTCTAAGGTGGCACATCTTGACCTTGAGACTCTTTTTCAATATATTTATTTTTGTTGTTGTTGTTGTTTCTCTTTTTTTGTACAAGGCATCAAAACAGTGAAAAGAACTAAGGTATTAATGAAAATAATATTAATAATACACAGTATAAAAATAGAATAAAATAAATGTTCATAGATAAATTATCATTAAGAGGTAACTTTACTAACCAACTGCAAAACGGGTTTACGAGGCATTCAATGCACTAACATAGCTCTGTGCTCTAGGTACAATCACATCATTGTCTTTCATTTCAGAGCAAACATGCCTCCTTTTTATGAAAATTATGCTTATTATAGATTGTTCCTTGTTCACAAAACATTTGCTTGCCAATGCTTGCCTACAGAAAAAAAGAACATTTCATTTAGATGTTTGTCCATTTTCTGTTGACCATTGCATCAAATGATGGAGAACCAGGAGATTTAACCAGGCATATGTCCAGTGTGCCATAAGTTACTGTTAAACAATAATAATAAATCTAATATTAATGTTTGATTGTTGGTTTGTTTAGCTGATTCTAATACAAGTTAATAATTTTACATACTTCCTTTTATAATATAATAAAAATAAATTATAATATAACTCATGACTGTATATGCATTGCTTTAAAAATCATGTGGTTTTATAAGTTTAACCAGACCACTTTGTATTGTCAATGAAAAGTTACCGTTATGAAATAATTATATAATATATAAAATAATAATAAAATTAATTTACATATAATATATTTTTATTCATTTATTATTTATAATATAATATAATTTTTTACATTTGCACCATTACCTGATTGCAATTCCTTTAGTGAATCAGGTGCTTAACGTTGTGGACAGCACATGCACATAAACAACGCTAGCAACTGGTGCCATTCATTTTAAGTGAATTACCCCCAAGACGCTCTCTCTCTCTCTCTCTCTCTCTCTCTCTCTCTCATTTGTTTTCCCTCTCAGTCCTGTCTTGATCTCCATTTAGTGGTCTAATTAGTGATGTTTTTAAGTTTATTCTCTGTAGTGTCAGGGCTCGGGAGAGAACAGAGATACACAAATACAAGTTCAGACACTTTATATGATAAATATGTAGAAAACGGATAGAAAGTTACACACACACAAAACAAACAGATAAAGATGAAATGCTCCAATTCGCTCCCCTCAGGCAGATGGTCCCCAAGAGCTCTTACCAAGGAAAAAAAAAAATCAGTCTTATCTAATCATGGATACACACAGCGACCTCCCTACCCACCCACACACACACACACACACACACACAGGTCCCCAGGCAAGGAGGTGAGACTCCCCTGCCGATTTCCTCTTTTGGAATAATGGCTTCTCTCTCGAGTGCTTCCAGAACATTCTAGAGAGTGAGAGATTGACGGAGGAACGGAGCAGCCCTGCTTTTTTCACTTGCTGGCAATAATGCGTGAAAGGGACTTGGAGTGATGTGGCAGCTGTAAATCTGAAAGCTTGTGTGTGTGGTATTTTTGCTGCCGTAATGTCAAGGGAATTTAATTTATTTCTCCACCTGTGTGGGGATTCTTACATTTTAAGATGGGGTTATATTGTCTATTAGTATATAATGAGGAGGAGTTATGTGTGTGTGAGCACACCTGGTTTCCTCCGAACTGTAATGACAGTAAGAGGGTCTGAAGCATTTGTCAGTGATTCTCAGCAGTAAACGTTGTGGACACATTTTGAGCCAATTACCTCTCGTCAGAGAGAAGCCGCTTCCCCACTGTGGGATGGCAGTTTATGTGTGTGTGTGTGTATGTCCAAGTTATGTTATGCAATTGTGTTGCTAACAGGCTTCTGTGTCATTTTAAGTCACTCAAACTTCAATGCTTCACACACATAATAAACATTCAAATTGGAAAGGACTGACAAGTGACATGTTCAGAATAACCATAGATGTGCCTCTCTCTCTCTATGTGTATACAGTATATATACTGTGTGTGTGTGTTTCAATGTCCTGTATGTATGCATGTATAATGTATATACTGTATGTGTGTGTGTGTTTTTTTTCAATGTTTATTTCTTATGCTCACCAATGCATTTTTTAACAAAGATACAGTAAGGTAAAATAATATAGATATTATTATATTAATAATTGAAAAAAAAAAAAAAAAAATATATATATATATATATATATATATATATATATATATATATATATATATATATATATATATATATATATATATATATATATATATATATATATATATATATATATATATATATATATATATATATATATATATATATATATATATATATATATATATATATATATATATATATATATATATATATATATATATATATATATTTATTTATTTATTTTCAGCAGCCATTACTTCAGTTGTCAGTCACATGATCCTTCAGAAATCATTCTAATATGTTTATTTGGTGCTCAGTTATTATTGGTGTTTAAATATCAATAATGGTTCTTATTATCAGAACCGGTTGAAAACAGTTTTTGCTGCTTAATGTTTTAGTGGAAACAATGCTAGATTTTTTTAAGGATTCTTTGATGAATAGGAAGTTCAAAAGAACAGTATTTATTTGAAATGAAAATAATTTGTAACATTATAAACTTTTATAAATTATTTTAAAACCATTTAAAATGAAGCAATTTATTACATTTATTCCTTGCTGAATAAATTTATTATTATTATTTTAAATAAGTAAACCACTAACACCAAACTTTGAATGGTAGTGCATTACAATTTTGGAAAAAAAAAATAAAGTAGTAAAAACTGTTTTCAGCATAATTAGAAATGTTTCTTGAGAACTAAATCACCGACTGGAGTAATCAAATCGCAATTTATTTACCTTAAAATCACAGAATGTTCCAAAGTGCTGTACAATTTAAAAAAAAAATACAAAGAAAGAGATACTGAAATAAAGCAAGAGAAAAATAAAATAAAAAATAAACTACATTTAAATGCATCTAATCCAAACCAGTAGTCCTTATGAAGGCCTCATTAAGCAGATACGTCTTTTAAACATGTTTACAGAGGTAGACAATCTGATAGATATTGGTATAATGGATATATGATGTCTGTCTTATGGTTGCGAGAGTATTTTAATTGCTCCACTGACCTCAGCACTCACATGCGTCATAACAGCTGTGTTTTTTTTATCTCTCGTTCTCTTATTCTGTTAACAGTTGCAGGTGAACACACACCAGTGCGCAAATCCTTCACTCTGTCGCTCTGAGATCAGAACTAGAATCTTAAAATAGCCGTTCCAATATTAAAAGGACGTTGTCAGAGTGCTTTAATACGCCAAGAAAAAGCATGAAGTTGTGATGTGTATTGCTTTGATGTGCACTGTGTGTGATATTTCTTCAGGGAAGGACAGTCAGGTCAGCCAACGCAGTCTCTTGTTTAGACACAGTGAGATGCTAAAGTCCTTTGAGGTGAATGTGAGTCGGTCCATTAGAAAATTTCAAACCGTATCATTGCATCGGATCCGTAAAGAATGTGATAATGGCTCTGACTCAGACTGAGGCTGGAGTTTATAAAGGCCTCTTCTTCTGCCTCTTTCTTCTGATGTGAAAACATTTATAGATTTTCATGTAGATATTTCAGTCATGCACCTCTTTATGCGGTAATATAATATAATATGCCTTCTGGCAATGTTAATTTCTCTGATATTACCATATGCATTTCACAAATCTGAATATGCATATTACAAATTTGCATTGTGTCCTTTCCGCAAGAGGGTACACGATAACAATGTCATAATGCGCATTATCTCATCTTTTGCAGCAGTCAGTGTCATTTACTTATTGAGAATTACAGAATATGCTGTAAATCTTCTCTACTTCTATTGGTTGCATTTACTTTTAAGCCATAGTATTAATCGTGCTCATGTTTTTGAGGTTTAGTTACGTAGAGCCTCTCTCTCCTAATCACTCACATGCTCTTCATGCACTAATTGCTTGGTTAATGTCCACTTACAACATCATGAATGAGATTCTGCCTTAATTTTAACCTTTCTCTGAGGACTCTTGTCACAGCACAGGGAGCGATGGTGGTCGGAAAGAAGAAAGACAGAGAAAAACCAGTCGAAGCAGGGGCCAGTCACTAACTGTCCAGTGACAGGCTAGAGAACTTTGCTGCTTTAGGCGGTTATCTATGTTTTCTGTGCCCGAATCCCCAACATCGGCGTAAATGGATCAGCCAGAAGACATCAGAACCTTTTCTCTCTTCAAATCTTTGTTTTTGCTTTGTATGTTTAAATTGATTTTGACAAGCCTATAAGACAAAAGTCCCAGCATCCCTGTGCTTCCTATGGCCAGTTCATCCCCAGCTTTACTACAGTTAGTGAAATCAAATTTATTTTGTTGTTCATAAAACTTGCAGATGTGTTGAAAAGGCGTACAAGCAATTAATGCTTTGAAAGGGGTCAGAAGGAATAGGTTCTAATGAGCTTTCATTTCCCTGTGTTATTAAAAAACAGCACAAATACCCGTAGCTCCCTCTGTGATTGGAACTCATTAAATAATTTCTGTTGGTTTTGTGTGAATAACTCTAAGCTATACCAGGAACTTTGTGTGTCAGAGGAAGCCTCTGTGGGACAGAAAATGTTGTAATGTTCAAACAGAGAATGTTGCAGTGTTCAGCTCTTGTTTTGCTGACTTTCAGAAAAAGGGCAACAGAGAATGACAGACGTTCTCTTTCTGTGAGCTCCAGTGTCTGAACTAATCCATCAGTTTTGTATGTTTGTGTTCAGATTTAAGAGTCAAACACACTCTGTATGGATTCTTCAAAACAATACAGATTCTTTAGAAAAATAGGGAAATGGGTGATGATAAAAAAAATTATAATAATTTGTAATAATAATCCCAGCTCAGTGTGAATAGACAAGTTAGCCATGGATAGATGGATGGATGGATGGAATGTTTACTCAAACGGTTTGTTAGTAGCTATTGAATTGAGCTGTTTTTGTCTGTAGTCCAACCTTGTTCGTGTTTTACATTAATTGGGAGAAAGGCACACAAGTAAATTCATATTATCGACTGAACTAAATGAATCCATCACCACAAATTAGTTTCAGTGAAGGACTTGATGGTTTTCATGTGGTGAAATAATGATAAAAAGATGAGATCTGAGAAAGGCAGGAAAAAGGCAAAGAGGGGGTGAAGAGAACAACAGATGCATAATTTAAGACTGATCTCCAAACACTAGACAAAAAATGGCTAGACAAAAAATGGAAGCTTTAGTGTGACGGTGGGAGGAAAAGAAGATAAAACATGTATAATTTAAATCTTTCTTTCCCAACACCGTACACATTTTCAATAATACCATGGAATTCTGAAATTCCTGTTATTACATGTTAAATGTTTAATTTTTATTCTGGGGTATGCTTTTTTTTATATTCATGTTACTATTTTATGTTGAATATTCAAACATTTTGTCTTTTCTAATACCATTTTTGTGATTATGATTTTTAAATAATAGAAAAAGCTACATGCATAAAAAGTCTTACAAACAAGGAATTTGGTCAAATTACACCAAAGGACTGTTTATTTACAGTGGATATCAAATTTAGAGAACAAATTATGAACAATTGATTTTTTTTTTTCTGAAATGACCTAATCTTCATCATTCAAAATTTGAAGGAATTTTAACTGTGGCTATACCATTGCTAGTAGAACAGTGTTTTACAAAATAACCAAGACACTTCAACAAAAACCTTTTATTTCGTGCAAAACACGGTGATCAAAATTAGATAACAGCAATGATTGTTGCACGAAGAAAGATTACAACTAAAATTTCTGAAGGTTACAGCAGTCAAAAATTAGTATAGGAAATGTACAGGCCCTTGCTTTAAATGAATTCAGCAATTCCAGCTGCAGTGTTGAACCGATTGCCTATTGAGAGTCTCCGCATTATTCTGTCCTCTCGTGCATTTGTCTTTCGTGGACAACCAGCCTTTTTGGGGGACTTGAATGAGTAAGTGACCTTGTAAAGATGCAATATTCTAGAAATCACAGACTTGGAACGACCAACTTCTCTTGCCATGGTTGCTATTGGCCTTCATCTGGACAACCTGATTTCGGAGTGTTTCAATCACTTTAGAATTGCTCACCATCTTGCAAAGTCAGTGAAAACTGGAAAGTTTGGCTGTCAGTTAAATTGAGTTTGTCAGATAATTAAGGATATTAGCACCAGAGATTAACACCAAATAAAGTGTTCTCTAATTCTGATCAGCGTTCTTTTTCAAATATCTTATTTAAAGTCTTTATACTGCAATTCAGAATATATTAAACTCATGAAATGTGCTTAAAAAACTGCACATTTACTCCTGTTTGGATAACTTAAAATAGGACTCTAAGCAGTGACCTCGAAATTTAGGAACTTGTAGGTTGTTCTCTGATTTTTATCTCCACTGTAAATTACATTTTTGATGATTCCAAAATTCTCATAGATGCCATGTCCTGATGGTATTTCTTCTCTCCATATCCAGTTTATATTTCGTAAAATCATCGATGTGAAGAAGGAGGAAGAAGAGAGGCAGCGTGCAAAGAATGAGGTTCCACTCACCATTCCTGTGGACCACCCGGTCCGAAAACTTTTCCAGAAGTTTAAACAGCAGAAAGAGCTCCGTAACCAGGGTGCTTCGGCCCAGCTGGACCTAGCAAAGAATCAGCAGCATCTACAGCAGCCCATACGCATGACGAAACCTCACGCCTCCCTCATGCAGAACTCGCTGCATGCGGTTCAGAACGGGTCCACCAGCAGCGTGGTCACCATCTCCCAAATCACACCCATCCAGAACTGCCTGGCCTACCCTAAAGTGGGCGACTCAGTCAAGCAGAACAACCGCGACATCATGGAACTCAAACCTGCCGTGGTCACCGGTGACCAAGTTGCAAATCGACTCAAAGTGAATAACACGGCACGGACTAAACCCGCAGGAACTGCCCGTGGCTGGATGAGATTGAAAAACAACATGGCTGCCCCTGGTTCACCTCCAGAGGATGAGAGGAAGGAGGGATTGAACAATGCAGCTAAAGCCGTGTCCATGGAGCACATTTCACCAGAAGTCAAAGTTCGGATAGAAAGTGTTGAGGAGGTTGGAACGTCCAGGAAGAATTCGCTCCGCAAAACGGACTCTTGGGATAGTGGCTTGACATACAGCGACCAGAGATTGGATAGGGTTTCAGAACCACAGAGCCCTGTTCCTGGAGTTGGTGGAGGAGAAGGACCAGCCCAGGATTTTTACTCCAGTAGTGAGAGCTCATTCCAGGCCTCTCTGCAGGAGGCAAGGCTGGAGCTGCGGACAGAGATCCAAGCTCTGAACGGAAGGATGGCGGCTTTAGAAGAACGGGTTGGACAGATTCTCAGACTGCTTTTAGAGACTTCAAAGCCCATGCCTAGTGAAGAACCAACCCCAAAAATGCACAGACTCGAAGCACAAGGCAGCATCCCAGTGTCCACACTCAGTACGCCAGACTCTGAAAAGGATGAGGGTTTGCCATAGGACAACAGACTTTGCATTCAATAAGCATTTGAGATGAAGTATTTGTAGCATCACTGGGGCTTTGGTGCATCCAAATTTGGCACCTGTATCTGCAGCTTATACAGGAACGAAAATAGGAGCTTGGGTTGGTTTCTAGCTTCTGATTTCTGAGGATAAAGCTGACAACTGAACATCTGTATGGGAACAGGAGTTGGTTTCTGGATCTAAATAACTGCCAGGAACTCTAACCCCATCAGAGTACAGTGGCATGTACTGAGAAATACAAAAATAAGAGGATTTTTAGTTTTAGTGCTTTTTAATGTTCAATCAGCACTTTTTGCACACTGAAGCAATGCAGGAACTTTTTTTTTCTCCCTTTTTCAGCGTGAGTTTGTATATATAATGCATGTCCAGCTGGGTTCTGGCTTGCCAAAAATGTACAACCCTGATGACGTCTGTACAATTGAAATGATATTTAAATGCTTGTATATTATGCAGTTAACTGCATGCAGATCTATTTATTCTCACAGAATGCTTATTTTCAATGTGTAAATGAAAGAGACTGTTGATTGTCTTGATATCACCATAATGTACATTCAGGTTTTTAACAAAATGTAGCATGACAGATCACTGAGGAAGAATGTGTTGTGTTTGAAACATTTACGTATCCATGAATGACTTTCATAGGCACTCATAAACTTTGCCTTAAAGGATCTAAACATCAGTCTTAAGATAAAGCTGAAGAAGAAAAACCTGCACTGGTTATCAATGTTGGACAGGTCTGTTTTTGTCTGTCTTTCTATACATTTTAACTTACATGTTTCAGGTTTCATTTCTTGTTTTGTTTTTTTAATTAATTTATTTTTTTGGGACAAGGATTTTGGAGCGTGTAGGATTTTATGCCCTTCATTTATGTTCCACTCAATGTTATTGGGTTGTTTTATTTTATATAGCATCAGTAGCAGCTTTTGGGCCTGAAATGCAGCTTCACCACTGTAAATCAATGCAACCTTTAATAAAAAATGGTAAATAAAAAATTATAATTGTAAGAGTAAACTGCAACGTTTTGTTCTCATATGCAAGATAACATTATAAATGATATTTTTAGCTCTCAAAACAAAGTCCCTTTATATGAGGACTGGAAGGCACATGACCGAAACACATCTGGGATACTTAACCTGATCTTCTCTTCAGCAAAACAAGATCACTCTGCAGATCAGGACACCACAATGACAGTAAAAACCAAATCTGAAAAGGTTCTTAAGGATTGTATACTTTTCAAGGTATTTTTGTGTATATTTCTTCTGAGGGTCACTTAAAAAGCTACTATGTACAGTGTACACACACATATATTTTGGGGCCTGTAAATTTAATTTTTTAATAAAATTAAGTATTTTATGGATGCATAAAATGGGTTGCACTTTATTTTACAGTACATGAACTTACAGTGTACTTATAGTGTACCTACCTAATAAAGTACTGGTACTACATGGTAACTACATGGGGTAGGGTTAGGTTTAGATGTAGATTACCTAGTAATTGTAATTACTAAAATAAGTACATAGTATGTACATGAGTAACAGGACTGTAAAAGAGAGTACTACCATAAAATGTATTAAAAGTGACTTTTACATTGTTACAAGAAATTTCTGTTTTAAAACATTCTATTTACTTACTGTACAACTTTATAAAATTTCTATTTATTAAAGAATCCTAAAAAAATGATTGTGAAAATATTTCCACAAAAATATTAAGCATATTAGAATGATTCTGAAGGATCACGTCTGGATATGCACATACATTTTTTGTATATTTAAAATTTTTCATTTATTTCTTTTAATCATTTTAATCATAATCATGTTTTAATGTTCCCTCCCTCTGTTTCCAGGTAGCAGAGACTTAAATGTACCTGCACAGGTTAAGAGTGCAGCTCTCTGTATTACGGTCCTGCTGGTTTTATCCTGTTCTCTACAAAAGAAAGACAGATGAAGCTCTCGGCTGAAGTCAATTTTCAGGTGGCGGTGCTGCAGCTTGGCATCAAGCCCTCAAGATTGTGTTATTACAACCCATTTATCTTTCACTCTGTCTCTCTTTTTGCTGAGCTTGCTAAAGATCTGGGATTGGTCTGGTTTTAAAATATCAGTTTTGTGCTTTTATATTCTTTTGCATACTCACACACATAAATATTGTTTCACAGATACAAGCCCATTTCAGTAGTGATGTGTGTTTGTGAATGTAAAACCAAAGACTGTGCTGTATTGAATATAACATGAGGTCTGCCTTCTGTGTACTAAATAGTCCCAGTTTTGCTTGGTCTCAAGGTCTTAAAGAGCTGTTTTTCTACAGATCATTAGACACATTTAATCAGGAGAAAGGGTTTTGCTAGTTAGCATAGTTAGCCACTACTGGAAAATACAGTAACTACCATTCTGCTGCTCAAAAGCATCTTTCAGCATTGACATCCATTCTGAAATCTCTATATATTGCAGTTACGATGAATGAGAATTATCAGATTCTTATTGATCAGGTTGTCTAGATATCAGACAATCCTCTGTAGCAATGCGGCTGAATGCAAACTAATATTACAAGATCACATGGCCTAACTCTCCTTCCCTTGTCACGCTGTCAATCTCTTTGCGTTTTGAAAAAATGTGTATTGAAACTGATATGTGTTAGCCTTAAAATGTTAAGTATTGCAGTATAGGAACATAATCATAAAATTGCTGCTCTTCAAAAAATTTATAAGCATGGGATGTATAGAGTTCAGAATCATTGTCCAGCGATAAGGTTTGGTCGTCACACACATTTACATTATGATTTACTTATTTAGTGACCTTGAAATAGTGCAGATATAAATAATAGTATTTAAAAAGACAGAAAATTAATGAACATAAAGGTGAGAGACAGTGTTGTGTAAGACGACTGTACAGTGCTTCTCATAATCTTCTCTCTTGCTTATATTTAGAAGCTCATTTGGTTGGATCTGTACCTGTCGCCTGGAGTTGTTTGAAAGCCTGTCTTGTCCATGAGTAGGGCCAGATTTAGTTTGTTTAGCTGACAGTTAATTGAATGGAAGTGATTTGACAGAAGGGTAATTTTGGCAATTAATCTGGGACAAAGGCAGCATTGGGGGAGGTTTGACATTTCTGGGAATGCTGGGGAATATCGTACATGCCAACATTACCGTAGCAGCAAAATCTCTGGGAACAACGTTGATCAAAAGCAAGGATAGGTTATGGCCCTAAGGCGTTAGCCTTTTTTGGAGGCCCCCTCACACACGGTTTTTGCCAAGGAGCTGAAAATGGGGAAAAAATACTATCTTGTGCAATTTAAAATCACTTTATATTGCATGACTCAAAATGAAGAATTTGGTTTTAGCGTCTCATTGAAGTGATCTGAATTTGTGTCCCACTCTTGTGAAGAAACCACCACATTTACCTCAACATTTACTACTGGTTTTTAAGATAATTTACACACTTACATTCCAAAGTTTGGGGTTGATTACATTTTTAAAACATTCTTTTTAAAACGTGTCTTATGCTCACCAAAGCTGCATTTATTTGCTCAAAAAAAAAAAAAAAAAAGAAGTGCTTATTTTAAAAGGAAAATTATTCTTAAACTGAATTTTCAGCAGCCATTACTCCAGTCTTCGGTGTCGCATGATCCTTTACAAAGATTTTTTTTTTTTAATTATGCTTAGCAGATTTATTTAAAAAAATGATTTGAGCTATAGTCTGCGGTATTTTGAGAAGTAATGTCAAAATAACTTTTTTTTTATTTATTTTATTTTATTTTATTTTTTTACAAACAATGGCTGCCCTTAATTTAAGTACATCTTTGTCGCAATGATAGACAACATTTTTGTCCTTTTCTTGTGAACAAAACACCACACCACACAAAATCAATGAAAGTCTTCTGCACACATTTGTTATTGTGGAACTTAATGAAACTATATTAAACTGTTGGCCCTAAATGTAATTTCCAGTGCAGAATCTGCTGAATTTGACCTCTGAGGTTACACACTGTGTTCAGGTTTATAATGGAAACGGTAATAATCCTGTGCATCTGCCACTCAATACAATGCCAGAATAGGAGAGGGGAATGTTTCCTCATTTTCACATTAGTGAGGTTTTAAATAATTTATCACGCTGGGCCATGTGAACTCAGTAACGCAGCATTCAGAAAAATGAGTCTTCAGTGCTGCAGGTCTCTGAGAAAATTATACATTGTCATTCTCATATGTGTGTGTGTGATCAGCAAATGTAAAGTAAATACACTAAAGTTTAAATGGAGAACAAGTGTGTCTGGTTGGCCTGAGATGGAAAGTCAAGAGCAGGTGGTAAATATATGACTATAAATGGCATTACATTATGAGTCAGGGATTGAGATGAGAGCAGCATTGAGCAGGTGGTTGGACCCCCTAATGATTTCTTTATCACACATATGGACATGTGTCATAGTCACAGGACTTTTGCCTCTACTGTCTACAAAACAAACACACAACAAATCTGACAAATAAGAAAAAAACAACCCGTCACGCACTGTGGCCATTATACAGTATTTTTTTAAATCACCTTCTTTATCTACTGTATGATTATTTAATATGGAAATACCATTCTGTTCAAAGTTTGGGGTTTGTAAGATTTTTATTTATTTTTTTAATGAAAGAATCTCTTAAGCTCACCAAAGCTGCATTTATTTATTTAAAAAAAAAAAAAAAAAAAAACAGTAAAAAGAGTAATTTTGTTAAATATTATGACAATTAAAATAACTGTTTTTAAATTGAATATATTTTAAAACGTGGTTCATTCCTGTGATAGCAAAGTTTATTTTTTAGCAGCCATTACTGCAGTCTTTAGTGTCACATGATCTTTCAGAAATCATTCTAATTAGCTTATGGTTTTGCTCAAGAAACATTTATTGTTATTGTCAATGTTAGCTTTGCTAATATTTTAATGCAAATCGTGCTAAATTTTTTAGGAAGTCTTTGATAAATATAAAGTTCAAAAGAACAATTAATTTGTAATAGATATATTTAGTAACATTATAAATGTCCTTACTGTCACTTTTGAACCGTTTAATACAATTTTTAAATGCTACTGCATGGGGATTTGTACAAGTTTTTCCTGTCTCAATTAAAAGAAGGATAGAACACAAAATGTTACATAATTTAATGGCTTATGCCCTGTAGCGACAAGATTTTTTTTCAGGTTATGACAGAAGACCACAGGTGTGTTGTTTGCAGTTTTATTCAGTTTTGCTCTTTTCAGGAAAAAAAGGAGGAGGAAAGAGCAAAGAAGATGAGAAAGTAACATACAGTCACCATTTGAAGGTAAAATCTCTCCTACATGTACATAGACATGAAACATAGATTTTTGATTCATTTTATTCCTGCAGTGCACATGCTCTGGTGTTTTAAGTGGAGGCAGGTTTCTCCAGCATATCAGACCGAAGTGATGCATTCAGTGGTGCTAGTAAGACAAACCCCACAGTCACACCGCAGGGCCACGGGGTAGGTGTAGGATGGGTCCACGTCTGCTGAGCAGTTCGGCAGCTGCACCGTCTCCAATCGAGTTTCGTTATAAGTGCACACGCGCTGGTGCGTCTCGATGAAGGGCGGGTCCAGGACTGGCTTCTGCAGTGATTGACAGGTGAAGAGAAGAGTGTGTGTGTGTCAGACGGATGTCATATTGAGGACTTTTCATCTGGGCTACTGATTTATTTTTTTTTAGATAGACTTAAAAGCGCCTTTAAAGTTAAATATTTAATAATATACTGTAGACTCTTTAATTAAACATGTTAAATAATGTCTCAAATGTCTGTTGCAACCCAAATAACATTCACTGGAAGTGAAATTTGTCCCTGAAGGCACTTTTTTCTTCAAAAATGAATATTATCCTGATCTGACTCTTAAAACTGAACGACCTAATGTAGTGAGGATGATTTAGTTATATTTCTGAGTAATAAAAGTAGTTGATTTCTTTAGTTTTTTAGGCAAAGTAAATAGTCACTTTCCTTCAGATATGCTCTTATAAAGAATTAAGAGCAGTAAATAATAATGTATGTAAAACATATTTTGCAGAAAATCGTCATGAACCAAAAAATTGCACAAAAATCCATTATAAAACAATCCAAAACAACAGGAAAAAAGCCCGGTCTGACTGCAATATCTCAACCATTTTTCTCTATTTTCTGTTATTTTTTTCCTTTAATTTCTAGCAATCAGCCCAAGAGGTTCTCCGCCTCTCTCTTAAGAGCACTAAAGGAAAAGCTGTTCAAATAGTTTTTTTTTTTTTTTTGTTTGTTTTTTCTGGAAAATGATTATTTGGGTCAAAGTGAGTTCTGTTCCCAAAGTGCTTTCAACTGCTCTATGTGTAAAATTAAAACACAATCCAACCTTACAAACACAATCAATAATACAAATGCAAATTATTTTGCAAAATAAATACAAACTAACATAATATCTTTGCATTTTTGTGAAATAGTCAAACCTTTTTTGCTGCTTCAGTTTGTATAAAAGCAAAATCACCTTCTCTATGATTTAAGCTACTATGTAATATATAGTATCTGAGGTTTAATTTTATATATTAGAGAATTATAAAACCCTGTTAAATAATTCCAATTTCTTGTAATAAAGTATTATCACATACACTTTTTATTTTTTTAATATATATCATTTTGATTAAGTATTGATCACATTGCAGGTGTGCTGTAAAAGCTCTTCTCTCTTTTTATGCGAGTATATGTTTGTCACAGACTAATAATATCAGTCTTACTTCCCAGGTCTCACAGCGTCCCCAGCAGGCATCAGTGGTGATGTGCAGCCCACTGCATCCCGGCTTACGGGCCAGAAAGGTAAATTCTCTGACTGCACAGCCGATGAAACGCTTCAGGTTGAGCACAGAAGCCTCAGTATGAGCGCCACAACACAGCCAAACAGCCAGTGTCAAACAGCACAGAGTTACAGGAGACAGTCTACCACACATACAGAAAGAATAAGAGTTCATGATGAGGCCGCAAGTGTTAAATGCTCTGTAGGTTGCAAAAAATCAAGCAATTACTTTTATGATTAACATAAGTGTATAATTTGATTTGTAATGATCCATGAAAACAGAGCTGTTTAAAGTCACATTAAAATTGTTTAGTAAAATTCGTATAATTCCAAGCATGTACACTAGCAACCAATAGAGGTTTTTTTTTTTTTGCACTTTGATTCAGCAAGGTTGCATTATATTGATCAAAGTGACTTTAAAGACAGTTATAATCTTTACAACAACAACAACAAAAAAAAATTCAAATAAATTGTTATTTTGAACATTCTGTTCATCAAAGATCAAAAAGTATCAGTTTGCAAAGAAAAACATTAAGTTTTATGTTTTCAACACGGAAAAATTCAGCTTTGGCATCACAGGAAATACCGTAAATTGCATTTTAAAATATATTAAAGTAGGAAAATTATTTTACATTGTAATAAGATTTCACAATTTAGTTGTAAACTTGATTGAACAAATTGATTGAAAAAAATCTTACAAAACGCAAAATTTGGAAGTTTATGTATTTTTTCATTTTTGTTTTTCTGTTTTACCCTTGAAAATAAATCATAAAAATTACATTTTTAAACTATGATAACTAAGATATACCATAATATAATTTCCATAAAGAGCTGTAAAAAGGACTATTTAAATTTCTCACCCCTGTGCTCCAGACCTCAGAGGAGCCATTGCTGATTCCAGTGACTGTGGATCTGTTTACAAAATAACAGCCATTAATAATTAAAAATAATTATTAAAACATAAATCTGTCTTAGTTTCAGCAAGGTCAAAGATACCTGGATGGCAAAGGCAGCACAGCTAAACTCTCCAGAATCAGCGAGAAATCTCACTTCCAGTCCTGATATCACCTCTCCTGAAGTTCCTCTGACACTGAACTTGCACAAATCTGTAATTTATTAGAAACGGGACTGCCAACTCCACCTAAAACACACGGGGCTGTCTCTGTAGAGCCAACTGCATCCAGCAGTAATAAAGAGATGTCACATAAGACCAAAGACAAACAGGGAAGGAGGCGGTGAGTCCATGTGTGTGGAGATTGATCCAGCCCCTCAGGCTCTGAAATCTGTGCATGTCTTACCTGCCATTCAGGTACATCAGCCGTACATCCATTAACTTAATGAAGAGGAAAGAACCTCCTTTTGTTCGGAGTCATCCACATGGAAGAGAATGGGAAACACATTTATCCTCTGATCCATGTATTCATTTATTCATCCATCCATCTTGTGGGCTGTGGTTAGTCCTGCTCCAGGAGGTGTCAGGACAGGTTAAATGAGACGTCAGGCTCCAAACAGTTAGAGATTAGTCAGATATTTTCCATGACAACATGGTGGTATAATCTAAGAAGTGATTTTCCAGAAAGGTCTGATATAATTGACACATGAGGGGGCAGGATGACAATTTTGCTGACTTGATTTCCATTGAAAATAATTTTCTTTATTACATTCTTTATTCTTGTTTTCTCAAATTAGAAAAAAAAAAAATGGCATTGAATGTGTTTGGATTTCATGAATGACAAACAGGCATATATGCTGCCAAAGACTGAAGAATAGGACTGATCTGCACGAGGCCACTAGGGGAAATTCGATTAATAATTCCAAACAGCTTTAAAAACTGTTTTCATTTGGTGTAGAAAACAATAGTAGAACAGAAACAAAACCGCTGGTAAAACACATATTATACCTATTAGCTATATTTGTACAAAGTATTATTTCGAGTAAACAAGTAGTGTTTTTGTGTGCGTTAAATAAACTGAGACCATCTTCAAGTAACGTCAAACTAATTTTTCTAAAATTATGCCACAGTGACGCCCAGTGGTCAATTTGGGAAGGTTTTGGTAAACTTCACATGATCTAATAACAAATAATTTGACTCACATAGACTCACACATTTCCCTTTAGTTCTGCGTCAGTAACCTCTACTCACTATAGGCTTCGTATGATTTATTAATAAATATAAACATATACGTGTAATTGTAAAATTAAGATTAAGATAAGCGCGACCTGCAATTTTTTCGCGTAAATTGTAGGCCTAATTTGGCGCCGCTTGCTTTGTTAGGAAAACAATGATCTAAAAGACATTTTAAAAACATACAGTGGTTTACAAAATTATTAGAACACTAGTATTTTCCCCAGCTAAAACGTGGTTTTAAGTCAGCTATTCCAGAAGAACTGTGGCAACATCTCCTGACCCACCTATACGGCAAAAGCTGCTTTAAATGCAAAGGATGGTCACACCGTATGTTAATTTAATTTAGTTAATAGCAGTTAATTGACAAAGAAAATCCATTTACGACATTATTTTGACAGCAAACTCATTTTACAGCAGTTTTACAAAAGTGCCTAAAATTTTTAACAGTAGGCCTACTGTAGCTGTGCAGGTAGGTTTCTTGAAGCATTTTGGAAATGTTGCCACAGTTCTTCTGGATTTAGTCTGTCTTAGTTTGCTCTGTTTCTTCATGTGATTCCAGACAGAGTGGTTGATGGTGAGATCAGATCTCTGTGTGAAGCTCTGGCTGTTGTCAGACTCCTTGTGCAAACAAAAATCTCAATGGATTGTTACAATTAATGGCGAAATGAATGTTTGGAAATGTAAGCTGATATTTCCATACTGACACACTACAACAAAAGATAGAAATAACTGACTTAAAACCATTTTTTAGCTGGTGAAAATACTGTTCTAATAATTTTAGCCACCACTGTACGATATTTTGTGTATTGTGTGTATATTGTGTGCCTATTTGTCATATGTAATTTTATAATAAAGTGATATATATATATATAATCTATAATGCTTTACCGACTCATCGAGGTGCGATCACAATTTACCATTGCTCTGCGAAATTTTACGGGCGAATGAATTTAGCCTATAGGAATCCGCGTTCAAATGGAAAGTGACTTGCAATATGGACAATCGAAAATTAACGCATTTTCCTGCGAAATTTTACCTAGGCCTACATTAATGTGAGTCATGGTCATGCATTTTAACATTGATCAATACTGACCTATAGTAGCCTATATAGCCTATGCTACTTGTTTTAAACTTACTAAGATCATGAACCCTGTTTTGACTTCCTTCTTTGCTAAAGCGTTGGTGGGTGACCAGCACAAAAACCCTCATAATTCGCACCGTGCGGTTATTGATCGACAGAGGGGGTTAATTTACTGGTTTGTCTGCTATAGCCTACTCCTGTAGGTCCGCGCGCTGCCCTGAGTGGTCGTTATAATTAGAGACCCCCGCGGGCGCGTCGGGTTTCACTCCGCCGCCCGGTCGCTTCTCCCGGTGAGCTCAGCTGGGAACGGGAGGGAATATACGAGCTTCACTCGCTGTAATACACGCAGTAATATGAACTCCCTAACGATTTGTATTTGTGGTTATTGTAGTTGACGACGGAAAACGTTCAACACTGGTGCAAGTGGACATTTAAAGACAGTTTCATACTTTGCCAAACATGTAAGTAGAGTTTGAGTTCTTCTGAACAGACCCACCTTGACAGATCTAAGGTCATTGAATAACGCATAACTCAGATTCAATCGTTATAACACCATGTTTATTTTAATATATTAATTGTCTTTGTTGTTATTAAGTTTGTTCCGAGAGTTCAAAACGTTGGATCAATACTATATAATATAGCCTAAATAAAAAAAATAAATAAAAAAATAAATAAAAATATATATATATGTATATATATATATACATAGGCTAATACCACTTTATAGGCCTAGGCTCTCATTTTAAAAGAGTACTGTCGGTACTCAAATAAAGCCATACCACGCAGTAGAACTGTATACTGTATGTGTATGATAGTTGATATTGATATTGACGTGTGTTATATTGTGTCGCACTTGTAACGCGTGCCCGCGCCAGCGCTATTTTGGGCCCCACGCAACGCCCCTCTCGAGCTCAAGGCATTTGGTGTGTCAGAGGTCACGCTGGTTATTCTGGACCGCGTGCGGAACGCTTCTGCTGCCTATCCATGCAACTCTGATCAATACTCTTTAAATTCAACTGAAACGTCTTTAACCATTTAAGGCAAGACACTGCAGGTGAATAGGGTAATTTTTTTTACTAATAGTTATCGCCTTACTTACCTAGTTGATTGATTACATTGATAATTGCAAACATTTTTTGTATTACAAGTTTTCTAAAATGTTAGGTTTAAATATGCAAATGAGGCATTATTTAATGAAATATGCACTAATTTGCATACATTTCTAGTACAAAAATCTAAACACTGGATGAAGTCAGTTTCAAAATTCTTGTTTAATTTTTTTGACATATTACAGTCAAAAGTTTTTACAGAGGGAATTTTGGATATCTCATTTTGTCACTCCATAATTCAGAAAATACTTAGAATTTTGGGGGAATTAAAATGTTGTATATAATCAAGCAAATTATATATGAACAAATCCCTCTGTAAAAACCTTCAAGATATAGACAGGAATAAAAATGTGAAGTTTGGTGTCTGTAAGTGCTACTGAAGTGGAGATTTATGGCTCAGTGTAGGAGAAAAAACTCATTTTGAGAAAACGGCCTTTAAAAATATGTATTGTAATTGAAATCTATTGACACAAATAGATAAAGTGCTATAAAAGAAACACTTAACAGTGTCTTTTGGATGTTTTCGTTCTACTAGTCTGAAAAAACACTTTATGAAAAACCAAAAAGCCCAAAATCTCAAAATTGACAGGTGCATGAAAAAACAGTGTTTTTGCCTGCAGTGTCTCCCCTTAAATAAAAAAACAACATATATTACTACTATTATGCAGATAATACCATATATGCCATTTTTGCCATTGACTTGGTATGCCACTGTATGCCAACCTGCTAAGAGTTACTTACAGCTTTCATTGTCTTTTAGAGGGATGAGCATTGTTACTTATTGTTTTGACAATGATTTCTGTTATAAATATAAAAACATAGGCGGTTTAAAGGAATAGTTCATCCAAAATAGTCACATTACTGTAGCTAGTTCTGGAAAAGAGCTGCTTAAAAAGCTTGATTAAAATTTTTTGTGGGTAAACAATTCTTCATTCTGCGTGAATAGTTATCATGCCCAGTGTCATGTTCAAAGGTAGTTTTAGACACTTCACTTCTTTGTCAGTGTTTTTGTAGTTGTCAGGATAGGGATAGTGGCATATGTTCTCATAAAAGATTTGTCTGTGCTCTGCTTAGGTGATTGTCCTGTGGGAGTGTTGCGTTCTGTACGTGTGAAATGCTTTAGATGCTGTTGTGGTCAGTTCATGTGGATGAAGTTTCCATGTAACTCTCTTAGTCATTTAGTGTGATTTGACTGTGATCCCAGCACTCTGATTCAGATATAATGCACAGATTTGTTTGATCTCTGGGAATGTGTCCGGTCTGTGTTAATGCCTGCTGTGTTTTCATTCCACATTATTATGCCAGTATGTGCACTCTCTTTCTCTCTGTGTTCTCGTTCCTGTCAGTCCAGCTCAGGATAGCACACATTCTTCCACACCTCTGTTCTCTAACAGAGTCATGTTCTGCTGCAAGGACACGCATTCACATGGTCACAGAATGATTGATGCAATGACATTTTGCCATGACTTTCTGCTTTTACTGTTTGTTTGAGAAATTTGTGTTTATCCAACACTTATAATCTTTAATCTTTATGCTGATAAGTTTAAAAATGCCTCACAGATTCAGAAACAAATGGCAGTTTTGGCTCCCCAGAGGGTGCCATTGCTTTATGTGTCTACCCACAGGAACTTAATTGTCATTCCTACTGTGCAGTACTTTCAGTATGTTCAATTTCCTCATCATATGTGTCTTAATACAATGGATAAAATATTAAACACACACACAAAATACACTGTGGAACTCAGTTATTTCTGTGTTTCTATCAAAGTCCCTTTAAGGCAAAACCATACGAGTGACATGTCTTGGGTATTCTATAGTCTTTGGATTCTATGACCTCAAATATGAAAAAGCAGCCAAAAAATGTTTCAAATTAAACTTTATATTTTGAGAATAGTGCTTTAAGTAGTACTCTGTTTATTGATTTTTCAACTGACATGTCCTCAAATTAATTTTTGGCAGGAAAATACCAGCATAAACAAACCAGTATTGGCTATTTTCAAAAGATTGCATAAAAAAGTTATTTTGTTATATGTTATAAATAATCAGCTCGACTCATGTTTTTGTAAGTCTAGGATACCCTTCTTATAGAAATGCTTCCTTAAATTACAAAACAAGCATTTAATAAAAGTTACAGAGTCGAAAAGAAATGCATAACAGAAAGGACCCTATGTCAAAGGAATGTTAAAGAACACTATTAAAGAAAGATTTTCAAATTTTTTTTTATGTTCTTCACACTAAGAAAAAGATTCACTCAAAAGTTCTTTTGGAGAATCAAAAATAGTTCTTATATGGTATCTGTGAAAACACGATTTTGTGAAAACACCTTTATTCTTAAGAGTGTAAACCTGGACTGCTAAGACATCATCTGTCCTCTCCACAGATGCTGCAATGCCTCAGGTTGTTCTCAGCTGACCTCTCTCCGTGAGAACCATGACGTCACAAAGGACATCCGGAGACCTGCCCGATGAACGTGGCTCGCTCCCACTGGACATCGATGATGTCCACATACTACTGCAAGGTCAGAGTGAAGCTTTTATTGAGCATAAAACTAAAATAAAATGTTGCTCGTATCTGATTTGGTGTGTCATTATATGTTATATGTTTGACAGTATCGAAATGTATATTGCAATAATTTTCACTTCTTGTTTGAACTTCATGGATGATTCTATGAATTCATTCATTCATTCATTCAACAAATGTCTTCATCTGTTTATTCAAAAGCAGATTAAAGTGATTTATTGGTGATGCCAAATGATATGGGTTAAAATCTCTCTCTCGATCTCTCTCTCACGCATACAAACACCCAAACACATTATGTTGTGATATTAAATCAATGACTTAAATAAGGCACAAATAATGCATGGTCACGTGTTTTGCAGATTGTTTGGCAACAGACAGATGTAATTAAAGTTCTGTTGCCCTGAGTCATGAAGAGTTGCACAAAAGTGTTTTTTTTAGAAGGCAGGGTGTGGGTAATTTATTCTTTTTAATCCACAAATATCTTTGCTGTCTCTGTTGTAGTGTCTTTGTTGTTGTTTTGAGAGTAAAGTAATATGGATGTGTAGATAAGGAATAGTTCACCCAAAAATAAAAATTTGCTGAAGATGTACTCACCCTCAGGCCAAGATGTAGATGAGTTTGTTTCTTGATCGGAACAGATTTGGATAATTTTAGCATTACATCACTTTCTCACCAGTGGATTCTCTGCAATGAATGGGTGCCGTCAGAATGACAGGTCAAACGAATCCAACATTAAGGCATTTTCTTGCTTCTGGCCAAAATATGACTCCATAATTAATAATAATGCTTTGTTCAGTGGAAAAGTCCTCACACGTTTGTTTAGAACTGATTTGGACAGGTTTTTTTTTTTCTTTTCACTTGTAAGTGGTGCTGGATTTGTGCATATTTCTGTCCTGATTCAGACAGGACGACATTTTCACAGGAGAAAGCAATATTATGGATACAGGCCTTGTAGTTTAACCAGAAGCATTGGTTTATTATTGTTAATTTATGGACTAGAGTCATGTGGATTACTTGTGGATTATTGCAATGTTTTTATCAGCTGCTCATTCTGGCGGCACCCATTTGTGAGCAAATGGTGTAATGCTAGATTTCTCCAAACCTGTTCAGATGAAGAAACAAACTCATTCTCTGCTCGGATGGCCTGAGGGCAAGTAACTTACCAGCAAATTTTCATTTTTGAAGTGAACTATTCATTTAATAAACACAATTTAGGCAATTACTTCTGAAAAAACATAATTGATCACTGCTTGTTTGTGGAGTCAAGGGGTTGTTCAGTTGCCAAGAACTGATGTTTAATGTGTTTTCAGGCTACTTTTTCTCATTCTTTCTTTTTTAAATCATTAGAAAAAAACATACAATATGACTTTGGTAATATTTTTCTGTTGGTTTTCTGAAATGAAATAAAAAATCAGTGTAAATTACTAAACACTGGTAGCAGGTGAAATTGTGTTACACAATATTTGTTTCATATCTCAAGAATCATTGAATAATTGATGTCTTAACATGTTGATCACTGCTGGAGCCCTGAGGATACAGTAGAACTGCATTAGGAGAAGAGTTAATGAGCACATGTGTGGACATGCTGTGTGCGTTTCTTTTAGCATAAGTAAAAGGTGGAGCTTTTTTTGAAACCTGCAGTACTGGCACTGATCCTGAATTACTTCGCTAAAGGTTACCAGGCAAGTTGTGCCGTGTGTTTACGGTACTTTTCAGTTTTACAGTTGACACATGTTCTCCAGTATTTCAAAGCGGGTGTTTTGCACTGCTTTGTATTGCAAGATGAGGCTGGTTTCTGAAACATTTCTGTCGCTGCACACTTCAAAATGCAACAACTGATGATAATACAGGGAATTCTGGGATAGCAAATCTGCTGACAGCAGCATGGGTGAGTTTGTAGTTGGTTTGAAATGAGTTAAAAATATTTTTTGTTCCTCAGAATGCTGTAGATAGACCAGACAGTATGCATAATATTTTTCTGACATAAATATTTTTCTATCATGCGCATCTGAACGTCATTGTGCAATCACAACTGTTGATGTCTCCTTAAAAGACAACAAAAAGAAGTTGCCTCATTTTGTACACCCATCTGAAAGGTCTCATATGAAGAAACATGGATCACAAGGTGAGGTGCACATAATTTATATCAAACATTTTATTTTTTTGGCATATTCTCCAATGCAATCTTACAGAAAATCCTTTTTTTTTTTATAAATAAATAAGCGTTCAAAATTGGTTGTATGTCTTGAAAGAGGTCTTTCAGATTTCAGTAATCATGGAGCTTTCAGTTATAGTAGTGTATTTGATTCTACTTCTCTATTACTGTGAACCATTATGAAAGTCATTTGTTCATTGTATCTGTCCCGCCTGAATGAAGTGTCAGTCAAAAGCTGTCATCCATTTTGTGTCTTTTCTTTTTTTATCTTCTCTATGGTTTCACTATTGTGTCCCCTCCCTCTGTTGTTCTCTCAAAGGGAGGTGTTGTCTCTAACGAGTTAAGAACTGCACCTCCCAAAACACATTAGATTATACGATATGAACTTTGTTCAATGGAAACATTCCAGTCTTTTCTGTCATTGTGTTTCTGTAGAGTTCATTTGAATTAGGTCACCAGTAAAGGGGAGTGATTGCTTTTGTTTCTTTGAAATCTTTCTTTCTGAGGTGGATCAACAACTTGGCTGGTTCAGTTTTTGAGTTTGTGTGTGTGCCACAATTTTTCGCCTTTCTGCACTTGCCTCACTCATTTCTTTCCCAATATTCTTTTGGCCTCTTTTTCATTGTTGTCTGTTAGTTATGATTCATTCTTTTGGACTAGGTCTCTGGTGGGTGACAAATCCCAGGAACTGAATCTGATCCCTGTGTCAGTTTCTGTTTTGCTTAACAGCAACACTGGCAACTTGCAGTTTCCTTTTTTTAAAGACAACAGATGGATGTCATTAATAAATGCCATTAATTAGATTTGACTGAAACACATCAGAGTGATAAAATTCTCTAAAAACAAATGTTTATTTTTATTACTATAAGAAAATACTTTCACAAGATGGTTACCTTTGTTATGGGTCTTGTTTCAATTTGTCTGCAGGTTTCTTTTACCTGTTGTGTAATAAAAATCACTTCTTCAGGGCTTGACATATCAGTTTCCAGGGTAAAAATGACCGTGGGTCAACTGTGTCAAGTGTAAAAACGTGTTAGTATTTGATAGCTGAACTCTAAATAAATCCCTAGGAAACTTAGCGTGGGTGTCAGCTGATAACTTTAACCCTTTCAAAGCTTTCCCTCATCCTGTGCTGCTGATACAGAAGTGTGTGAGCAGTGACTGTCAAATCCTTCCAGTCCTGTCAAGGAATCTATTCAAACACACATTCTCTCATTCTCTCTTTATGGGTCAGTCGGTCAAGAGCCGCATCTCTGAGACATTATCCTGATAATAACTGACCTGAGAGTCTTATTCATAGTGAGCATGGCCATGTTTAGCAGTTAATGAGGGAGATCTCTTTTAGAATCACCGCAGGCTGGCAAAGCGAGTCAGGTTGGCAGTCAGGTTTGTCTTATTGGATTTGCAGAAACAGTGGTTGAAGATTGCACGTGATTGATTGAGAGGAGAGTTGTCAACACTGAGAAAACATATCGTGAGAGATTTTAAGGTCCTTGTTTAAGAAGAAGAATGGAAGAAGTGGATTGTGAGAGAATGGAGGAGAAAGATGTTCTTCACACAGCTGATGAGCTCATTGACTTTGTGGAACTTTATAACGGTAAACATAAATGGCGCTCTATTTGATGTGACTACTTTTAAGTCTGTATTGCATTTCATGTGGAGCGCATGCAAATTATTACGACAAAAGTTGGTAGCCTATGAATGAATGAATGAATTTGCTCTCAAACAAGTGTTTTTTTCCAGTGTTTGCATACATGTTTATTCTTCTACAGATTAATGTTATTCATGTTATTTAAATTAATTTATTTGGGGTAAAAGTTCATGCCATTGCTAGACAAACCCTGTCCATTGTCATTATACCCTCCAAAATGTTATGGGTGAATACAAATGCACCTGTTTCTTCAAAAACAAATTCTTCTTCAGTCCTCCAAATCGTGTGTGTCGTTGTTTGAGGTGTGTTCACTCCCTGTGTTTCTACATGCTGGTTTTCATAATGTTCTCCTGTCTGTTTTGCCTTCAGTCGAGCAGGAGCAGATTCAGAAAAGAACCTTCACGAACTGGATCAATGCCCAGCTGTCTAAGGTGAGGGTCAAAGAGCTCCTAAAGCTGACTTAGCTATAATAGTGATGTTGTGTTTATCTGAATCATCACAGTCATCATCTCACTTGCATTTTTTTTAATCACGTGTATTGACAGCGAATCACAAATTGCATTTTTTGACATGCAACTAAATTACAGATAAATGACCAACACGGAGAGGTTTTTTGGTAGAGGTCATTCCTGCAGGTTCTCCAATAGCGGAGAGGGAATGAGGGGTGGGCAGGGGGTAAATATAATCTCAGACATGGGCCAGAAAGACAGACAGCAACAGGAGTTGGTCAGCACACATGCTCGTGAACACACATATTCACACCCACAGCTACTTATAAAGTGAGCAAATGACACAATCAGTTTGTCGTGGCTTGACATCTTACGTGCATGAACAGAGGTGTTATTTTAGATAATTTCATAATGCTCTTCTCTCCGTATCCCCAGCAAACACTTACTAATGCCCGGAGCTCTCAGTTTTATGTAAAAGGTTTGAACAGGATAAGTTCACACAAGCTTGTTTGATTTGTCCTCTAGACATGTCTGAATATCTGCTGTGAATACATTTCCTAACAAATTGGATACAAATGGAAACTAAGCAATCTTTCAAACTATATAATTTTGCACAAAAAAGTTTTGGGTAGATTTGAGGGGAAATGTGCTTAATTGTAATAAACAAACTAAAAAAGTTTTGGTAACACTTTGCTTAAGGCTTTTATGTATAATGCATTAATTATGCCGTGTAATGCATTGTGCAATCTAATGAATAGTTGTAACCACAGTTAATACATTATAACACTTATCAATTCATTGTTACACTATGAATTTAAATTTGGTTATTATAATTATTTACGACAGGATATAATGTATTACAACGCACATTATGAATAATTATAATGCATTATACCCTTTAATAACCATTTATATAAAGGCTTTAAGTGAAGTGTTACCAATTGTTTTTTTTTTTCATTTTAATTATTTTGAGGTGATATATTACCCAGAAATGTTTTTGTACCTGTATGGTTTAGTTATGAATTTATATATTGTGTGCATTATGGTGTTTAATTTGTAATATTTCATTTTGCTCTCTCAGAGGAGTCCTCCAGTTACAGTGGTGGATCTTTTCAATGAATTCAGAGATGGAAGCAGACTATTGGACTTGCTGGAGGTGTTGACTGGTCAGAGAATGGTAAGAGTCTGATTCATTAGTGGTCAACTGATTTTTCATTAACCTATGCTGATATCTAGAGAACAAGGTGGCCTTTGCCCAATATATATATACATCTATACCTATACACCTATAATACAGTAACACTTAATGTAGATTTTGAGAAGAGATTAATATTTATTTTGCACAATTATACTCCATATCTGCTTAAAAATGTTTGAAAACAGAAGAAAGTGCACTATCCATTGACTAGGTTATTGGCTGATTGATGATTGATAAACTCAAAATATTGGCATATATACCAAATTATTACAAAAACATGAGCAGTGATTTTGTGATAACCACAACCTACCTTCATTTCAGAGCCGGGAAAAAGGAAGAGGGACATTTCAGCACAGAACAAACATTGAGAAAGGTCTAGGGTTCCTTAAGAGGAAATCGGTAAGATGCAGCACTGTGGAAAATACTCGTGGAAATGTATCAGCACATTAATGGATCAACACAATTGTCAACTTTTTCCCCCACAGGAGAAAGTTTCCAACTTTAATTGTGTGCAATCAATTTAAATTTGTAAAACCACAAAAAAAAAAGTTCATCCATTTGTGTTGGAACTACATCAATGATTTTTGTTTGTTTGTTTGTTATGGGGAATTTTCTGTTCCCTGCATGCATGCTTTTTTATAAGAGTTTCTGTTATGTTGGAGTTTTGGTGTTACCATAGTTGTGAAGAGTGGAGCTAAGGCTGAGCACAGGCTAATGAAAGTGAAGATTATTCTGTGCTGCTTTGAAGATCAGTCTCATTTTTCTTTGCCCCTCCAGCCAACATCACACGACTGTGTGAAGAAAAGCATTACATTTAGCTCCCTGCTGTGAGGAGGTCAAATATCAACATCTGTTATTTTATTAACATTTTTGTCCTGCAGATCAAACTGGTCAACATCAATGTCTCGGACATCATGGATGGGAAGCCTTCCATCATTCTGGGTCTCGTCTGGACCATCATCATGCACATTCATGTAAGTTTACTGTCACAGTCTAACAAAAGAGTTGGGTTATATTAACCATTAGATTTAAGAAGTCCTAATAAAGTGTACTAATATAAAATGTACTACAAATATACTAAACTGAGAAGAATGATTGTCAATTTTGTGATTTTTCACTTTTATATTGTTTAGATCGAAGAGTTGGCCAGCACATTGAACTTTAGTTCTCGTCAGTCATCTCTGGAGTCATTGGCGAGTTTAGACACTCGATCGACCAGCAGCAGTGCCCGCAGCAGTCCGGTGCCACCCCGTGGTTCACCCCTGCACACCCGTTTCCGCGTATCTGCCAAGAAAGCCCTGCTGCTTTGGGTCAGAGAGCAGTGCCAAAAGTGAGCAGCAACCTGCTAGAAGGGATTCTTGGGAACAGTGAGATTCTGTTCTATGAAACCAATAACCTTTTTCTGTCTTTTTTCACAGGGCTGGTTGTACTCTGAATGTGAAGGACTTTAAGGCGAGCTGGAGAAGTGGTGTAGTGTTTTTGGCGATACTTCATGCTCTGAGACCGAATATAGTGGACCTAACCAGAGCCCGAACAAGAACCAACAGACAGAATCTGGAGGAAGCCTTCCATATTGCTGAAAGAGAACTTCACATCCCCAGACTACTAGATCCAGCCGGTAAGTGTGTGTTTATGCCATGCAAATATATACTGTGTTGTTTTATTGTATAGTATTCAACAAGCAGTGATAATTTTAGGCTTTTGTTTTCTATATGACATACTCATAGAAGAATGGTGTATTTGTATTTCAGATGTTGATGTTAGGGATCCTGATGAAAAGTCAATTATGACTTATGTTGCACAGTTCCTGCAGTACTCTAAAGATGCTTCTGTTTCTGACGAGGAAATGCAGGTTAGCCACACACACACACACACACACATAAAAGTGTACACTTTTATCATTGACTTTTTGTGCTGTTTTTAATGACTACTGTATACCCTAAATCTGGTCTTTCACAGATGCCTTTGCCATTTATTTATTTTAATAAAAATATTTTGCCCATCTGAACCAATTTTACTAGTGAGCACTATCCTCTCAAGTATGGAATAGCTCAGCCAAAAATTTAAGTTCTGTCATCATTTATTCACTCTTGTTTTGGAGCTATTCCTTGAATCATTTCTTCAAGAGGTTTTTTTTAATTGCATTAATTTAATTGCATTTTTAATTGCATTCCACAAATCACACATCCTTGGGTTTTACTATACTGTATATGGGAACCTTTATATATTTATCATATTCATAATATATCAAAATGCACACAGGTCTCCAACATTTCACACTGTAAATCTAAATGCTCAAGTGACTCTTTATGCTCTCACATCTTTTTATTCTTCTTCCTCTGTTCTCTTCTTCTTTCTGTTTTTTGTTTTTCCCTCTCGATGGTGGTTTAGTATCTCACTCCTCCTCAGCGCCTCTCCCCTGTCAATCTGCCATCAGACTTTACTCCTTCTATAGCTGCATCACCTTTAAGACAGGTACTTCTATCTGCCTGTCTCTCTCTCTGAGTTTTAGCAGCTGGATTCATTAATTAGCTGCTTTTTCTCTTTTAGTTTTGTAAAGGTGTGTTAGTTGTTGTGTTACTAGGATTATTCACAAATGTCTATGAAAGGTTAATTCGGACTTGTCTGGCCTATTTAACCCTAAACGAGTGTGTGAGTAAATGCAGTATATACACTCTCAAAAAGGTACAAAAGCTGTCACTCACATGGCACCTTTTCAAAGGTTACACCTTTGTACCATATTTACCTCTAAAGATTGATTATGATACCTTAAAGGTGCATATTAGTACTTTTTTAATAGGTACTGCCCCAGTGGCATCTTTTATAACTTTTTTTTTTCTGAAAGTGTACTGTAAGTGGTTGACATAACAATTTTTAGGCTTCTCTTTTAATCATCAAGATTTTGGGTTTAAATTTATAAGAACATACAACCCGAATTCCAGAAATGTTGGGACGGTTTTTAAATTTGAATTAAATGAAAGCTTAAAAGACTTTCAAATTACATGAGCCGATATTTTATTCACAATAGAAAATAGAGAACATAACAAATGTTTAAATGGAGAAATTGTACACTTTTATCCACTAAATGAGCTAATTTCAAATTTGATGCCTGCTACAAGTCTCAAAAAAGTTGGCACGGGGGCAACAAAGGGCTGAAAAAGCAATACATTTTGAAAAGATTCAGCTGGGAGAACATCTAGCAACTAATTAAGTTAATTGACATCAAGTCTGTAACACGATTAGCTATAAAAGGGATGTCTTAGAGAGGCAGAGTCTCTCAGAAGTAAAGATGGGCAGAGGCTCTCCAATCTGTGAAAGAGTGTGTAAAGAGATTGTGTAATACTTTAAAAACAACGTTTCTCAACGTCAAATTGCAAAGGCTTCGCAAATCTCATCATCTACATTGCATAACATCATTAAAAGATTCAGAGAAACTGGAGAAATCTCTGTGTGTAAGGGACAAGGCCGAAGACCTTTGTTGGATGCCCGTGGTCTTCGGGCCCTCAGACAACACTGCATCACTCTGACACGGCATGATTCTGTCATTAACATTACTATATGGGCCCAGGAATACTTCTAGAAACCACTGTCGGTAAACACAATCTGCCGTGCCATATGCAGATGCTAACTAAAGCTCTATCATGCAGAAATGAAGTCATATGTGAACATGGTCCAGAAGCGCCGTCGTGTCCTGTGGTCCAAAGATCATTTAAAATGTGTCAAAGTGGAAAAGTGTTCTATGGTCATTCTTGTTGGAAATCACGGCGCCATGTCCTCCGGATTAAAGAGGAGGGAGACCTTCCAGCGTGTTATCAGCGTTCAGTTCAAAAGCCAGCATCTCTGATGGTATGGGGGTGCATATTTGCATATGGAATGGGCAGCTTGCATGTTTTGGAAGGCACTATGAATGCTGAAAAGTATATAAAGGTTTTAGAGCAACATATGCTCCCATCCAGATGACGTCTATTTCAGGAGGAAATGGAAAAACCATACAAAACCACATACTGCAGCTATTACAACAGCATGGCTACATAGAGTCCGGGTGCCTGCCTGCAGTCCAGATCTTTCACCTTTAGAGAACATTTACCGCACCATTAAACGAAAAATACATCAAAGATGACCACAAACTCTTCAGCAGCTGGAAACCTATATCAGGCAAGAATGGGACCAAATTCCAACACCAAAACTCCAGAAACTCATAACCTCGATGCCCAGACGTCTTCAAACTGTTTTGAAAAGAAGAGGAGATGCTTCACCATGGTAAACATGGTAAACATGCCCCCGTCCCAACTATTTTGAGATCTGTAGCAGGCATCAAATTTTAAATGAGCTCATTTTGTGCATTAAATTGTAAAATTTCTCAGTTTAAACATTTATTATATTCTCTATGTTCTATTGTGAATAAAATATTGGCTCATGTGATTTGAAAGTCTTTTGGTTTTCATTTTATTCAAATTTAAAAAACATTTCCGGAATTCGGGTTGTATAAGTGTATATTTTAGGTTGTCAAGTATGTTATCTGTGATTCTTAATGATTTTAAACTTTTTTACTTATTTTGACTGAAGAGTTTGACTGATTCTTGCTGTGGTCCACTTTTGTAATTGTTTTACTTGAACTGTTCTCTGATCAGGCTTACCTGTTAATACCCTGTCCAATCAAATCAGGCCCTCCCAAATCACCTGAGACAGCTCGAGCAGCTGCCCCTGGGGTAAAATATGAACCCTGTCCCCTTTTATGATGCCCCCTGTGTTGCTCAGTGACTACTATGTCTTGCATGTATAAACATGCTGGTAACTGTAAACTCAATTATGTAGATAACCCCAGAAATTACAGAGCTAATCCATATATAACCAGACGAGATAATCCGTGGAATTAAAGAGATAATTTATCTAATAAAGCATCTCTTGTGTTTGAAGACTCTTAATACACTGAACCTGAGCTTTCGTGGCACTTAGCAGAAGCATTTTAATTACAGACATGCTGAGTAAGTTCGTTTGTGTTAAGAACTAAACTCTGACTGCTTTACTGTTTAGTCTGTAATGTAAATAGTATTTAACTTGCAAAGTTGTTTAATCCATATCATTTGCCTAAGACTTGAATTGATGAAATTATTTTTGTTTTGTATACCTTGATTATAACGACACCATAAACTAATTAATGGATTAAAAAAAATCAAAGGCTGTGTTCGAAATCGCACACTCTTTGAGTCTGAGTACTGTAGGTACTTCTTCTGAATAAGCAATTACTTCACAAATTAGTACATTAGCCATGTTGTCATTGTCATGTGCCCTAGCAGTGTCAGTTGCGTTACTTACTAAGTAATTTGGGTACATTTCACCTACTGTTTTATGACTATTATGAATTCAAACATTCTACTCTTTTCACATACTGTTTAGACTACTATATAGTATAGAAGTATGCGATTTCAAATGCAGCCAAACAGTTTTTGTTGTTGTTTTTGATCTTTCTTTATTGTTCCTGTCTGTCCAGACCTCAGCCAATCAGAAGGCTCAGGAGGTCACACGCTGGTTGGATCAGGCCTATCAGGAGCTGATAGAGGGGTGGGACTCCACCGAAGGAGAGAGCTATGCTGAGAGATACCAAGTAAGACCTGAATTCTTATATATTGATATAGTCTTATTTGAATGAATACAGTCCATACTGCAGAATGAAACAAGATGCACAAGTTATTCTGGGAAATACATTATTGAATTTGAGCAAAGAACATTTATTTATTGATATTTCTGATTGCTTAATTGATTGATTTATCAGCAAATTATGTGAAATATTATTTTATGTTATTTTATTATTATTTTTATTTTATTTTATCTATTTTAATCTACTGACTTTGTTGAGATACTGAGTAATAATATCTTGGCCATAAAATGAACACATTTGCAGAAAGATTTTTTGCATTAATGTGTATTTACTTGTGTTTCAGGTCTTCCACACCTTCATTGTGTCCTTTAACGAGCAGCGGCGGCCCGTAATGCCATTACTAACAGCGATGAAGAGGACTCCTCATCTCAGTGCAGAGCAGAAAGCTCTTAGACGAGCCTGGGATGCTCTCGCTGAGAAGGTCACTGCATCACAGAAACTTTCTCTGTTGTGTTACTTGTTTGATATTTGATGGGTTTTGAGTTTTCGACTGTGTGCTGAGATTCATCAGACCCAATAGAAAAACAGAAAAATAACATGTCTGAATGCATGTCATATAAATAGAAAATGTATAGAAATTCTAATAGTAGAAGTCTTATGCTAATTTATGTCTATGTGTAGCTACGCGAGTATAAAACAGAGCTGGACCTGAGCCTTCCATCCCCACTAGACACTGTAGGCCGCTGGTTATTGCGTATTGAAGAGGTTTTATCTGCTGAAGAGGTCGAGCCAATAGATCACTCCCGAGCCGCAGAGGAGGCTCGGGAGAAACTTGAGATACTAAAGGTTTGACTAACTTTCTTCCTTTTATTATGGCTATAGAGCTGTTCATTCATGAAAATATAAGTAATGTCATATTTCTGCCTGTGTGTTTATCTGCAGGTATGTTTGGAGGAGATGCCACATCATATCAAGAGGTTTAATATGTTTCAAAACACAAATGAGTTTGGAGAGGCTCTGGTGCCAGTAGACAAGATGGAAGAGATGAAGAGAAGGTTAGTTTGTTTGCTTAATCAGCCAGGAGTCATATTGCAAATGAAACAGCATCACTTTTAATTGCAATATTGCTGTTTTTATTTCATGAAATGCAGTAAACTATTTAATATTTTTGTGTATGCGTTCATTTTCCAGGTTCACCAGTGTCCGTGTAACAGCTAAATATCATAGTATTAAGCTAGAGTACCGTGAGCACAGACACACAGTAGTAGACCTGCTGAATCAACTCAACATTAAACTGCGATCTTGGAAAAGAGCCTACATTTCCCAGGAGGCTGTTCGTGTGCTAATGCAGGACTGGAATGTGAGTGAGAATTTTAGTGAAGTCAAATAAAGTGACAGAATTTAAAAAATATATTTGCTGCTGAGCATCAACATCAAACTTTGAAATTATGGATGCTTTATATTTTGATCCCAATGAATGTTTTTAGGAGACTGTGAATAAACAGGAACTGACTTCTTTGCTGGATGGAGCCCTCCATAGACTCAAACTAATCGCCAACAAATACACCAGCAAGGCTGCCTTGGGTAATACAAAGGAACTGTGTATTCATGCTCCTAAATGACCATAAAAATTGACAATAAAAAACTGTAGATGTATGAAGAACTGTAAAACTGTTAAAACTGTACATCCTATGCACTTTTTTGTGAAAATTGTTAATGACATTCTGATGTCTGCTTCAGCTGGAGACTCGACTCAGGTAAATCGTCAGGTGGCTGATCTGGAAGCAGATGTGATAGCGACTCTGGAGGGTGTACGGATGGTGAGGGGAACTATGGGACGTGTGTTGGCAGCATGGGACTCTTACAGTGATATCTACACCTCAATGCGAGCATGGCTGGAGCAGGGTCCACATGCTCAGCGACACGGGCAGACTACAGAGGTGAACAAATGCGTGCATATAGAAAACTTTGAATTGACTTTGTTGCTCTCAATCCATGTACTGGGTAGACAAAACTCAAATATTTTTAAGGCTGTTGATGTTTTTTTTTTTTTTGTGGAATGTAAACATTTCCTAGGTGACATTATCAGTTATGTCAGAGTGGAGTTCCCGCCAAGTTCACCTGAATGAGGTGGCCAACTACTTGACAGAGGTCACAGACCCACAGACAAGCCGTGCTATTTCAGATGAACTCTGCAAGATAAATCTGCTCTGGGCTGACTTTGCCAAAACAGCCCAGTTTGTAAGTTACCCATCATGTTCAAATTTGAATACTCCATGTGCAACCTTAATCATGAAATAAAGTATTAAAAAATGTGTGCTTATCTTGAATAGGACCAATACATTGAGTCTAGTAAATAATTTGATTCTGTAAATGTAAAATAGAGAGCCTTTTGTAGTATTTTGAAGCAAGTTGTATATTTCAGTCTTTAGCTGAGGAGCCCAGTGCTGGCCCATCCAGTCCTCAGACAGTTCAGTCTCTGATAAGGGAGGCCACTCAGTTACTTAAAGAACCTGTGGAGGTTGTTTCTGGATCACTACGTACTTACACGAAGAGACTACAGGTATACAGTGTGTTCACATACACTTACGCACACACTCCCACATACATAAAAACACACAATATATACTTTGTATTCCTTGTTTTTTATTATAGATATTTGTGATTTTGTTGCCTTGTCTTTTTGTTTTCTAAATTAAGGAATAGACTAAGTAGGATTTAACTTAGAATTGTTATTTCTCACAGCTTATGATGAAGAAAATAAAGGATGTGGATCTAGAAGCCCTCTCGCCATCTCTAGACTGCTCTGCAGAAACCCTGAGAAAACTTCAGCAAGCCATTCCTGAAGTAAGCAACCACATGGCTTTGGTTGGCCCCTTAGATCTTCTTGTGCATTGTGTTAATTTTCTTGCCTTCATGTATACAATCAAATTATAGTGTATCATATTAGCAGAATATAACATTTTTAAAATGTTAATCTAACACAAATAATGATCTTTACTGATGTCCGTATGCATTTCTGTTTTTTCTTTCTGTTTTTTGTTTTTGTGTGTGTATATCTAGGTCCTACAGACACTCTGTGAGGCTGAACAGGTGTGTGATGAGCTGCGCATGAATGTGAGTGGGTTGGACGGGCGTCTAGCTGAACTGTTACACTGGGAGATGGAAGCCAGAGAGCTGTATCAGTTTCTAAAGGAGGAAACACACAGGCAGAAGAGAGGACAAGATCCCAGAGCACGGGTGAGTATCTACAAGCACCACAAAATATTCATACATCTCCTTCCTTAAGTGATTTGGTATAAAGGACTCTTCTCTTTTCCTGTAGCTGTTGATATCAAGGGGTTTACAGTTAGAGGGTCAGGTGGTTATGGAAGAGCAGGATCTGCAGATGATGGTCATGACTAGTCAAAAGACTTCACCACTGCAGTATCTCATTGCATCCACCATGCAGGACAGAGTCCGCACTGCTGTTGAAAAGTCACAGGTCTGTCCACTGCTTTTAGATTAACAACACCTGAAAATGTCATCAGCATGATTGCATTTATAAAATTACTTGAAATTAATTCATTTAAAAAAGATAATCTATAAAACTGAACCAGCTCTTTCGGTAAATATCAGTTATGCCATAAATTATGTTTTCTGTTATTTTCCTACAATGTCTTGGAGCCTAGGTAACCTTGTTTCAGAATTGTATGCAAATGCATTATGATATAGAAATTCTGTTGAATCTCAACAGGAGGCCGTAGGGATGCTTAGCTCTTTGGGGGCTTGCAGAGACCGAAGCCCTGTTAGAGACCAGCCCCCTTCCAAGATCTTTGTCCAATATCAGGAGACAGAGGAAGAGTCCCAAAAACCCTCCTTCCAGCCTATCTCTCCATCAGGAGCCCCTGGCCAAACAGAACCTCAGGCTGCAGTTAGGGCCAAAGTCCCAGAACAATCTCAAATACTCTCAGAGGTATCTTCACAAGAAGTAGACCTCAAGACCCAGCAATGTAGTCAGCCTGTGCCAATGATTGTTGTGCAAGAGTATGAAGAGGACAAAAGTAGTCCACAACCACAAATTCATCCCTCTGTGCAAGTGAAAACTTCTCAGTCCATTGAAGTTAAGTCAGAGAAAGTTGTCCGTGCTCAAACTAAAATCGACATAGAGCATCATGTAGAAAGCCAGGAATCTTTACCACAGTCTGTGACACAACAACAGACAGAAAAAGGTCCTGTAGCTAGCCAACCCTCACAGAACCTACAACAAGCAGAGTCACAAGTACATAATAAACAACAATTAGCAACACAGCCACATGTGTATATTCCTCAACAAGAGAAAACTCAGCTTGCAAAACAGCAGAAGGTTCAACCACAAGTAGCAATCCAGTCACAGTCTCAGGGCCAACTAGAAACACAAACACAGCATGCTCCAAAGCAGCAGAGGAAAGTAAAGAAGTCCCAGGCACATCTGCAGAACAGACCTTGGCTTCAACAGAGGAGTCAACTGGAAAATGTTAACCAAAAAACAATGCCACAGTTGGTCCCACAATCTCAGTCAGAGTCTGAGGACAAATATCAAATAAGTTCTCAATCACCACCACAGCATATAGTAGCTGTTAGCTCACCTGAAGCACAGGGAGCTGCTCAAGGCACAGCACAGTCAAAAAGCATTGTTGAGAGTGATGAGAAACACCCGAAGCCAGCTCAGTCTGTTGCACAAGAGAAACATCTTGTAGAAACACAAAACCTACCTCAAACTGTACCAGCAGTTTCAGCACAATCAGTGACTCAAAAACAACCACAACAGCCAGTGACTGTTCCGATTCATCAACAGGTATTTCCCCAACCTCAGCCCTATTTATCAACTCAAGCTCAAACAACTACACAACAAACACAAGCTACTGCACCCATTAAGCAACAAAAGCAACCTCAAACACAGATAGTGACACCACAGCAACCTCAAATGATGATCCAGAAACAGGTACAATCTCAATCCATGACTCCCATGCAACCACAGGTTATGGCCCAATGGCAGCCACAACAGACTATTGCTCAGCCTCATCCTGCAGTGCCACAACCACAAAGATTTCCAGTGGCCCAAACAATGCCCCAAAGGCCAGTCCAACAGTACCCAACATCTCCCATTCAACCACAAATAACAATGCAGAGACATCAGTCTCAGTCCCAGCAACCCACAATGCACAATCCGACTGTAATTTCCCCTCAACCCAAAGGTGCATCCCCCATACAACCCAGAATCATCTCTATGCCTCGACCCCAGATTCCTGTTCAATCTCAAAACCAAACTCAGGTCAAAGCACAGGGAAGTGCACCACATGTGATTCAACTTCAGGGGCAACCCCAGTGGTGTCAACCAGGAGATCTCACCCAAACGTACCCCAGAGTGCAAGGACCAATTTCTGTTGCTGCCCAAATGCAGCCTCTGGCCCATTTCCAAACTCATCCCCAACCTCAAAGTATCCCTCCAACTCAACCTCAGCAGTGGTCACCAATAAGACCAGGCATAGTGACCCATACGTACCCCACTGTCCAAATTCCAGGTCAGATAGTCCAAACTCAACCTCAAATGGCAGGTTACCCTAAAATCCAGCCGCAATCACAGCCTCAGCAGTGGCCCTCTGCTAGACCTGAATCACCTTGGGGTCAACCACAGATAAGACCCCAAGGTCCAGCTCAGCATATAGTTCCCTCTCAGCAATGGAGGCCTGTCAGTCCAGAGAGAGTCAGTCCAGTATACCCAAGGCCTGAAACCCAAGGGCCCAAGGGACCACATCCTCAGTCCCAATATCAAGCTCTACCAAGGCCAGCAAGCCCTCAACATCAGTGGAGTCCAATCCGGCCAGAACATCAGTTTCAAGTTTCTTTCCAGACTATGTTCCATGGTGCTCCCCAGCCAGTGGCTCCATGGAATCAACCACCTACTCAAGCTCCCATAAGACCTCAGAGTCAACAACATCCTCAGCAAAGTCAGCAAAAGTGGAGTTCATCCAGGACAGAGGCCCCATCTGCAACCCTCATCCAAAGCCAAGTTGCCCAGGCAAAGCTTCAGTCCCAAGATCTGACAAACCCGCAGTTACCAATACAGGAACCACCCCAACAGCAGTCAGCTCCTCGGGTTAAGCAGCCAGCACTTGCTCAGGCTCCCCCCCAAGCCTACACTGAGGCTTATACAAAGGCACAGGCCCTGGTTAGGGATAGATTTGAGGACGCCAAGCACTGTCTTCAAGAGCACATTATAGAAGCTATCAATGTTTTCAAGGACAAGAGAATGACGGACGAACAGGCATCAGTTAAGGAGGTTTGTCCTTTTTAGACATGAGTTGGTTTGCTTGTTTTTTGGCTGTTTGCAATAGAGCCCAATATCATTAAACTATATTGTTGTGTCTGTATGTATTATAAGAGATTGTGGTTAATTTTCGCAAGTGTCTGTGTTGGTTTTTTTTTTTTTTTTTAGGAGACGCTTCGGACTCTTGACCCTGAACTTCTTGAAGAGTTCTTGAGGGCTGCGGAAGGGATGGAAGCTTTCTGCACCCCATCTGAACTTAGAGACATGGAGTTTTTCACACAATCTGTTAGAACACAGTGGAAGGTATCGGTATAGTAATATTAGTGCTTGTTTGTCTATATCTGCAGTGTGACTTTAATGTTAACCATTTTTATTTTTGATACTAACAGAAATGCTATTCACTGTATTAAACTGATTGTATGTGAAGTTACAAATATTAAGAGTTTGTGTGCTTGCTGTTGTGTTTTTTTTTTATTTTACTAATATTTTTAGGATGTCCGAGTGCAAATATCAGAATTTTTGAAGCAACTCAGATTTGAGTTAACCCGCCTGCATTTTAACCGTATGGTTGAGACATGTGAGATACACTTTAAGAAGGAAAAACTCAACCATAGGCCTGAATCAATATCAAAATCAAAAGAAGAGGTAAAGTTACAGCTACCCTGACCACAGAGCATGAACAGTCATATGTACAAATGGGTGTGGGAATGAATTTCTCTTAGCTATATTTTATTTCCTCCTTTGTTTTCTCAATTAAACATTTGCTTTTGGGCTCCATTAATCCCTTAATTTCTTGTTCTTGTCTTTCCTCTTAACTACATCACTCGCTTGGCTCATGACACAACTTTATTTTTATTTTGCATGTTGCAAATTAAAATTTAAAGTACTGCAAATATACATATCTGTAGGTTTAGATTTTTTCTTTCTCACTTCCTGCAGGCTTGTTTTTCTGCAGAGGGCAGTCTGGCAGAGGCAGGACAGCAGCTAGAAGCTCTGAAGGAGTTGTGTGATACTCTGAGCCCTGAGGACGCACACAGGCTCGCACAAGCCCAGCTCAGAGAATGTGAGCGACGCCTTGCTGCCATCCAGCGGCAGTTCAGTGGAGACACAGATACACCTCCTTCAGACACTAGGTAACAGAAAGTGAAAGAGCCTCTCTCATATCACTTAATTTTGTCTGATAAAACCATTTATAAATTAATTTATTTTCAATGTCTAATAGTTTACAAACAGAGCAAACAAAAGAGCCACCCAATCAAAAAGCACCAACAGTCCCAACACCACCTGAGAAGCCCAAAGAAGTTATTGTTTCAGAGGTACAAATATATGATCATTTTATAGAACTTATGTTTGTATTATTTTATCTAAAAATCTTTGGTACATTTTGTTTTAGGCTGTTACACCAGTTAGCCCCCAGCGACCGAGAACTGTGGAGAAGAGAGAGATAGTGAAACAAACAAGCACAGAAGAGGACAGGTATGGATATAAAAAGAGGAATAGCTATGTGTTTCTGTATAAGATTGTATGTGATATTGTTTCAAAATCGTATGGTTTACATCTTTTTCTTGGACTGCTCAGGTACCGCAGCTCCAGATTTGCATTACAGGCTCAGCTAAACAGAAATGAGCAGTGCATGCTTGGAGATCGTACCTCAGAATCAGTCACTCCCACAGACCTGCAGAAACGACTGAGAGAGTTAAAGGTAATTCACAGTGTTTTGTGTTTTAAAGTTGGCCATTTGATATTATTATGCATTTTCAAATGACAATTACTTTAAAATTAAAAATCTTTTTTGTCTGTTTAAGTCTCTGTGGGATGAGACGGAGTCTCTGTGGAAGGAGTATGAAGCCCTGTGTATGCAATGTGTTCAGTACAACGAACGAGCTGTCGAGCAGGACCGTATGGAGCTCACTGTCAGGTGGAGAGAGCAGAGGTCCCAGTTACAGGGCAGGTATGACCATGTCAGCATGACATTACACTGACTTTTAGAGCAGTATAAACTTTAATGTGTGTTTAAAACTACAGAGCAGAAATTAATATTCAAATAAAAGCATATTGCTACTTCTTTTGTTTACTTTCACCCTGTGCCACCCAAAGAATCATAATATCCTGTGCAAAATTTGAGCTGATATGTTCACTTTTTCATAAAAGCATGAAACTTGGCACAATTGACCTATCAGTAAGCCCCTCCCCTCGAACGCAGACTAGCCAATGGCAGTCGAGTATCAGCTGCACGTGGAGCGGAACTCGGACATCTTTAGGTTTCAGCGCCATAGAGAAACATTGTAAGATCCGAAGCTCGCATCGGTTTTATGGGGTTTATGCTTAAAAAATGGAAAAACGATGTGTCTGGGGTACTTGTTACACTGATTCCAGGTATCCTGAGAGGATGGGCGATATAATTTATTTTATTAAATTTCCTGAATCCAAACAAAACAGAGCAAAATGTCCCTAAGTATTCAAACCCCAGTACAAATGAAGACAAAAACGTTCATTTTCTGGTTGTCATACACTCATTAAGTTACAATTTTCATCTGCTCAAGCAGAACGTTAATGTTATCTTGTGCTTTAGCAACACAGTGGACAGTGGTATCTCTGGCTAAAACTAGCTAACGTTAGAGTTAGTGAGTCCATGCTAACGTACAAACCTAAATAGCGGACTGTTCTCGCGTCTTGTACAGTGTAGGTCAAAAACACATAAACGAAGGTCTACATTTCAGTGCCTCTCCATATTAAACTGGTTAAATGTACATTAATTTAATCGTACCCTCCGATACATGAACAGTGTTGATCCTGCATGTTGTCATCCGCGATCCGTGATGACCGACCGTAATATGAGACTTAGCAGCATTGTGATCTGTAAATCTCGCTTCTAGTTACCCACCGTATTTATTTTTTAAATATTTTATAAATATTTTATAAAAATTTTTATAAATTTTATAAATGTTTTGATGGTCAAGGATTACAATGATACCACATACAATAACATAAACTGTTCAGGTGAAGAGTTAATGATGAAATCAGCAATGTGAGAAGGAAATAACAGGATCTGAGCAGAATCACAGCATTTACAATAGTCCATATTATGGCTATTAATTTTTTCTTTCTTTGATAATTAACTAATATTTTATAAGAAAGGAAAATCCAAGGCTACGCGTGGGTTGCTTTTTTCCCATGTCTTTTATATTTTCTAATATGAAATAGCCAGTAAAATAAAGGCTTTTTAAATAATTTTGAAGAAGAGTGCCTTAGATTTTCCTTTCTTATATTTATTTGAATTCCCGACCCCAAAGAGCACCTTCAGACATTTTTTATTGAACTCTCTGAGCACCCTGGTCTTTTGTCTCTTAACTAATATTTTATTCAATAGTACAATAAAAGATTTTTTTTAATTAATCAAATTCGTTACATTTGTGTAGTGCTTTTCTGAGTACTCAAGCGCTTTACATGGAAGGAGGAATCTCCTCAACCACCACCAGTGTGCAGCATCGACCTGGATGATGCGACAGCAGCCATATTGTGCCAGAACGCCCACCACACACCAGCTTAACTAATATTTTATTCAATAGTACAAATAAAATATTGTTTTCAAGATTATAATCATATATTTCAGAGATATAAAAAAAATAATCTCAAGTAAGTGTATTTTTCCTTACCTCTCGGGCAGAGTCAGGTAGGTGGTAGTATGATTCCAATACATTCTTGTTCTCTCTCAACAATTCTCTAACATCACACGCAGACAGCAACGCAATCTTGCTAAACTAATCATTTTCTGTGGGTCTCTGGAATTGTCAGTCAGCTTTCAACAACTGACTTCATTCTGGCCATTGCTTCTCAGGCTACTCTTAGTATCTTGGGCTTGACTGAGACCTGGATTGGTCCAGAAGACTCTGCAACCCCTGCTGTTCTCTCTAACAACTTCCATTTCTCTCACACCATCATTTCTTTATTACATTTAACCTACATATTACTGCCTGTGTGCCACCGATTCCTCTATCAGTTACTTTTAGGCAAAATCTGTGCTCCCTTTCACCCTTCCATCTTTCCTCTGTAGTGTCATCCTCTCTTCCCTCACCCACCCATTTCTCATCTCTGGATGTATATACAGCAACTGACACTTTATGATCCACTTTAACTTCTTGTCAAGACAATATCTGTCTAGACAGGCCAGTGCATACTACCCCTTCTAACCTAAAAAGTTGCCCCGTGTATCATCATATTTACTGTATTTTTGCTGGGCAGTCTTTTGGGTGGCTCACCGATGTACTACATTTCTCTAATACAAAAAATTATGGCTTGACCAAAATTTTTGTGGGGAGAAGGATTTATTGAAGATGGTAGTGTAGCAGTTCTTCAGTAATGATGTTAGCATGTCTTCCTTCAAACAATCTTAACCCTTGTATGAATCCTAGTTTCTCCCAAAGTTCTATCTGTGGGATAGAATTTTATACCTGAAGACAAAAGGGCTACAAACAACAGATAGTGTTAGTATCATGCAGGTTTGCATTGCACAACATCAGGAGGATCAGGCCCTTCCAAATAGAGCATGCTGCACAACTTTCTAGGCTGGACTATTGCAATGCTCTTCTGGCTGAACTCTGGTGGCTCGCATCAAGTTCAAGACATGATGTTTGCGTACAGAACAGCCACAGGCTCAGCATCCTCCTACTTCCTCCTCACTCTTACCCTCCAGAAGCCTGAGATCTGTAAGTAAGCGATGCCAACAATCGCAGTTATTAACAGAACACCCGACACGTTATCTGACAGCAACACTAATTTAATCCCATACCCGACCCATTTGACATAAAAACTGGGACCCGAACCGCACCTGCATTAAATCTCCTATGTGAGGTAGACAAAACTCATTTATTAAAACTTTTATTCAAATTGTGAATAGATTAAATACAGAAAGCAAGCAAAGAGTTCTCCCTTTAATATAATCACTACAGCTTTCAATTAGTGGCAGCGCGATTGGCTACATTGCTCGGTGTGTACTGGACTGAGTCTAAATAGTCTTGTCACCGTCCAGCCCGCACCACACCCTACACATAAATATTCCACCCCTTACATCAAATATTAGCGATTCACCTGCGTGTACCCACCCGCATGCAGGACTCTGGCTTCCCCCTTGTGGACAACATAATAGACAACACTGGCTCCAGAGAGTGATTGTAAATTAAGTTTACATGAAATATGTTTGAAATTTCATTCTGCATCTTCTAGGATTTCATTGTAATCCTTCTCATAAAGTCACTGAATTACCATTAACTGTTCACCTGATTGGGTTGCCGTCTGTGTGTGATAACAAGAATGTTTTGGAAACACACTACCGCCTACCTGACTCTGAAATATGGGATAGTATTCTTGACAACAATCTTTTAATGTATTATTGAATAAAATATTAGTTAATTATCAAAGAAATAAAAAAAAAACAATAGCCATAATATGGACTTTTGTAAATGCTGTGATACTCTGATGCTCATTGCTGATTTCACCATTAACTCTTCACCTGAACAGTTTATGTTGTTGTATGTGGTATCATTGTAATCCTTGACCATCAAAACATAGGGATAGACATCACCTTTTCTGTGTTATCATGTTGGTTCAGGAGATATGACACAAAGTACATAATTTGGTTATGGCGGAAAGTAAAATGGTCGCCATGGCAACCACAAGGTGTTTTTGCGATGGCTCCATTTCTGAAAATGTTTAAACCTTTCAAGTGTACCAAGTTTCTCCATTTCTTAAACCTTTCAAGTGTACCAAGTTTCATGCTTTTATGAAAAAGTTAACATTATTTTCACATATCACCTGGACTGACTTGTGTTGTTTGTTAAATAAGTCTATGCATTCTGTCAGGGTGGATTCACTGGGAGCAGCACTTGAGCTCATGGACTCTATTAAGCTGAAGATCTCTGAGATTTCTGAAAGGCTGGAAAATTTCATCAAAGAACCCAAGGACATTAAGGGATATACACTAGCTAACCCTGCCATTTTGAGAGATGTGAAGGTGAGAGATATTTATTTTTATTAACTAAAAGAAAAACTTAATTTATTGAGTTTTATTCATAGTTAACATTCAGAATGGAGACACAAATGCCATTTTATTTTATTTTTATTTCATTTAGTGGTAATTTCAAGTTTAGCTTAAAGTTAGCTCTTTGCCTTCATTCCATTTTTTATCTAAATATCTACCTCTCCCCCTTATTTTCAGGACTTAGATGAAAGTATCCAGACAGAGATGGATCGTCTGTCTCGATTCGACTCTGAGCCCAGTCATCTAGACCTGCGTGACCGATCACCTCTGACCCAGGTGGTTCTGAACCACAGATCCAGCCTGGACCGGCTCAGGCAACAGGTGCGGAAGAGCGACGCCGCTGCCCGTGCCCTTGACCGCTTCCTCATGTCTCTGCGCACCGTGGAACTCGATGTCTCTTCTGTGCAAAGCGCCCCCAGCAATGATGCTGTTGTATTGCAGGACAGCAGGTCCAAGCTAGCACTAATCAGAAAGGGAGTCAGCAGCCTCAAGGATAAGGCTCCACAGCTGGACCAACTCTTGGGCGGAGCACAGCTCGAAGTGACCCAGGACGGGAGCCCTGTTTCCTGTCTGGACATGGTGGGGGTACTGGTTCACAGGGTGGAAGAGGCAGAAGATCGACTGATGATTCAACAGAATGAGCTCCAGAATGAACAGCAGAACCAGAGCCTTGGCCTGAGGAGGAAGACTATCCAGGCTGAGTTAAGGAAGGTGCTGGCGGCAGCAGAAAAACAGGGTCTAAAGGATCCCACTATGCCAGCAGTGCAACATCGGTAATGATCTTTCTTCCTATATATATATCTCATGATACAGATGGTTTAGACTTAGAACTGTCTTTATTTGGGCTCAGTAAATTTGTAAAATTGATTTTGGAGTTAATTGAGATTAATTGAATAAAATATGATACAATTAATATATAGAATATCCAAGATTGTTTTTTTCTATACAACAAAAGTTGACTTACAGTAACTGCCAATGTCAAGCTTCAAATAAATGGTATGTTATGTCTGTGTGTTCTCCTTCACTCTTTTAACACTGTGTTTGCATCTATGTTTAGGATGCGAGCACTGTCCGATCTCGAATCGCAGCTGAACTCTCTTCGCCCTGAATACCAAAACATCAAGAAGTCTCTGTCTGAAGTCTCTCCACAGAAAGAGCACCCTGGTCCAGCAAATGAAGAGCTTGACTTCCTTTGGGAAGAGACTGAAAGAGCTGTATCTGACAGGTGACATTTACTTTGATTTAATTCGCCTATTTTTAATTCGTAAAGGGTTCGTTTCCCCAAAATGAAAAATCTGTCCTCATTACTCACCCTCAAGTTGTTCCAAACCTGTATTGATTTCTTTCTTCTGCCAAATGCAAAGGTGTTTTGAAGAATGTGGGTAACCAAACAGTTGCTGGACCCAACTGACTTCCATAGTATGGAAAAAAAACACTATGAAAGTCAATGGGGACCAGAAACTGTTTGGTTATCCACATTCAGAAAGAAATTCAAATGTGATTGACAGTGTTACTCTGTGTATGTGTATGTTTGACAGACAAGAGCAGTGCACTGTTCTTATGGAACTCCTGAAGAAATTTCAGAACTGTCGCAGTTACCTGGGCAACACTCTCCAGAGGGCGGAGCAAACAATCAGTGAGCAGGCTTCATACATGGGCAAAGACAATCTACAGCGACTCCTTGCAAAAGTATGTCAACTTTAGACTAATCACAATACATACTAATGTTATAACTGCCTATTGTTATTTACCATCAGGTTTCTTTCACTGAAAAGTAATTTTATACTGCATTTTCACCACCAGGGGTCAGTCATGACTAAGATATTACAATTCAGACGCCAATGCACAGTAGCGCTCAGTGTGAAGCAGTCTTATTTTAAATTCATCCTGTAATTGAATTTTGCATCAGCACTAATCACAGTTTGCTTCCTCTGCATGTACAAAAAGGGTTTCACATTTATTACTCTCAAAGAGGCTTCTCTTTCCATTTTTGTTCTGACAAATCAGTGACAATGTTCTATTAATCTTAATTCATTTTGATTTTTTAATTAATTTTTATGTTTATGTTTATCGAATTTTAAATGCTGGTCGACAAGAATACCTAGGTTCCGCACCTGTGATGATCTAAAAACAGATAAACTGTCCAAATTGGGGCATATATAATGAGAATTCTCATTAGAACCAAAAACAATTACTTGTCTTGTCTTCATTAAGGAAGAGGACATTTTGGGCGAGCCATGATTTAACCTCCTCTAAGCATTGCAGAAGAGAGGTAATTGCTGCGGAATTGTTTCTTTTGATCGGTAGATAGATTTGAGTATCATCTGCGTAGAAATGAAAAGACACACCATGTTTTCATAGAATAGAGCTCAGAGGTAGCATGTAGAGAGAAAATAGAGAAGGAGCTAAGATAGAGCCTTGCGGAAGGCCACAGGATAGAGGTGCAGGGGAAGAGGTAAAATTACCCAGCTTCACTAAAAACTTCCTGTTAGACAGGTATGACTTAAACCAATTTAGAATGGTATCTTTTAGACCCACCCAGTACTCTAGTCTGGATAACAGTGTGGAGTGGTCTACGGTATCAAACAACCAGACAATCACACAGGCGTCATCTTTCTTCCTTTCTAAAAAGTTCTCATGTTAAAAGGCAGGATTAAAAAAAGTCTAGTCTACCTAGTAAGAGTAGATTAGATCTTTAACCATCGGACTACTGTCACGGGATGTGGTTGTAGAAATCAGGCGCACGACGAAGGAGTAGACGAAAAGGAGACTTTAATAAACACACTATTCCATTGAAAGACATTAAACCAAGACAAAGAAGACGAAACTGAAGGCTTATAAGGACTAGGAAACAAAGGAGCAAATGAGATGATTAACACAGGTGATCAGAACGAATGAACGAAGATTAACTAGTGAGAACAGGAAATACTAAATAAGGGCAAAGCGGAACATAATAGAAACAGACATGTGACAGATATTGCCCCCCTCCCGGAAGGCGCTCCAGGAGGCCATGGCGGATCAGGAGACTCCGTGGCCTTGGCCCGGCCACTGGCATATGGCCCCCCCAAAAAAAATTTCTTGGGGAGACTTAGGAGCTCTGGCGGGTCCTCTGGAGGAGTGGACACTTGAGGGTGCTCTGGAGGAGCGGACACTTGAGTGGGCTCTGGAGGGTGCTTGCGAGGACCGGGCTCTAGAGGGTGCTTTCGAGGAGCGGAGTTGACCGCCACAGGAGACTCAGGGGATGAAGGAGGCTCAGGAGACGATGGGGAGCTGGACGGGACCAGCGGAGGCGAAGGAGACTCAGGAGACAAAAGAGGGCTTTCTGGAGCGGCCTCTGGGGTTAGGATAGGAGCTGAGAAGTCCGGGGCCTTGTCAGCGGAGAGGCAGGCGGGCTGGAGTGAGCCACGGACAGCGACAAGCTAGAGTGAGCCGCAGACGGCGGCGGGCTTGAGGGAGCCGCGGACGGCGGCGTTGATTTCCCCACGGACGGCGGCGTTGATTTCCCCACGGACGGCGGGCTTGAGGGAGCCACGAACAGCGGCGGGCTTGAGGGAGTCACGGACGGCGGCGCGCTTGAGGGAGCCACGGACGGTGGCGGGCTTGACTTCCCCCCGAATGACGGGCTTGAGTGAGCCTCGAACGGTGGAGGACTTGACTTCGGAGCCACGGACGGCAGCGGACTTGACTTCGGAGCCGCGGACGGCGGCGGACTTGGGTGAGCCACGAACGGCAGAGGGCTTGACTTCGGAGCTGCGGACGGCGGACTTGGGTGAGCCGCGAACGGCGGCAGCACTGACTTCGCCGCGAACGGCGGTCTGGAGAGAGCTGCAGCCGACGGGCTGGTTCTGGATCGGGGCTGGACACTCTCCAGACAACGGAGGATCCCTTCCCTCCAGCTGAGTCCGGTGGTGTCTGGGAGGTCCACGGGGCGATGGTAGTTGGCCCCGATCCAGAACAAAGATTTCAGCGTTGCGTCATCGAGCCCTGTCCACACGGCGATCCCGCAAATCACACGTGCGAACTCCCCCAGTGGGAGATCCTTACGGGCCAGGGCGGCGAAGCATTCAGCGAACTCCATACTTAGAATACTGTATTAGGTCTTGGCTTCTGTCATGGGATGTGGTTGTAGAAATCAGGCGCACGACAAAGGAGTAGATGAAAAGGAGACTATAACACACTATTCCATTGAAAGACATTAATCCAAGACAAAGAAGAAGACGAAACTGAAGGCTTATAAGGACTAGGAAACAAAGGAGCAAACGAGATGATTAATAAACACAGGTGATCACAATGAACAAAGATTAACTAATGAGAACAGGAAATACTAAATAAGGGCAAAACGGAACTAAACAGAAACAGACACGTGACAACTACCACCAACATAGTCTTTTTTTTTTTTTATCTCATAATGTTTCCATTTCTAATAATGTTTCTATCTGTGTATTGTAGGTCGTTGGCATAAAGGAGGATCTTAATAGCCTCGGACCCAAGATGGAGGAGTTCAGATCTGTGTGCAGACAGTTGCAGTCCCAGCTAAAGAAAATTCCTGATTGCTCGGAAACTCCATTTGAGACGGAGGCAGATGCTTTGGTGGACTCATGGCTGGATGTGAGCATATAAAAAACACTGTTCACAAGCATTATATTTTGTTCAGTCATTTTAGTTCCTTGGCAAATCTGTGTGTCTTTCTGAAAGGTGTCAGAGAAGACAGACAGTTACATGGATAACCTGCGTGTGGGTCTGGAGTTGTGGGAGAAACAGCTGGTTCTGGGTGGTGAAGTGGACAGCTGGACTTCTACTAAACTCATTATCTTCTCAGAGTCTCACCCTTTCAGCAGTGAAACGGAGGTTGACAGCATGAAGGTGTGTCTTCAAAAAAAATTAAAAGGATCCACAATGTTCACAGGCATGGACTTAAAGGCACAGAACTGTCATTTTGATTCCATTGGGTCTTTTGTGTGTTTATTAGAATGAGATACAGTGCCAGGAGGACAACCTTGAACACTTCCACAGGAAGTTACTAGAGATCCAGGAACTGCTGCAGAGCAAAGAATCTCCTCTTGAGTTACAAGTAAACGCGCAGCTTATTTTTTCTGTTTATTAACTTTTTGGACTTTTCTAAATGCTAATTATTCCTAACTTTAAATGCACACACACACACACACACACACACTGTCTGTCTTAGGTAATGGAAACCAACCTGAGGAAGAAAATGGAGCAGGTGAAGGAACTCTTCTCCGACTGCACTGAAGTGTTTCAGGAGCTCCTCACAGTTAAAGCTCATATGATAGAAAAGATTGACACCTACCAATCATCAGTGAAAAATATACGCTCCTCAGTAGACATGATCAGTTCAGAGGATCGTGCAGAACTGGACGCACATTTACAGGTATGATTAACAGACAGGCAGACATGCATAACACACTGTTTTAATATATAACCAATTTTATGTTCTGTATGTAGGACTTGTGTGAGCAGCTTTTGGACCAGGAGGAGCAGGCTGAAACTTTGCTGAAGGAAATCAATCTCATGTCCAGCATTACTGGACCGCTGGCCTTGGAGGAGCTGACCAATCATAGTAAGCGTCTCAAAGACAGCATTGCTGAAACACGGCAGTTGATTCGCCAGAAGAAGGATCAAGGGGAGAAAAGCTTCCTTCAGACTATTAAAGGTCTGAGAAACTGCATTCTGCATTGTGTCATTGCTAAAATTAAACAAGTGGAAAAAGTGATTTGAGTTTTGACCATTTGTCTCATTGGTTCTCTGCAGAAAAGTTTCAGTCATTTGAGGAATGGTTGCAAGATGAGCAGCTCTCTGTGAATGAGTGCTTTGAGAACCCTGAGAGGAAGCAGGATATAGAAACATCCATGCAGAGACTGACAGTGAGTAACAGTGAGGTCCCAACCCTATGATTATGGTTTCCATTGTGGCTTAGGACATTTTGGAAATACTTCTTAGATAAAAAGACTTGATGTACAATACACTGATTGCAGGGACAGAAATCCAATGACAAGAGTCACCAGGTGATAGCAGCCTTAGTCAAAAGCATAATTATAGAATTACAGGAAGGGTTCAAATTGAGTTCATCATTACGGAACAGTTTGTGTTTTCTTCAGAGTTTCCTGGCCTCTAAGGAAGGAGAACAGCATCTGGCTCAGTTGAAGGAGAGGTTTGAGCAAGGTGGACAGGCAAAGCTCCCTGCCGAGGCTCAAGCTTTGCTCTCCACATGGCATCAGGAACAGGAAGGAGAACTGGCCACACTCAGGGCTCACTGCCAGGGACGCCATAAACAGCTGTATGATATCCTCCACAACCTCAACAGGTACATGGAAAAGGTTCTCATCATAGTATTAGTTGTTACTGTTGTTTCGATTCATTCATGACTTTGTCTTCAGTTTGCATGAGGAACATAATCATTTGAAGGACTGGCTACAGCAGAGAGAGCAAGTGCCAGAACAGAGAGAAAAACTGAGGCAAATCCAAGAGGATTTTCTTAAAGAAAGGTACCACTCACTATTCAACGTAAATAAACACAGTGCTAGACTTCATTATTGACTAAACTGCCGATAAGCTATATCGCAACTTCAATTTTATTTTTATTAATTGTGCAATCTTTTATTTTATATAAAACCTTCATAACTCCTACTTTCACCCTTAATCCACAGCGGTCGTGTGGAGGCATTCAGTGACCTGTTATCTGCTGTAAGGATGCGTGGCCTGAGGGGAGACCCTCTCCTTAGAGACTGCGAGACCCTGATAGACCGATACCACAGCCTCGGGATTCTTTTGGAGAATCTGGCACAAGTCCGCAAGACCCTTGATGATCAAATTGACACATTCCAAACCAATGTAGAACAGATCAGAGCCTGGATCAGAAATTTAAAGCAAAGACTTGAGTACTTGGGGACAGACACGCCTATGCAGGAAAAACATGTAAATGCTCAGGTGGGCCCACTAACCCTCACTGTTTGGATTCTTTAGCTGTATTTTAGGGGAACAACTGGTTAAACATCTTAAGCTGAATGGAATGAGGAATGTCCTCAGTGTATTTAGAATAAAATTAATTTTCTTTTGGTTTTCTTTTTTCTGTGTTTTAAGGCTGTTCTTAATCTAAGTCCTGAGGGTGATGCTAAACTCGTGGCTCTGAAAGAAGAGGGTGATGTTTTATGTGCTCATGAGATTTTGGAGGACACCAGAAGACAGGAGCTCATTCACACCCTTGGAAACATTGAAGATGAGTGGAAAAAAGTTCTGGATATGGCTCAGCAGCTAAAAAATCAAGCAGAACTCCAAGACACTCTCTGTAGAGAACTAGAAGATCTACAGGCCCAGGAAGAGAGCATCCAGTCCTGGGTGAGGGAACAACTGCAAATGCTTCGCTCTTTGGGGAAGGACCTTCAGCCACATGAAAAACTTAATAAAGTGCAGGTAAAGACAGAGGGATTTAAAAAAAATCTTTTCTTGCATGATTCTAACCCAGATACAACTGAGTAAAGGTTGCTAGCCGTGCACATATTGTGTTGGGAGTAATGTCTGTATATCCTCTAGGCTGTCATAGACCTTGGTGATGAAGCCGATTCCAGATTGGCCAGTTTACAGAGACAAGGACAACATTTATGTTCTCATAAAGAGCTTGAGAATGAGAGGAGGAGCCGCATTGACCAAACCCACAGAGCAGTAGAGGAGGAGTGGAGGAAAGTGCTACAACTTGCCCAGCAACTCAAGAACCAGGTCAAGCATGAGCAATCTCTCTACAGAGAGTTACAAACTTTCTATGATCTGGGAGAGGACGCTCGATCCTGGATTAGACATCTCAGAGAGACCCTGGATTCCCTTCTTGTGACATCTTCCATTCAAGAGAGGCTTAATGGAGCTGAGGTAATGGAGAGGAAAATTTAACCCTTAAATGTTTGTACATGAGAGGCTTGGGAAGGGACAGTGAGTAAGCCTAATTGATGATAAACTATAATATTGAAAATGGGGCAAGTACTCAGGTTCACTCTAAAGGCATACATTCGATTACATCAGACGGCTAAAAATTGTAGCCAACACATCTTAAGCATTCAAAATGTGAGGCTACATAAATATGATTTGTCCTTCGTTAAGAAACAAGGCCATACTTTCTGGAACAGTAAATATTTATTGAAAACCAATGAAAAAGCTTTAATGGGTTGCACGATTGCATGAAGAATTAAAGCATGACAGAAATTATGGTTTAGATGAATGTCTTCATTTTTTCTTTTGTTTTTAGGCACTACTAGCTCATAGATCTGAGTGGGACTATAAAATTTCTGACCTAAAGACGAAGGGAGAGAATCTATGTTCTTGTGAAGATCTAGATGAGGACAAATGTCAGACAATCCAACACGCGTTAAAAAATGTACAGCATGAGTGGATGGGAGTTTTGATGCAGACTCAGGAACTGAAGAACAAATCAGAACTTGAGCAGTCTCTTTTGAAGGACCTTCAGGATCTTCAAGAAAAGGAGGAGAGCACTCACTCTTGGCTTAAAGAGCAGCATCTGAAGATCGAATTGCTTGGTGAAGAGACTCAGTTACAAGAGAAAATGAATGGAGCTCAGGTAAGAGACAAAGAGTGATATTCAACCTTCACCAAATATGTACTTAAAGAAAATAGTCTGACTTACTCGCTGTTTATTCTAGGCCATCCTGAACTCAGAATCAGAGGGGGATTACAAGCTAGCCAATCTGAGGAGGAATGCAGAGGGTTTGTGTTCTCGAGAAGGCCTGGAGGAGAAAAGAAAACTGGAAATCCAGCTGAACCTGAGATCAATTGAAGAAAAATGGAAGAAGGTCCTGGCAAGTGCTCAAGAATTAAAGGACCAGGCTGAGCTCCAAGATTCTCTTGCAAGGGAGCTTCAGAATGTCTGTACCCAGGAGGAGAGCACCTGGACCTGGGTGAAGAACCAGAAAGATTGCCTGGACTCACTGGGGAAAAGTACTCATGGTACACAGGAGCAGATTGAGGAAAGACTAAGCAAAGCACAAGTAAGTAGAACAATATGGAGAAAAAGAAGAAGAAATTTACATGTCTGTAGTAAAACACTTATTAGAAGAAGTTAAAGGAACACTCCACTTTTTTTGGAAATAGGCTCATTCTCCAACTCCCCCAGAGTTAATAAGTTGAGTTTTACCGTTTTTGAATCCATTCAGCTGATGTCTGGATCTGGCGATAGCACTTTTAGCATAGCTTAGCATAGATCATTGAATCCGATTAGACCAGTAGCATCGCGTTCAAAAATGACCAAAGAGTTTCGATATTTGTCCTATTTAAAACTTGACTCTTCTGTAGTTATATCGTGTACTAAGACCGGCGGAAAATGAAAAGTTGCAATTTTCTAGGCTGATATGATTAAGAACTATACTTTCATTCCGGTGTAATAATCAAGGAACTTTGCTGCTGTACCATGGCGCAGTAATATTACGTAGCGCCTGAAAGTAGTCCCCAGCTAGGTATCTATTTATAATATAGCTGGGGACTAATTTCAGGCGCTACGTAATATCACTGCGCCATGGTATGGCAGCAAAGTTCCTTGATTATTACGCCGGAATGAGAGTATAGTTCCTATCCAAATCGGCCTAGAAAATCGCACAATCGGAGTTGGAGAATGAGCCTATTTCCAAAAAAAGTGGAGTGTTCCTTTAAACTGCATTGCACATGATCAACAAAAATGTGACAGTCAAGAACTCTCTGTCTTTCAGGCAATTTTAAGTATGCACTCTGAGGGCAACTCTAAGATTGCAGCCCTGAAACAGACAGTAGACCATCTTTTTAACCGTGAAGATCTTGATGAAGATGCAAGACATTCTCTTGTTAAGAAAATGAAAAATGCAGAGGAGGAGTGGAAGACAACACTGCAACAAGCACAGGAGCTGCATAGGTTTGATATGACAATTTTGTATGTAAAAAGTAATTGCAAACAACACTTCTAGATGATTCAAACTGATGGCAAATAATCATATTTATAAATATGTTTTTATGTATGGCTTTTTATGTACAGATCAGTGTGCATAATTAAATTTTTTTATGTGTTAAAATTATAGCTTTTAGAACTTAAAATGTACACTTCTCATTTTAATTACTTGGTGTATATAAAAATACAGTAAGTAAATATTTTTCTAAATAATATAAAAAAATAATAGCTTTATTATATTATATTATATTATATTATATTATATTATATTATATTATATTATATTATATTATATTATATTATATTATATTATATTATATTATATTATATTATATTATGATTCCTCATTCTGCAGTCTGCTGCGAAGTGTAGTGGAACGCCTGGAGTCCTGTCGGTGTCAGAAGGAACAGCTTCAGTCTCGTCTGGATCAGGTGAAACAGCAAATAGCTGCACTGCCACGGCACTTCCCCTGGCCTGGTTTAGGGGATAGAAGGCACACATTGGAGCAAGCCAAGAGTCTGCTAGATCGTACCAGAGCCCTGACCCCATCTCTGTCTGCTGTCCGAGCGCTCGGGAGGGAGATGAGCCAGCTGACCCGTGATTCCAGCTGGATTGATCCATCCTGGACCACCACAGAGGAGTGCATACCTGAGTTAATCAAAGATCTTAGGGTAAGGCTGTTTAGGTATGCTGTTCTAAATATTTCTGACTAATCGTGACTAATAGATAATAGAAACTTGATTTACGTGTATGACATTCTTTTTTTATGTGTGCTTCTGTAGGAGTTTTGCCTAAATCTCGAAGAGGAAGTCCGGAGAGAGCGAGTCTGTGCTCAGTTAGTTGAGCAGCACACTGTAGCACAGGATTGGCTGAGAGAGCAAGTCAAAGGTTTCGGTGCTCTGCCCACTGAACGCCATGGGTTACAAAGCTCTATTAACACTCTTAAGGTCTATTTAAATTCTGTTTGTATAAAATCAATGAATCCATTTTTCAGTTCTTCAGCAAACCTGTTAATAAATAAAATGATACATATTTTATTGTAATTTTGTAGGCTCTTCTTCAGACCATAGACAGGGAGAAGAGAGAAATGAAAGAACTGGATGCTGTTAAAAATTCCCTGATGGATCTTTGCACTCCAGGAGGTTGTGATGCCCTGACCTTAGAGGTCAGCCATCTTCATGACCTCTGTGTGTCCTCTGAGAAAGAGATGAGGGAACGGTTAGCTGTGTGTGAGGCCAGATTGAGTGACATTGACCTCAGGCTTGCTGGCAGGGCACAGATTCTCAGGGAGCAAGCAGAGAGTCTCCTAGATGAGCTGCGTGCTCAGGACCACTCTTTAGGATTTCTGATGGATAGCCAGAATATCAGCCAGCTACAGGAGAACTGGCAAAGCTTCAAGGTATTGTGGGAAAATAATTCATTAATGTTCAGTTTTTTTGTTCTGAAACTTTAGAGAAAGTCAATTAATTTAAACCTGACTGTTTTTATATGCTCATAGACGTGTGAGAAAAAGCTTGAGTCTTTAGAGGGCAAAGTTCGTGACCTTGGCCAGGCTCTCCAAATGGTCCCACCAGATGAGGGACCCCCCAGCGATGTCATTTCCATAGTGGACGCAGCTACACAACAATATTGCAGGTACATACGGACATGTTGCCTTTCAAATAAATCCAATTATCAAGCTGTTCAAAACAAACATGTCTGTAATAATGTATTCCTGTATCTGGATCCTGTTTAATCAATTGACCTATCGGTAAGCCCCTCCCCTCGAATGCAGACTAGCCAATGGCAGTCCAGTATCAGTTGCACGGGGAGCAGAACTCGGACATCTTTCGGTTTCAGTGCCGTAGAGAAACATTGGCAGATCCGAAGCTCGCATCGGTTTTATGGGGTTTATGCCTCAAAAATGGAAAAACAATGTGCCTGGGGTACTTGTAACACTGATTCCAGGTATCCTGAGAGGATGGGCGATATAAATTTATTTTATTACATTTCTTGAATCCAAACAAAACAGAGCAAAATGTCCCTAAGTATTCACCCCAATACAAATGAAGACAAAAACGTTCATTTTCTGGTTGTCATACACTCATTAAGTTAACATTAACGTTCTGCTTGAGCAGATGAAAATTGTATCTTGTGCTTTAGCAACACAGTGAACAGTGGTATCTCTGGCTAAAACTAGTTAACGTTAAAGTTTGTGAGTCCATGCTAATGTACAAACCTAAATAGTGGACTGTTCTCGCGTCTTGTACAGTGTAGGTCAAAAACATAAACGAAGGTCTATATTTCAGTGCCTCTCCATATTAAACTGGTTAAATGTACATTAACTTAATCGTACCCTGCGATACATGAACAGTGTTGATCCTGCATGTTGTCATTCGTGATCGTGATAACCGACCGTAATATGAGACTTCTCCTGCTTGCATTGTGATCTGTAAACCCTCGCTTCGAGTTACCCACCGTATTTATTTTTTAATATTTTATAAATCCCTCCATGGAATATTTAATTCCCATTTGGTGGCCTTCGGTGTCCAAAATTGTGCAAAAACATTGTGGGACAAGGTTTTCACACTGTAGCTGTCATTGTAAGACAGTGAGCAACTCCCTTTGTTTGTCCGAGGGAGCAACAGTAACTAAGGGGGCGGGGCTTACTGATAGGTCAATTGTACAATTGATAGCATGTTTGTCCATTATAGTAAAATGTTGCATTGTATTACAGTGTAATACTTATTTATCAGAAGTGCATTATGGAAGATCGTCATTTTTTTTTTTTTCCTCAGTCTGCGGTCGAAACTTTTGGAAAAGCAGAATGACTGCGCAGACAGCACTGTGCAGTGTGTGAGACAGGCCTTACAAAGCATACAGTCATGGAACCAGACACATGCAAATCCTCCCTGCAGCTCAGCCACATCCATGCAGGTGTGTTTGTATCTTAATTTGCATAAAGTATGTGAGTACAAAACACTGCACCTGCATCATACTGGTCCATTTGAACGAGTAAGGTTGCTGTTAGCTTTTAAACATGCAACATTTTTACTCCTTAGGCTGCAATTGAGGAAGGTGTGAGACTGCGTAAAAGCCTGCAGGTAGCGCTGTCCCATAAAGAACTGCTGAGGGAATGTCTGGGCCCTGACTTGGCTGGCAAACTTGAAAGAGATGGAACAAAAGCACTAAACGAAGCAGACATTTACATGAGTGACCTTAAACAGGAGTTTAAAGTGAGTATGACTCAATTCTTTGGGCTGGTGCTTCACATGAGATGGTTTAAAAAGATGAGTCTGTGTTTCAGAATGTGGAGGAGAAGGTGAAGCAGGAAACTCAGAGGTTGTCACTGGAAGCTCAAAGCATTCAGCTGGATTCACAGGTACAATTTCACAAACATACATATTCACATATAAACATATTTCTAGACTTTTGTTGTATCTGGCCATTATGTGCAGTACTATGTATATATGATAAATACCATTTGTAGGTTTCTGCTGCGATGCCATCAACGAAGGAGTCTGAACAGTCAGAATTTGTTTCTTCTTCATCGTTTCTCATGGAGAGCATTGAATTGACAGATGACAGTCAGAAGGCTAAGGTACAGCCATCTGAAAACCTTGACAGTGAGATCCCTCTATGTGTAATCACAGAAACTACAACTGAAACAGAAATTCACACTGCAAGAAAATCACTACCAACATTAGAGACTGACACTGAACAGACTGATGTCCAAACAACTGTACCATTAACCACAGAGATGCTACCTGAACCAGCAACAGGAGTATATGAATCTGCTCTTCCTACAAGCAGCCATGGTGCAAATGAAACTGAAAGTGAGAATTTAGTTTCTATTGCTTTGGAAACAAAGTCTGATAATGATGAGATTGCAGATGAAAAGATGCCCATGTCCTCATCTGCAGCTGTCCACAGCTTGGAAACCACAGTACAAGACACAGACTTGGAATTACACAGCACTGAGAGCCTTAGCACAGAAGGACAAGTAAACCAGTTGTCTGTTGTAGTTGTGAGTTCAGAATCTTTTGCTGATGTGGAGGGTGAGAAAATTGAAGCAGTGACAGCAGAGCCAGATAAAGAGGAAGAGGTCTCATATATTTCACATTCCCAAGAAGAACCTTGTGGAGAAGGTGAAGCACAAACCAAAAAGTTTACTGCGCTCATTTTAGATATGGATACAGTGCACATAGATAGTGTAGACACATACTCCCACACACCCACATATGGTGCTACAGTGAAAGAAGGCTCTGCTAGTGCTATTTTAAATGAAAAGACACTGGGCAAACAAGATCTTGAAACACTGGCTCCTCCAGAAGCTGAAATTTCTGAAGTAGCCATAGAACCAATTAGCATCCCATCTTCTCTTAATGAGCCAAGTATGGTGAAATTAGAAATTAGTTCAGCAGTAGAACCAGAACAGTCACAGCTCATCGATATAGACGCTAATGGACAAATGCAAACAACAGCAACTCCACCTTCTGAAGCACAAGGTAGTGAAGATGCTGCTTCCAGAGGTATTGGAACATTTTCTTGGAACAATGGACCAAATGCTGCAATTGCTGACAGAGAGAGCGACTGGACTACAAATAATGGTCCGCGTGAAATCCAACGCCGATATATTATTCTAGACTCCCATGAGGGGGTGGAAATGCAGAGACATCATGCTCATGAAGCTACTCTTTTCAGGGCACCTACTGAGACACAGATTCAGGGATCAGAACATTCAGTGTCAGAAAGAATGGAGACAGAATGTGATGCTAAAACAGAATCAGAGATCATAGCCAGTACAAACAGACCTTTAGAAGCATCCGGACAATCTGAACTGGTTGAAACAAGCCTAAAACTACCAACAAGGCAAGTTGGAGAATTCATGCATTTCATTGTAGAAGAAGAGACAAAGAAGACCCCATCAGGTGATAAAATGCAATTCATAGAAGTTGATCCTAAACTTAAACCTCCAATCAAGCAACAAAATGAGGTAGAAACTGAGGTCCAACAAACAAACAAAGTGCATGTCTCAACAACAGTAGAGGAGAAACCTGAAGGTGAAGAAGCCATTGAGGTCATTTTGGGAGAAGAGCCAAAGACCCAATCAGGTGGTAAAGCACGATCCAAAGAAATCGAACCTGAACTGACACCTCCAATCAAGCTCCTGGTTGACTGGGACACTGAGGTACAACCTGAAAGAATTAATGTCTCACTAACACCAGAGGAGAAACCTGAAGTCATAGAAGCCACAGATGTGATTGTAGAAGAAGAGATGAACAAGACCCCATCAGGTGAAAAAGCACAATTAATGGAATCTGAACCACCTGTCAGGAGAAATTACAATAAAACTGATGTCCAGTCAAACAAGGTAAATGTCTCAACACAAAAGGAGAAAGCTGAAGGTGAAGAGGCTGTGGAAGTCACTGTAGAAGAGGAGACAAAGACAACATCATCAGTTGATAAAGCACAATCCATAGAAGCTGAACCTGAACTGACACCTTTAATCAAACAACAGAATGACCAGAACACTGAGGTCCAGTCAGAAAAGGTGGATGTATCACCAGAGGAGAAAACTGAATGTGAAGAAGCCTTGCATGTCATTGAAGAACGGAATGACTGGGTCACCGAGGTACAGTCTGAAAGAATTAATGTCTCACTAACACCAGAGGAGAAACATGAAGTCATAGAAGCCACAGATGTGATTGTAGAAGAAGAGACAAACAAGACCCCATCAGATGAAAAAGCACATTCCATAGAAGCTGAACCTAAACCAACACCACCAGTCAGGCGAAGAAACGAAAATAAGTTTGATGTCCAATCAGAAAAGGTAAATATCTCAACAACATCAGAGAAGAAGCCTGAAGGTACAGAGGTTATCACTGTCATTGTGGAAGATGAAATAAAGATGACTCCATCAGATGATAAAGCACAATCCCTAGAAGCGGAACCTATACTGACACCAACTGTCAGGCAACAAAATGAGGGTGAAACCGATGTCCAATCAAACCAGGTAAAACTGTCAACAACATCAGAGGAGAAACCTGGGGATACCATGCATATCATTGAGGAGGAAAGGACAAAAAAGACATCGGTTGATAAAGTGCAATCCATAGAAGCTGAGCCTAAACCAACGCCACCAGTCAGAAGACGAAATGAGGGTGAAACTGAGGTCCAATTAGATAAGGTGGATGTCATACCAACACCTCCCACCAGACGACGTAAAGGTGATAAGTTATCGTTAGATATTGAATCACAGATAGAGGGAGAAGTTCTTCCCACCCCACCAAGCAGAAGACGTAGAGAGAAAATAGGAATTGAGAGGTTTTCACTTGATTTAGAGTCCCAACCCACACCACCAGCAAGAAGACATAAAGAAAAAGAAGATAGAAGATTATCACTTGATCTGGAGACCCAACCCATGCCACCAGCAAGACAATGTAAAGAAAAAGAAGGTAGTAAATTATCACTCTACCTGGAGACTGAACCCACACCACCAGCAAGACGACGTAAAGAAAAAGAAGGTAGTAAATTATCGCTTGATCTAGAGACCCAACCCACACCACCAGCAAGACGACGTAAAGAAAAAGAAGATAGAAGATTATCACTTGATCTGGAGACCCAACCCATGCCACCAGCAAGACGACGTAAAGAAAAAGAAGGTAGTAAATTATCACTCTACCTGGAGACTGAACCCACACCACCAGCAAGACGACGTAAAGAAAAAGAAGGTAGTAAATTATCGCTTGATCTAGAGACCCAACCCACACCACCAGCAAGACGACGTAAAGAAAAAGAAAATAGTCGATTATCGCTTGATCTGGAGACCCAACCAACACCACCAGAAAGACAACGTAAGGAAAAAGCAGATAGTACATTATCGCTTGATCTGGAGACCCAACCAACACCACCAGAAAGACGACATAAGGAAAAAGCAGATAGTACATTGTCGCTTGATCTGGAGACCCAACCAACACCACCAGAAAGACGATGTAAGGAAAAAGAAGATAGTACATTATCGCTTGATCTGGAGACCCAACCAACACCACCAGAAAGACGACGTAAGGAAAAAGAAGATAGTACATTATCGCTTGATCTGGAGACCCAACCAACACCACCAGAAAGACGACGTAAAGAAAAAGGTGAAGATAAAGGATTATCAATTGATCTGGAGCCTCAACCAACTTCACCATCAAGAAGACACAAGGATAAGCCAGAGAGTGATATGTTATTTTACAGTGCTGAATTAGGAAAAAGTGATAATCAGCAAACCAGTGAACATAAAGACAGGGAAGAGCACACTGATAAACCAACTCCACCTGTCAGACACAAAATTAATCAGGTTGAAAGTGATGTGGCAGTTTGCAAAAACCAAGAAGAGAAAGAGGCCTTTGTGAAACCCACTCCACCAACAAGAAGGAAAGATAGCAAAGTTGAGAACGAAATTGTCGCAGGTACTTCTAACCTGAAAGAAGATATGAGCATACATAAACCAACTCCACCTCTGAGGCGAAAAGACAGCCAAGCAGAAACTGAGATGGTTTCAACCACTCCTAAAAGTCAACCTGAGGAAGTCCTTCCAACTCCACCGACCAGGCGAACGAAAGATCAAATAGAAGCTGACAGAGTTCCATTAATGCCAGAAGAGCCACAGGTCATATCAACTCCAACAACCAGCGACAAAGTAAATACTTTGAATGAAAAGGTCTCTATGTGTGCAAGACTGGAATTGGAAACAGATGTTGAAGCAATACCTAAACAGGAAGATAAAGATGAGTCTGATACAAAGTCATTGGTTGGTCAGGAGCAGCAAGAGGAGGGGCAGGACTCTACTTTGGTCCCAGAACCCATAAGTGTAATCAGTCAGACAGAGAGCGTCAGTGAGATGCAGGTAACTTTAATGTGCATGATTCCACCAAAAGGAACAAACCTGCATGAGGTATGATGGTGTGGTATCTGCATGCTGGACTGTAATGGAAGTGTTCAACTGAGGATGTGTGCTAGGGTCAAAATGAAGTGTCCTTAAGCTATCTGGATATTTGCTTTGTAGGGTGAAATGAATCCCCTTTTTTGCAACAGTCCAATTGTCTACATTCCCAAACACAGCTAACACATTAGGTTTTAACTCTAATGGAAGAAGAAATCTTCTAACAAAGTTTCAATTAACACCTGGAGCTCCTGAATAACCCTTCTATTTGTATCTTTATATGTTGGTGTGGCTCTGGCTGCCTTACCACTGAGAAAATACCATCATATTCAGGTCCATGCAGACAGTCATTACTGCTCTCTATCAGTGAATAAATACTCTTTCATTCTTTTAATATTGTCATGTTCACAGAGAGGGCATAAGAGGGCAATTTTTTTTCTGTTCCATCACCTCTTCCTTATGGCACTGTGAATGTTGGGAATGGCTTTCTGAGTTTGGTAACACTTTACGGTAAGGGTACATGAATTACTATGAATTCATGCATAAATTAATATGTGAATCATGCATTACTTCATGTATTAATATCTCATGAATTATCAGGAACTAACATGAATTCAAAGTCTTTCATTCATGACTTCATGGATGAACAACACCTTAATTAATACATTAACTAAGGCGAGTACATTATCATGATTTATGATTTATTACGAATAATCATGATGTTTTCTTTGTTCACAAAAAAACAAGGTCTTTACTATCTATTGTGGATAAAGCTATGCTTATGGTACATTATTCAAAAAAGCATTATTTTGTGCATGTAAGACTACTTGAATTATTAAAGGAATATACAAAAATCCACATTACCTCATGCATGCATACAGGCTAGAACATTATATCAATTAATGTGAGAACTAATGTTTTTCATTAAATATGATATGAGTTATCAAGCATGTTCATATCACTTTAGTTGAGGGGCCACACACATGATGAAGTCATGAGAAGTTAATGCTTAGTTAATGTTGATTACTGTATTTCGATGTTAACAGAATTCACATACTGTGTTCTGTGATTGGCCAATGTACATTTACCTGCAGGCTACTATGAAGAAGATATGAACATGCTTGATAACTCATATCATATTTAATGAAAAACATTAGTTTTAACATTAATTGATATACTGTTCTAGCCTGTATGCATGCATGAGGTAATGTGGATTTTTGTATATTCCTTTAATAATTCAAGAAAGAAATGTACCATAAGAATAGCTTTATCCACAATAGATAGTAAATACCTTGTTTTTTTGTGAACAAAGAAAACCTCATGATCATGCGTAATAAATCATGATGATGTACTCACCTTAGTTAATGTCTTAATTAAGGTGTTGTTCATCCATGAAGTCATGAATGAAAGACTTTGAACTCATGTTAGTTCCTGATAATTCATGAGATATTAATGCATGAAGTAATGCATTATTCACACATTAATTTATGCATGAATTCATGGTAATTCATGTACCCTTACTGTAAAGTGTTACCCTGAGTTTTAATTTGTGTTTTTACCCACGATTGAGTTAGCTTGAATTTTCTTTATTAACTGCTCAAATATCTTAGTTATTTGTCTAGAATCTTTTATCCTGTATATGAGATGTTGCAGTTGCTAGTCTTCAGTTCAGCCATTAAAAATGTTGTTTATTCTGTTAATTTTTTGTGTTGCAGCCACAAGATCAAGATGTGGATGATTCTCCCCAAGTTGGTCTCGCGGCTGAAATCACTGAGAGTCAAGCAGAGGAAGATAGGGAGCCTGAGGGACCCACAATGAAGGATATATTCATGGAGATCAAAAAAATGACTGAAAAGGGCCCAAAAAGTGTACTTATGGAGGTAATATTTAAAATTGTTAACACTATAACATTAAATTCAAAATACTGAAAGTGATTTAAACAGTGTCAAGACATTTAAGTTTAACATAAACAAAAAATTATATGTGCAGTATGTCAACTGTTCTTTCAAAAAGCTTATATTTTTTAGGGTATACCTCATGAAAGTACAAAGAAACTTCTTGACACTTCCAGCACTGATCTTGAAGCTCAGTTAAAAAGACTAGTGTTCCATTTACTGGATCTTCGAACTTGCCCAGCTGCTCTGAACTCCAAAGACATGGCCAAACAACTAGAGGAGGCTGAGGTGGGACAACCCAATAAAAACATCAGTGTGATGAACTTACACTTTACGTATTACTGATTGTTCTATGTCCTCTTGCCTATATAATATGTAAAAGTAGCAATGCTGATTTTTCAAATAATCATTTGTATTAGAATCCTAATTTACGTTTGGAGGTGAGCACATTTAGTATTATATTATGTTATTTTAGGAATGTAGACGGTGTGCCCAGAGACAGGTATCTATGCTGTCTAGGCAAGACCAGGCTACTGGAGACATTGGCAGGGGCACTAATGGCACAGTTCATGACCCTGAGGGTATGCAACAGCTGAGTGCCCAGTGGAGTGCAGCTTTGTGGGATGCAGCAAGCTCTGTTCACTCCAAAGAAGCTCAACTACAGATGGTTGCAGATTTCAACAGACAGACCCAGAAAGTCGAAGCTATTCTGGAGAGACTCAAAATTGAGCGTGCGGCACTGAGATTGTACGTATTTACTACTAAGCAAGTTGTTTCTGTACGTATCACACTGAGCAAGTTTATTGTTGCACTAAATTAGGGGTCAACTGATTATCGGTGCGATATTAAGCATTTTTATGTTTTTTACGGCAGTTAATGGTATGGGTCATTTTCAAAACGATTTTCCGATAAAATAATTTAAAAGCATAGAGTCGATAGCCTTGTGCGCAGTGCGCCGATATGAAGTGCCTTTTCGCTATGGACGTCCCATGTTTAAATGCAGTCTACTTGATCTGTAATAATTGGCATTTGCCCTAAAAAAACTCATATCGGTCGACCCCTACACTAAACAACTTGTAGAATGTAAGAGAATGTAAAGGCCCATAAATGTATCTTTCATATCTCTAGCACTCCAGCTGTGAGCAGTTTTGCTGAGGAGGAAAGACTGCGCTCTTTCTTGAGAAACATGGAGCAGGAAAGGACAGCTCTCGGGGAGTTAATTCAGACTCATGCAAAACTGTCCCCCCACCTCAGTGTGCCTGAGAGACAAGCAGCGGAAATACAGCAAAACAATTTGCAAAGCCAGTGGAGGGTGCTGGAGAAGGATGCAGAGATTGCTCTTTACATGGTTAATGCTTATGCTAAAGAAAGCAGCAGTCTTATTCAAGAGGTCAGTGCCTTAAAAGACCATCTCGAGAACATTCAAAAGACCTTGGATGCATCGAAATCCTCACTAGTTTTATGGGATGGCAAGAGAGCTCAAGAAATTATGAATTTAAATGCTGATCTCACTTCCACCCATCAGCAGTATCTCTACCTTCAGCAGACCTCTGAGGCACTTGCCCAGGAATTCCAATTCAATGCAGATATATCCAGCATAGAGCAGGATCTTCAGCATATAAAAGATCAGCTGGATCAAATGGGAGAACAGTTAGCAGCTTCAACCCCTAGCAGCAGCAACCCAATGTTAAGTAAAATTGTAAAGGTGATGACAGATGCTCTGGCTTGGGCCAAACAGACAGAATGTGATGTCAAAGGACGACAGAAAAAGGTGTCTTTGCTTCCAGAAGAGGTCCATCGACAGATTAAAGATTTAAAGAAGTTGCAGTCTGAGATGAACTCAAAGCAAACCCAGCTGAAAGCTTTGGTTGAGGAAGTCACTGAGCTGATTTGTGATCTAGATGAAGCTGATGTTTCGATGGTGACCGCTTCCTTGAAGGTCCTAGAGAATTTGTCCAAATCAACTGCAGGAAAACTGGCTGAGGCAGTTCGCGAGATGGAGTCAGGACTTCAGACCCGGGAGAAGATGTCAGAGCAGATAGCAGATGTTGATTCCTGGGTGGTTGGACATCTGCAGAGGGAAGCTTTGAGGAGAGAAGATTATCAAAGTTTGAGTGTGGCAGACCTGGATCGCAGGTTGAGGCAGATTCAGGACACTCTTGGAGAGGCAGAAAAGCAGTCCGCTGTCACTGAAGCCCTTCTGATGAAAAGCAGAGACATTGCATCTGAGCTAAGCGTCACAGAGAGTACTAAGCTCTACAAGAAACTCACCAAACTTCAAGAGGACATCAAGGGTATTGTTATCTATGAGAAAGCATGTTGCCAAAAAGTTATGGATGTCATACAGAGCCAAGAATCCTCTCAGAGGAAGGTGTCATCTCTCGAGAGCAGCTTGAGACAAATGTTAGTTGATGTAAAAAGACACAGGTTTCCTGTTACCAAGGATACCCTCTCTGTCATTGAACCCTTCAAACAGATGCTCGTGGAGCGAAAATCTCAGGTTGAGCAAGTCAGTCCCTGTGCAGAGGACAAGAGAAGAGAGCTGTTATGTGTTATTACTGAACTGTACCACAAAATGATTGATTTGGATCTCAAATCACAATCTCATGAAAGGTACTTGAGCCTCAGTCGGTGCGTTGAAGATGTCAAGGAAGAAATGGAGGCTCAGATCCCAAGGACCAAAGATGAGAGCATCAACAAAGAGGAACGCTACAGAGCCTGTCAGGCACTTCTGATCCAGATCTCTTTAATACAACTCTTGTGTGAGGAAACAGTGTATGAACTGCAGGAAATCATAGCAGATCTATATCCATCTCAGATCTCTGCTGAACAAACAAGACTCAAACAAATACTGGAAAGTCTCAGAACCTCAGAAATGGCAGTGAACAATAATCTTCAGATATTGGAATGGGATCTGCTAAAACATATTCATTATCCATCAGAAAAAAGAGTACTTCAGCAATTTCTCAAAGACACCAATGAGGAGCTGGAAAAGCCTTGTAGTATTGAACCAAAAGAAACAGTGATTGAAAAACAACTAAGAAAGTGCCTTGTACTCAGAAAGAATGTAGAATCTAGAGTGCGAGTGCTTGAGTTTCTTGAAAAAAAGATTGGAGCTCAACCTCCACAGGACTCCAAACAGCTTACTTGCTGGAAGGATATGGTTTTGGAAAAGTGTGATCAACGAATGGTGAGTTTATTCTGTTTCATCTTTGACACACAGTTTCATTGATATATTCCTTTGCAATATAGTTGGTGCAAATGTTTAGAAACATCATATACAGAATCTTTAATGAAAATATACATTTAAACAGATAAAGTCAAGGTCAATTTCTACTGTCTTTTCAGGTGAGCCTGACTAAAGCTAAAGAACTGTTGAGGAACTACACCAAATCAGTGACCGATACCATTCGGTTCCTCCAAAGAGCCACATTGGCCCTCCTTCCCTCAATCTGCTCTACTAGAAGCTGCTCAGAAAGACTAAAAGATGCACAACATGCTTTACTGACTCTAGACACAGAGTTCCAGTCACATATTTCACAGCTTCAAGCTCAAAACCCACAACATCCCTGCTTCAAGCCACAGAAGATTGAATTTCTACAAACAGATGTCCTAGGCGAGCTCCTGGTCAGGCTATCAACCATTAAAGCCCAGGCTCAAATTAATGTAGAATCTTTGAAAAGGTACATACTGTAGTATGAAACCTTATTATACTTTGTAAGAACTTTTTCCTGAGTCAATGATCATAATCACTAATCAAGATTAAATTACTGTTAACCACAATACACTCAGTATGCTTGTCAAATCTCAAATCTTTATGAAACATCTTTTCATCAAATTTCAAATACCCCATGTCAAAATTAACTAATTTCTTGTCCATAACAAGGTGTGTTGAGTGCCAGAAACATTCTCGTAAGTGCTACGAGGAGCTTTGCCAGCAAGTGAGAGACTTAGAAACATTGCTATCACAGTGTGCTTCCAAAAAAATTACTTCACACAAAGACTGCAAAGACCAGCAGCAGAAACTCAAGGTAAAGTCAAAATAAAAGCCTTTCCTATAGAAATACTAGCATTTGTGGGACTACCACTACCTCCCCTTCTAATCTAAAGATCTGTTTCATTTATCTGTGTTTTGCCAGCTGATGCAATGAGATACATATGGATTTGAGGCTAGTATATTTAAACATAATTTTTTATCTTTTTAGGCTCTAGTGGAAGAGGTTGCCATGCTTCATGGAAGGCTGGAGAATCTGAGAGAGTGGTGTTCACTGTATGGGTGCAGAGCCAACAGGGAGGATGCCATGAGCGCTATCTGGGGTCAGGTGGCAAGACTGCAGCGCTGTTCCAATGATCTGCAGGCACGCTCAGAACAAATGGAAGAAGAGTGGAGCAGTGTCACAAGGAGTGTAAGTGCCATGACCAAAACCGATGCACGAACATGCATGTGAAATAATAAAACTCTTGTTTTGGCATGTTTACAGACTGTTGTGCAGATAAGTGGAACTGAGCTAGCTTTCCTTTGCTGTCATTCTGCAGGTAGAGCAGGCAGCGGCTGTGTTGGAGCAGGTGGATGCGGAGCTTCCAGATAGCAGCAGAGAGAATCTGACTGGCGATGAGCTACAGGAACTGCTTCTCTTCTGGTCCCAGTACCAGGACAGACTGGACTGTGAACACAGAGCTCTCTCTGCTTTGGAATTAAGAGCTGCGAGGTTGCTTGGCATTCCCCCCCACCTGGAACAGGCCCCATCCATTGAGCTGTGCCAAGAGCTACAAGTATTGCAAGAGCATTACCATAGGTCAGGCATCTACAGTACTAATTGCCTTTTTTCAGTTTTCTTTTCCTTCTTCCAGTTTTAAGTTATCTTAAATCATGGTTTTCTTGAAATGTAAATGTCTTTTGCCTAATATTTCCTATTGTACCCAGTGGTCCACACGTTAATTCCAAACCAGTGGGCTCACAAACTAAAGTAGGTCAAGATTAGATGCCAAAGTCCCATTCTAGAGAGGCCAAATGAACACATACATACTTCAGACCATTAAACCGCACACAGGCTCAGCTAAATATCTGGATAATATGTACATTTCTGAAAGTTTATTTTATGTTGAAAGAGAACATACTGATGTATGGATTCTGGGATGTTAATCCGTTTTTTTGCCTTCTTTTTAGCATCCATTTTGGAGTATGGAATTGGACTGAGAGTTTAACATGTCTTTTAACTTGTATGTCCTGCAGTCTAAAGGAACGGAGCTCTCGGGGTTTGAGGGCAGTAAGAACAGAGGTGGAGGAGAGGGAACGAGTGCAGGAGCAGCTGGAGGGAGTCAGAGAATGGCTGGAATCTGCCGTCTCTCTCCTCGCTGTACTGGAGCACGAGCCCAGCAAGAAGCAACTACAGGTTTGTTACTTGTCTTGTGATGTGCATTTGTTAAGCTGGTCTTTATCCACTTCAGATGTTTTTTTGACTTGAGTTAAACAATTGGATTCTAACTTTGCACAGGCAAGATTAGTTACAGTAAGTAAATCTATTGCACCAGCATGCGAATTACTAAAGCTGATGAGATGCAGATGAAGGGAGGAGGGATTTGCCATTGACACAATGTTCTGTTTGTCCCTGACTGCGGCCAGCAAACTTCACTATCTCTGCCCTCACTCAGCATGATGCACTGTATAAATAATACCTCTCACCCATGAATAATACTCCACCTTTTCATGTTGGGGAGTAACTTTTTAACACAACTAAATTGACTACATTTTTCATTAGGCATTACAAATCATCTGCTTTCAATTCAGTGTAGGTTTTTGTAGCAGCAAAGGTTCCTGTGTTTTGTTCGTTTGTGAAACATTTAATTCAATTCTGTGGTTCTTTACTATGTTTTCCACTAAATTGAATAAATTAGGGTTTCCTAGTTTGATTAGTTGCTTGCTTTTAGTATCTACTAGCTGAAATTGTAATTATTTTTGTGCCAGATAAATGTTTGGGTATTTTTTGTAGTATAGAAAGGATTTTGAAAGAGTAAACTGCCAGATTCAGTGTGCCTACGACTTTACAGATCTCATAACATCCTGGGAAAGCAAAGCAAATGCACATTCAAAAGTACAGATGCATACTGAAATGATATTTCACAAATTAAGACATTTTAAAAATGAATTAACTCGAATAGACACTGACAGATTAATGAATCCTGCAGTGATTGTTTCTGGGCAGCCGAGATGCTGTGGTTACTGGCATACAGTGCTGTTTAGTCTAGGTTTTATTGTTCAGTATTGTTTGTTCCAACCAGGCTCTTCCAAGTGACATGCAATTTGTAGAAATGGAAACCAAGCAATCAACAAAATATCCTGTTGTTTATAGCTTACCGCGACTGTCGCTGGTTAAGGCAAGCTTTTTTTGCTTGCTCTTTATGTCTATTTAGAACACTGTGTGACTGTTTATTGTGCTGAATAGGCTGTTCCATCCAATCAGTTCAAACACACACACACACACACACACACACTGAAAGATTCAAAGACTTTTAAACAGTTGTTCTCTCTCGTACACACAGACCACTGTAGATTCTGCTGTTTTTCTCTCTCATTACCTCTTTACCACACACACACACACACACACACACACAGAGAGAGAGATGAGAGGGCTCTGTGTTAGTGTTCTAGTTAAATAGCTGAGTCATGTCCAACATTCCCACACAATTTCGTTTCACTGTTTCAGATACACACACTCGCTTTCTCTCTTTTTCTCATTCGCTCTCACAAGCACACACTTGTGAATCAGTACCCTCTAAACGCACACACCTGTAAGTGGATCCTCCAGGTCTGATCCAAACGCCACTAATGATGTCAGCTAATGCACTCTCTATCTCTCTCACACACACACACAAAATCCCCTCTCAATCCACTTTTCTTGAATGTGTCCCATATTATACTGCCAAAATGCTAAAGCAGTAAAGCCGAATGGGTAGGAATGGGCATAAAATATTATGAAGAACAGCAGAAGTCATAACTCTTAGTAAAACTTGAAACAGCTGCCAAATAGAGTGATCTGAACGGATAATCTCTCTCTCTCTCTAATGCATGGTCCATTCTTTCTCTGAATCCCTGTGGGTTTTCGGTAATTTTGGGATCTTGTTTATGCAGCTTTTCTTCCCATCTTAAATGACTCATTATAATATAAAAAGAGGTTAGAAGCTTTATCTCACTGGAGAGGTGAAAAGGGTTGAAAGAGATAGAGAGAGTTTTGAGGGGATTGTTCAGGTTCTGTTATCTTAAAGCGTGAGAGGCTAAGAGCATCATCAGTGACTGGGTCAACCAGAAAGACTAGTGCTATATGAAAGACTGATTTGCATTGAATATCACATAAATATACGAATATCACATTGTGCATCGTTTCCATGTGCTTTCTGGTGTTCCAATAAATGTAAGTGTTTTCTTTATTATACCTTTTTTTTAAATATCTGCATATTTTGTATCCAGTAGAATCTCAAAACAGAAATTCTTCCACTGTAAAATAACCTGTAACCTATTTTAACTAAAGTGAAAATTTACTTGGTAAAATATCTGCTGATATTTGTCATGAAAGAAAAATGGAAGCGTCTGAAGGGAAGTGTTATTGTCTGAAGTGCTGTTTTTATGTCCTGATCTGTAATTTACAATTTTTTGAATACAACTCTAATATAATTATGTTTTCCAAAAAAATCGTATGTATTATTTTTGTATTATTATACCCTAAAAAGAATTAAACAATAATATTTTATTTAAAGTACTAACAATATTTTCATATTGTTTAAAAAATAGCAATATTTTTATATTGAGTAATATGAAAATATTGTTAGTACTTTAAAAAATATATTTTGTTGTTACAAAGATGAGTCAATAAATCTCATACATTTCAGAAAATTGAACATTTTAGGATTTGACAAGGTTAGTTCAGGTAATCAGAAAAACATTTCTAAGAACCTGGCACTTATTTGAAACTGTGTTTTTCTTTCCAATTTGTTAGGAACAGCATAAAGTACCTTACCTCTCTCTGTAATGAATATGATTATATTTTGACCACAGGAACAACTTCAAATTTCAGATGTCTCTTTCTCTATACTCACTGCCCTGCAAATTACCCATGCATGTGTAATTTAGGGAACCAGTCAAATTTAGCTACCTTTGCTGTTCTTGTTTATGGCACTTCGATGAGCTTTGGTTTGAAAAAAAAACTCTTGTACTTTTGAAATTAAATGGATGAAATGGAAAATGTTTTTTTTGCCATAGATGTACTCACTTCTAATGTAACATAATTGATGAGTAATGCTGCTTTTTGCTAAACAGGAGGTTCACTCACAGCTGTGTACCCAGAAGGCTGTTCTGCAACGTATTTCAGAAAGCTTGAAGATGATGTACTCTGACAAAAACACATCAATTCCAGAGGAGATAGAGGGACTATTACAGGAAGTCTCACAGTCATTACAGGAAGTGGAGGAACAGGTTTGATGCATTCTTTGAATGGTTCCCAAACATACATTACTCCTTTTAGTTACAAGCAACATTTATCTAAAAGTTTATTTCTTATTTTAATATGGACATTTTTGGCAAATGTTTGTGAGCGCTGAAAAGAGCACCAGAATGTAAAATATTCTTGTCCGTTATTGAATTCAAATACAACTAAATGTGCTTCATGCACCTTTTAAACAACACACTCACTGCTGTTGTATCTCATCTTTAATGAATTAAGAGAGGAGAACATCTCACTCTAGAACAGGTAGATCCCTACATCAGAGACACATGCTCAAGACACACACACTCTCTTTCACAGGTGTAAGAGGTGTTGCATTCAGAGGTGTAAAATACTTGTGTAATTTTACTTGATTACTTACTTAAGTATTATTTTGGGGGACTTGTACTTTATTCAAGTACAATTTAAACTGACTACTTGTACTTTTACTTGATTACATTTCTGAAGAAAAAACTGTACTTTTTACTCCTTACAATTTTATTTCATCTTGAAAAGTACATTACATTTTTATTTTATCTTATGCACATTAAATATGGTAAACGGAAGCTCAAACGTGCGTGCCTGATGTGAGAATCAATGATCATTGTTTTCATGCATCAAGCACACACATTTCTACTTCATTTATGACTTTCATCAGATAAATGTCTGGCATCAAAAGTTCACCATCAAATCTGAGGGAGCATATTGAGGTAGCAAAGTTGCATTTTCCCAAAAAATGTTTATTCATTATTTGTTCTGTTTTGATAGAGCCATTAGCTGTGTAATATATTAGCTGAATGCACAAGATTGAGTGCAAATAAAATCAGTGATGAGAATTTAAATATATTAATATTTTTAATGTTAATTATTTAAAAATAAATAATTAACATTAAAAATCTCCAAAAATTCTTAATTAAAAATCTCCAAAAGTGTTTAAATAAGCATTGTTTGTTAAATTTATTGTAATTCATGTTTAATGATGTTCTCACCAGGTAGTGGATAAGTTGTATTTATAATATGTGACCCTGGACCACAAAACCAGTCTTAAGTCGCTGGGGTATATTTGTAGCAATAGCCAACAATACATTGTATGGGTCAAAATTATAAATTTTTCTTTTATGCCAAAAATCATTAGGATATTAAGTAAAGATCATGTTCCATGACGATATTTAGTAAATTTCTTACCGTAAATGTATAAAAACTTCATTTTTGATTAGTAATATGCATTGCTAAGAACTTCATTTGGACAACTTTAAAGGCGATTTTCACAAAATTTTGATTTTTTTGCTTTCAGATTCCAGATTTTCAAATAGTTGTATCTCGGCCAAATATTGTCTGATCCTAACAAACCATACATCAATGGAAAGCTTATTTATTCAGCTTCAATTTCGAAAAATGGACACTTAAGACTGGTTTTGTGGTCCAGGGTCACATATGTCATTATATGACACATTGAGTACACATTTTTTTTTTTAAATCTTAATAATTACATCATTTGCTCATTAATTAATCTAATCTAAATAGTAACAAATAATTATTTATCAGTATTTGCTGAGAAAAAAAAACTCTAAAAGCCCCAAATAAATAATTAAAAGATTAACAACACACAAAAAAGTGGCCTTTCAAAACGTTAATGTTGTATGTTTTAATTCTACGACTCTCCTCATTAATTCAACACATTCTAGTATTCTGTCTGGAATATGTATCTAGCCTCTGCATCACATCTTGCTCTTCAAAGGGATAATTCACCCATAAATGAAAATTCTCTCATCATTTACTGACCCTCATGTAATCTCAGATGTTTATGACTTTCTTTCTTAAGATGAACACAAGCAAAGATTTTTAGTCCAGATAATGCAAAACAGAACCACTTCAGAACCCACACCAAGTGAACACAACGGTCAAATTTTAAATATTAGTATTTGTATCCTTCTTACATAAGCCTATCATTTCACTTAAGAAGACACTGATTCATTAAAAGGGGTTGCATGTGTTACTGTCATATTCACTTTGTGTAGTTTTTGAAGTGTCATTTTTGGATGTCCCATACACATGATTTTTTTTTTCTAAAACTTAGTTTATGTTCATCTGATAAATGAAAGTCACATGGGATGGCATGAGGGTGGAAAAGATGGAGTTTCCTTTTAATCCCTTTCCCTGTATTTTTTTTCCGGTGTTCCGCTGTGCTGCATTTTAATTGTTGTTGTTGCACTAGATATACGTGTTTGACCTGTACCATTGCATTTTGTTTCATTTTCTCCCTTTAACCAAACTTCTGAATGTCTGTCAGAAAAGAAAGTACCGTATTGTCCCGAATATAAGACGACCCTGATTATAAGACGACCCCCCTTTTTCCAGATGTACCTGTTGGAAAAAGGCTTTTTGAAAACCAAATCTTGTTTTTTTGTTTGTTTGTTTTTTTTTCTCTCTCTGTAAATCACATTTATTCTTAAATTATTTTCATATTGCATATTTTTCCAATTCTAATTTTTGTTTTGAAAGTATGGTAAATACTGGTAAAATGTACCAACAATGACATACATTTTGATATACCATTGAAATAACAGGTAGCCCATCTGAATTATATAACAATTAGGTTATCCAACTCATAGTAGCCTACCAAAATGTTATTATCAGTAGACGTGAAATCTTATTGTAGTCTTCAAATCTGGGTACTGTCTTATGTTTTAAAATCACTTACAGAGGAAGTTTGGTCCCATCAGGCTAACATGACAGTCACGATCATGCTGCTGTAAGCTTTTCTTTTTCATTTGTTTTCATTCGCGATCTTTACAACACACATTACATTACATATTTCATGGCACGCTGGTTTTATGCGTTTTTGGCGCCACCTATTGTTGTGGGTGTATTATTGACATGTCAAAGTCTAGACCCTGAATATAAAACGAACGCGTTTTTTCAGATGTATTTCCAAGGAAAAAACATCGTCTTATATTCGGGTCAATACGGTACTTCTACTTGAGTACAATTTAAAGTTGTACTTTTTTACTTTTACTCAAGTATGTTTTTGGCCAGATACTTGTACTTTTAATTGAGTAAAATTTTCACTGAGTATTTCACTTGAGTAAAAGTTGTGAGTACTTTTTACACCTCTGGTTGCATAATCCAAATACACACACACACATGTGAGATTAGTTAGGTAGGCCCTGTGGGTTCGTTAATTAAGGTCTGGACCTCTTGCAGTTCTTGTTACTAGAGTTTTGTCTCATAGACACTCAATGTGTCCACGTGTTTAATGCTTTTTAAAAGTAATATCAGTAATTCTGTTTATGTTAATTGACATTTGCCTGTTTTTACCCATTTCGCTCACTCATTCACAGGTGAAGACAGCTGTGGATGAAAGTGGTCCACTTCACAGACTGGGTGCTAAAATCTCAGAGATTAAAGCAGGTCTGGGATCAGTTCAGAGCTGGTTAGAACAGAAGAGCCTGAACTTCACTGAAGCTGAGAGCACACAGAAGGTCAGACATAAGTTTAGCTCAGTGTAAGGCTTGTTTCATTGCATTTTGTATTGTAAATGTACAGTATCTTACTATTGGTGCCCATATTAACAGATTACAATGTAGCAGACATAATGCTACAAGTCGTTTCAGGGAAAGCTGTAGCTGCAAGTTCTGTGAAACAGTGATTTAAATGTTTTAAATTAGCCTAGACCCAAATTTAAAAAGCAAAGGAAGATTTACTATGTGTTTATTGTTCCTTTGTAGCGAGTGTGGGATGAGTTGGATGGTTTACATACTCGTCTGACAGCGGTTGAGGTGGAGCTACAGGATGTGAGTGAAATGCATCCAGATGAGACCCATCTCTTATTAGACAACCTTGCCAACACTCAGCAGACCCACACACGCCTCACCAAACAGGCCGAACAGAGGACTGCCTTCCTCAGCAAGGTCACCTGCTCAGATTCCCATGATGCTTTGCTGTGCTTGGATAAAAATGAAAGGAATAGTTAAAACATTCATAAAATTGAGCAAAGAAGTTAAGCATGATAGAGTCGCATGAAAGGAGCTTAGGTGAATAATAGCTAATTTATGACTTCAATTATCAAGTGTGTTATCTAAACTGTCTCTGTGTAGGTCCGTGACTGGCTGCAGGAGCATGAGGAGATGGTGAAGGGGTCACAGAGCTGGATCTCAGAGGCTCAGTCTTGGCTTACGACACCCTGCACATACACCACTGCCAGATGCCTGGACAGTCATGTGAATGCACTGCAGGTATTATTCTCAGAAACCTCATTATCATTTAGCTGACAGCTGAAGAAACCTGCATCATCTCACTGTGGGGTTTGAACTTAGTATTCGGTGACTGGCCCAGATCGTATGTATTAGTCTAAAAGCCTTTATCGTTTTTGTGTTTTAGATGGTTCTGGATGATTCTGCTCAGATGAGACGGACTCTGCAGGGTTTCGGCAGTTTGCTGACAGAGATGGGAAGTGTGTTTGATGTCAGTCCGTTAGAGGACCAGCTCTCAAATGCTGATCGACGTGTGGCAGACATGCAGCACAATCTGCTGGGACCCCTCTCTCAGCTGGAGCATGCAGCAGCAGTGAGCATACCGGCGTCTAATAAGATAAATGACTATATATTATAGACTTGTATTGTTTTTATATAAAGCTTATAATAATTACTTTTATGAGATATATATATATGTGTGTGTTTGTGTGTGTGTGCTTTATTTTATCTACTATTCCCAGAGGGATGTTAGCTAAACTGTAGTTTAGTGTATAAAAATGCATAGCTGTGTTATCTGTAAAAGTGAATTTCATGAATTTCTGAATCTCATCTATGTGTTTGCATGGTGTGTGTTTTTAAGGAAGTGGATGCCATTGAGTCAGAGGTGAAAGTCATGGAGAAAGATGTGGCCAAAATCAAATCTACTCTGACAACCAAAGAAGACATCAGTCAGGACAGTCTTAAGGTAAAAGAACATTTTGCCTTGTATTTAAACATTTGACCAGGTATGGGTGTAATCAAAATAATGTAGTAGTTACTATTAAGATCCTGATTGCTGTGAGTGTTTTGTGTGTGTTTGCAGGCGACAGAAAAAAGGATTGACCTGATGAAAAGGACAGTCGCTGAGATTCAGAACTGTAAGGATGGTCTGTGTCTTCCTGACAAAGCTGAAAACACACTCGTAGTGTTCAAAAAAGCAGAACTTCTACAGAAACAACTGCTGGAACTTGAACAGGTGTACATATATACTGTATGCACACACAAGCATGCAAACACAATTCACACAATGCTCAGTATTATGTTTGTCTCCTCTCAGCTGGCACTAGAATACTCGATTGAGGTACAGGAGACATCTGTCCCACCTCTCTGTGTCACACCCCTCGCTGCCCCAACCCTCAGTGTTCCACCCACAATCACTGAGGAAGACACACAGGTTAGACGAAATATTATGTTAGAATTACGTTAATCAAGAGGCAGTGATTACATATTGATTATAATATGTGTGTGCAGGACAGTGGTCAGATTCAGATTGTGCACGTAGAGGAGGACGCATTGAAAAAGTCAGGAGCAACGCTGATGACGGTGGAGCAATCCACACCGGAGCAGAGACTCACCTGGATCTCTGATAGAAGCAGCCACACCCTCACAGAAATACAAGTATGAGATTAAGAAATAAGGTGTATAAGGTGCGGTACATAGTCATGGCTAAAAGGCTTTGTTGGGCACAGCATGCAATAGTTCATTGCTTTCATAAAACAGTTATTTACAAAAAAAAAAAATTGTCAGCACCTTTATAGCCTTGTGGGCAGCGCGCCGACATACAGTGCCATAGTGCTACAGGCATCCCGTGTTCGAATCCTGACTCGAGGACCTTTCCCGATCCTGACCCCTAGCTCTCTCCCACTTCGCTTCCTGTCAGTTCTGATCTGTCCTGTCATAATAAAAGCAACAAATGCCAAAAATAAATCTTTAAAAAATAGTCTGGACATGTTCATTTTATATTGCTTATTTTAAAGCATCTTTTTAAAAATATATCTTTTACATATGGTAAGAAACGCTAATACTGGAAATAATCATGTTCTTGTTGGTATTTCCAAATGTTTTTTAAATGTTAAGTGTACAATAATCTACTTTCTCTTTTTAAATGTTCATTTCTATGTAAATAAATATACAAAAAAGCAGTTAGGAAGCCAAGGCTGTATTAATTTGATCAAAAATTCAGTAAAAACTGTAATATTTTGAAATATTATTTCAATTTGAAATTGTACAATATTATTTACCATTTGAAGTCAAAATATTTTATTAATTTATTCCTGTGATGGCAAAGCTGAATTTTCAGCAGCCGTTACTTTAGTCCTTAGTGTCATATTATCCTTCATAAATTTAATATGCTGATTTTGGCACTCAAGAAACATTTCTTGTTATTATCAACATTGAAATTGTTGTGCTACTAAAAAAAATTTTTGGAAAGCGTGATTATTTTTTCAGGATTCTTTGATAAATAAAAAGTACAGAAGAGCAGTATTTGTTTAAAACAACACAACCGTATTTGTTTTTATAAATGTTTTTATTGTCACTTTTAGTGAAAAAAAAAATACAAACTTAATGGTTTGTAATGATTTATATTATCAACCATAAAATACAGATCTTTAGCATTTCTGGTACAGCCAAATGCAAAAGCTGGAGTTCTGCTGGCTTCACACTCTTGATGTTATTAACCTAGAAAGTTTTAAAACAGGATTAGCATAATTCCTTTTTATTCGCATATTTGTGAGGTTAATAACATCAAGTGCAGCACATGACATGTCTGCTGTCTGTCTATCTGTGGAAACCTCTCCATCGCTCTGGTTGACACTGTGTGTCTGTGTGGTTGCGTGGTTGCATGGTTGTGTTTGTGCCTGCTGCTGTGCATGTGTGTGTCTGATGTGATGGGACAGCAGGAGTCTGAGGAAGAGGAGGAGCTCTGTGAGGATCCAGGAGATGGAGAAGATGCTTCTGATGAAGACTATGAAGATTGCATTAAAAATGAGGATGAGGAGGCAAGAGGAAGATCATCAACTTCTCTGAATTCTGAGGCTTCCTTCATCATGACTGTGGAGGTAATGCAGGGGGATCAGAGACTTCAGCCCTGGATACTTCCTGATGTTTCCTCTGCATGTTTTCTACATGCTTACTCTTTCCATCACACGCTTCATAGTTTTTCCACCATTTGACTTAACTCTGTTCTTCTTGGATCTTTCATCCTGTTATGTACTTTACAACATTTATCGTCACCCTCCTCATCTTCACCAAGTCGTTGTTTCTTCTTCTTCACATCTAAGTTTTGTTTTTCTTTCTTTCAGTTTAATATAAAGATAATTCAGATTGCAGTTTGATTATATTAGCATGTTTTTCCTCGTCCTCTAGGGGGCAGTATGACTTCATTCTTTCATTGAGTTTGCATTTACTATTTTTCAGATACTCCCTGTGCTTGAGAATTACAAGAGCTGTGATCTCCATTTGCAAATGTGGCACATAATCAATAATTGAAGAGTTTATTTGCAAAAACAGATAACTTTTTTATTATTTGTGTTAGTTAGCTGTATGTTTTAGTTATTTTTAACCTAATCAAAATAACCCAAATGCAGTTTGATTGAGATTTATTGTAATACACAATGAAAAAGTGTATTCTCTGCAAATGAACTCTTCAATTTTAAACATTATGCAAATCTAATTTGTATCTGTCTACAATTTATTACATATATTTACAGAGATTGTTTAAATCTGTATTATTAACAATACAATGATTCTGTCATGTAAAAGAGGTGTTCATAGGCACAATATAGAGAATTCTATAGACAAATAGCTATAATAATGCACAACGTTGGGCTTTATAAATTTGTTTTGCAAATTCTTCAGTTTGAGACGACTTAATCTGTACTTGAATAACCAATCACTTGGTTGACATTAATGTGTGTGTGTTTTTTGTTTGTTTGTTTTTCTGTGCAGGACACAGTTTCTGCAGACGTGGTTTCTTCTACAGAACAGATTTTGGAGCAAGCAGAAGCAGCAGACTCAAAGGTAACACTAAACCTCTACAGTAATTGCCAGTCTTTATTTGATCACATTAATGTGTATGTGTAGTGTATTCAGGGGCAAAATTATTGCTGCCTTGCAACCTCTGAATTTTTGTTCTTTAAAAAGTGCTAAGTGGCCACTTAAAACTCTAGACCACTTAAAACATTTTTAACGTTTTGTAGGCTTTTGGAACTACAAAAAGAAATCATATCAGATATCGTATCAGAGTTTGTAAAGAATAAGCTCTTTTTTCCTGTGTTTGCAGGTAGAAGTAGATACCTCTGTGGCCTCGGGAACAGGTGTGTCAGAAGCTTTATCTGAAGCAGATGCCACAGTGGAAAGCCAGTCTCTCCCTGCAGACATGGTAACCAATACCTCCTCTGTTACAGAGATCTCCACGTCCCCTTCCGGAGGCCAGCTGAGGTGTTTGGTCTCCTAGTTGTAGTTCTCTCCCTACAGAACCTCCATGTCTTAACTCCCACCTCTACAACCCCTAGATGTAGATGTTTCGAGAGCTAGAACTCTTCCCAGTGCATTTACATGGCAGATGTGTAAAAAAAAAAAAAAAGACGTCTGAGGAGAAATTCTCTTCAAATAGTTCAGAATTGAGTTCACAATAATGAAACAAGGGTAAAATTAAGCTAAATAGTTTTATAAACAAATAATTGTATAAAAGGACTTAAAGCAACTTCCTGAGGAGTTTATGATTTTCTTTTTAAATGTTTATGTTGACTAGTTCCGTCAGGATATTCTGCACTCTGCAGATCGAGAGAGAGAACATTCTAATACCAAAGAGCATTTTGAATTTTTGTCTCTTTGCATAATATCGATGTTTACATGTTACACCGTGTTTATACCGGACATGTGCGGTGTTGCACAATAAAACTGGATCCCGTTAAAATCAACTACAGTACAAAGGTGCTTTCACACTTACCGTTGCTCAACTGAATTTTGCAAAATAAACTATTCTGCGAGCTGGCAAACAAAACAACCCTAAATAATTGCTTTCTAAACAGATGTTTTCTTCCTCTGGTTATAGTATTGAAGTATAGTGTTATGAAAAATGGCTGAATAGACACTGCCAGAATGAGCACTTCATTGTGGATCTGTTTGCTCTTTTGCAATGCTATAAATTTCCGGCCACACAGAAGTCACTGCCAAACCAAGAGGCTTGCTATTGGTCGGTTTTACGAACTGTTCACCAAATCTGATCCTGACGTGAAATTCACTTTGACATTAAGGAAATTAGTTTTTGCCACCAAAAGCCCATCAGGCAAAATTCTTCACTGTGCTGATTTCAGTAGAAATTTCACTCACACGATTTCTCAGAACGACGATAAATGACCGCACCTTAACGCTTCAAAACCACTGTTTTTTATATGCTGCACAGTTACTCCTGCCAGTTTTCATCAGATATAAAACTATTTTATTTACAAATATCATTATACACTACCAGTTAAAATTTTGGACACATCTACTTTTCATTACTTTTTCATTATTACTATTTTCCACATTTAAGTGTAATTATTGTGTTAATGTCCAACAAATCAGGAAAATCAGTGTATTTGTTCATTGCATGGTATCTTTTCCTTGACTTTTAGCTACTAAATACAATACTATGATACCGAAAAGATCCTAAAATCTTTTATATGGCATGTATTTTTTGGTTTTGTATAGCAGTGTGTTTTCTTTTTTCCAAATGCAATATAAGATGGTTACTCTGAAAGGATTGTTGAGCAGATTTTGTTTCGTGGAGTGAAGCAATGTAACGTGAACATTAAAAATCAGCTAATCGATGGCTGATCACTCTGCACAGTTATGTTTAAGTGCATGTGTATTATGATTAATTTATTGTATTTAATGAACGACTGTTGTTTACATGACACATTTTCTAAAAGTACGATTTTCCTGCTCAAGAATATAAGAACAGTAGTATACGTTTTATTTATATTTAGTATTTTATCTTTTTGTGCCATGTAAACGCACTGACTCTTATACGCACCTGTGCATGTTCTCCTGATCTCTCCCTCTGATTCCTCCTGTGTGAACACTATCATGCTCCTTTCAAGTCTGAAAAGAAAATAAATTCCAACAAAAAATTCACACTTGCTCGTCTCTCTGTTTCTCTGTCTGTGTCAGGAGCAGGGTGCATGGAGGGGGGAACAGACGCCACACACCACTGACACACTCACACTGACACACGTGACACTCATAGACAACACACAGAAACATTCAGAGTCACAAGCCCCACCCACAGAAACAAAAGACATGTTGACCTTACCTAATGTCATGACCTCCAATGAAGGGCAGAGTGATTCCTTAGAAAAACTTGCGGTAGTTTCGGAAATACATTCCACATTGAGTCAACAGGCTCACTTAGAGAAACCCACCTTTGTGCCTCAGAGGCTGAGCTCCACAAAACCCACAAATACACCATCAGCCAAATCACCAGAGCAACATTTACACACTCAGACACACACTCCATCAAATGCAGAAGATGACACACACACACCAATTACAGTCAAGTCCTGCCTGGAGAGGACAGAGGCATTGGCTGTGAGTGCATCTTTGGTAAGCACAGATGCTGTGATAGTGAATCTCACCCCACTGACTCACACTTTACACATCAACTCACTCACCTGCTGACTTTAAACTGTAGTAAATCTGAGTGTGTGTTGCATTTTATCTGCACATTTCTCTTTGCTCACCCAAAGGAGAAATATTTCTGTGTCTTACACTAGAATAGCCTACTCAGTGCTATTCTTGCAGTCTGAGATCTCAAGGATTGGATTCAGTAACAGGAATTTACCTTTGCAACTAGGTGATTCCTTAAAAATAATCTTTCATTAATCATTAATTGTTGGTTATTAATAATTAACAGCTCGATACAGAATGTACTCTTATTAATATTATTAATATTTGGTATTGTTACTATTACTGTGTGTTAAACAAACTGCACAATGTCAGAAATCTACCCATATGCAGAAAATATGAAAAACTAAAGGAATCAGTTTGTATGTTTTTCTGCTAATGTCCACGTTAAGCTTTTTTTTTTTTTTCATCAAAAAGCCTCAATTTAGTTTATTTTTTGATCATTTCATTCACTGATTGTTACAAGTGAGCAGGCCATTTTGTTGCTGCTGTGCCTTTAATACTTACAGGTGCATCTCAACAAATTAGAATGTCGTGGAAAAGTTCATTTATTTCAGTAATTCAACTCAAATTGTGAAACTCGTGTATTAAATAAATTCAATGCACACAGACTGAAGTAATTTAAGTCTTTGGTTCTTTTAATTGTGATGATTTTGGCTCATATTTAACAAAAACCCACCAATTCACTATCTCAACAAATTAGAATACTTCATAAGACCATTAAAACAAACAAAAACATTTTTAGTTAATTGTTGGCCTTCTGGAAAGTATGTTCATTTACTGTATATGTACTCAATACTTGGTAGGGGCTCCTTTTGCTTTAATTACTGCCTCAATTCGGCATGGCATGGAGGTGATCAGTTTGTGGCACTGCTGAGGTGGTATGGAAGCCCAGGTTTCTTTGACAGTGGCCTTCAGCTCATCTGCATTTTTTGGTCTCTTGTTTCTCATTTTCCTCTTGACAATACCCCATAGATTCTCTATTGGGTTCAGGTCTAGTGAGTTTGCTGGCCAGTCAAGCACACCAACACCATGGTCATTTAACCAACTTTTGGTGCTTTTGGCAGTGTGGGCAGGTGCCAAATCCTGCTGGAAAATGAAATCAGCATCTTTAAAAAGCTGGTCAGCAGAAGGAAGAATAAAGATCTCCAATATTTCTTGGTAAACGGGTGCAGTGACTTTGGTTTTCAAAAAACACAATGGACCAACACCAGCAGATGACATTGCACCCCAAATCATCACAGACTGTGGAAACTTAACCCTGGACTTCAAGCAACTTGGGCTATGAGCTTCTCCACCCTTCCTCCAGACTCTAGGACCTTGGTTTCCAAATGAAATACAAAACTTGCTCTCATCTGAAAAGAGGACTTTGGACCACTGGGCAACAGTCCAGTTCTTCTCCTCCTTAGCCCAGGTAAGACGCCTCTGACGCTGTCTGTGGTTCAGGAGTGGCTTAACAAGAGGAATGTAGCCAAAGTCCTTGACACGTCTGTGTGTGGTGGCTCTTGATGCCTTGACCCCAGCCTCAGTCCATTCCTTGTGAAGTTCACCCAAATTCTTGAATCGATTTTGTTTGACAATCCTTACAAGGCTGCGGTTCTCTCGGTTGGTTGTGCATCTTTTTCTTCCACACTTTTTCCTTCCACTCAACTTTCTGTTAACATGCTTGGATACAGCACTCTGTGAACAGCCGGCTTCTTTGGCAATGAATGTTTGTGGCTTACCCTCCTTGTGAAGGGTGTCAATGATTGTCTTCTGGACAACTGTCAGATCAGCAGTCTTCCCCATGATTGTGTAGCCTAGTGAACCAAACTGAGAGACCATTTTGAAGGCTCAGGAAACCTTTGCAGGTGTTTTGAGTTGATTAGCTGATGTCACCATATTCTAATTTGTTGAGATAGTGAATTGGTGGGTTTTTGTTAAATGTGAGCCAAAATCACCACAATTAAAAGAGCCAAAGACTTAAACTATTTCAGTCTGTGTGCATTGAATTTATTTAATACACGAGTTTCACAATTTGAGTTGAATTACTGAAATAAATGAACTTTTCCACGATATTCTAATTTATTGAGATGCACCTGTATATATAAATACCTTCTTTGCATATAATTTGAGCTAAAGTTAAAAATAAACATCGTTTTCATTAATCCTTAGTCCTTCTGGTATTTACAATAGAAATCATACTTCCTCATTAGCTTACCCCCAGAATAGACGTTGATGTAAATACGGGCAATCCAGTGTTGAAACATGTCTGTCTGACGTCAAAAAGTTAGTCATCTTGCATATTAGTTTTTAATAAAAAAGTCTCCGTGGACTGGAAAGGAAGTTTGGATTTTTGAAAATATGTTTTCATTGTACAAAAAAAAAAAATCACAAAACGATTTTGATCAAATATGACCCAAGACTATAACCACCAAAGACACTGAAGGGAACATATTCCCAGTATTCAGATTTGAAGTCCACCATAGGTTATGGTGGCTGATTCTTAAATTATTATATTAGGTCCCGTCTAATCTATGTGGCTATATTTCTGATATATGGAAGAAAAAGTAAAATCTATGAATTGCAGTTATTCCAAAAAGTTAAGATATTCTGTGACATCTGAGAGGGACAAAAGCAGGGTTTTCTTTATAGCTAGAAAGAAGTGAATTGTAATGGAATAGAATAAAGGATGAAAAATAATCTAGGCCATTTGAGCCCGTGCAAGGCAAAAGTATAGTTCCTCCTTAATGTGTGTGTGAGTGTGTTCCTTGTCACACAAGCTGCCCTCGAAAGTGACGACATTCCAGGAAGTAGTTGTAGCCGCAGGTGGGTGGAGAAAACCAGGGACAGACAGAGAGAAAGAGAGAGAGAGAAGCTACATGACAAATGACTGGTATGAAAGCTGAGACAGTTTATAGAGAGAAAGACTGCACCAGGGGGCAGAGAAACAAACAAAAGGGTTAAACCTGTGTGAGACAGAAACTGAGAGAGAAAGAAAGCAGAGTGTGTGAGAGTGTGAAAGTTTGTTTGTCTCTGGGTCAGAGGACACACCCAGTGTGTGTTTGTGAGTTTGTGCTGCTGTGTACTCACTGTTTCTGCTGCAGTCAGCCAGTGCAGGTGTTCTGTCTGTCTCTCTCTCTCTCTCTCTCTCTCTCTCAGTTCACCTGTCTTTACCTTTACCTGTCTTCTTCTATTATCCTTCCTCTGCCTCGTGATTTTCTTTTCTCTCTTCATGTACATCTGGCTCTGAGCTGCTGTTGTGTATGATTGTCCAGGCCGCAGGTGAAGCCGGGGGCTCGGGTGGATGGTTGTCTGGTGACGGGCTGCTCCATGCCTGCCGTGAGAGGGCCGAGCAGCTGGAGGTGTGTCTGGAGAGAGCACAGGTCAGTCTGGAGGGGTCAAGACAGCAAGCACAGGACGCAGCCATGCAGCACTGCATTGAACAACAACTTCACAACTGCCAGGTGATCTCACACACACATACATATCTGCATTTCAAAGGTCAAGGAAATGTTTTAATATTTGATTTATCTCTGCATGTGTCTTTTAATATATATTGTTCTGATTATAGTTAACTAAAACGGTTACACATTAGAATAGGGAACACATTCACTATTAATTAAGAGTTTTCCCTCAATAAACTGCTAATTTGCTGCTTATTTATTGTTAGTAAGGTTGTCGTTAAGTTTCGGTGTGGAGTAGGATTAAGGGATCTAAACTATAGTCGTGCAGAACAAGGCATTAATATGTGCTTTATAAGTACTATTAAACGACCAGTATGCTAGTAATATGCATGCTAATTGGTCCATAAAATGAAGTGTTACCACTAAAACCATTTGACATCAAATAAAAGTTAACTGAAATAAAATATAAAAACTTCAGCCAAGGCAACATTTCTTTAAATGAATTTACTAAATTAAATAAATAAAAATGACTAAAATCTACTGTCATTTTGAAATAAAAAAATTTAAAATGACAAAACACACACATATATCCTCTGCCTACTGTAGTTGCTGATGCTGACTCAGCAGAACAGGAAGTGCTCAGAGCTGAGATCTGTCACACATTGAGCCTGGTTATATATTTGGCTCTGTTCAAAGTAAACCTGCCATGAGTATTACAGACCAATCTGACACTATCATACTATCTTCTTCTAATGTTTCTGTCTGTAAAAAAGTAGAACTGTTCAGTCCTATAAAACTTCTTTAAACTTCCTTATAAAAATCTGTTCTCTCCTGTATAATCAAGACTTTCTCTTTTTCTTTGTGCCTTGCTCATTCATTGTCTGTCTTTTTCTGCTGTGTTTTTCAACTGTGAACTCTTTTATTGCTTGGAGATCTAAGTGTTTGCCGATGGCAGTAATCGCAGGTCACAAGCTCAGATCTCATGATGTACAATTAAACACAATGCAGTCTTTATGATTGATAGACTGTCAAAATTTATTTTAACTTGGAATTTTGGTTAGACTGAAAATGTATTATTTATTTAGAATAATAGTTACAGTGAGTGTACAACAATACTGATTGGCTGAAATACAATCAGGAGCAAATTAGATTAGATTAGATTGGTTTCAGTGATTATGGAAACAAAACAATTATTTTGTTTTATTGTCTTATTTGATGATGGATAACTGCTTTTGCTCTTAATGCTAAATCACTGCAGGTAAATCTTAGCGCTGGATCGCTAGAGTTAAATGCTTATATTTCTGTATTAAGCATTGGAAATGCAAGTGTACAGTAAGTGAGTGAGTGGGCAGTACTGTACAACATGGCTCGATGAACCAAATAATATTAGTCTGTTATTTACTTTTCGGGTGGAGTGAAGACATATCAATGCCTGCTTCTTTCTTTCCTTTCTCTCTCAGAGAATTTTATTCTCTTTTAAACATGAGCATGTCTGTAAACCCACACAGCATTGTATTTCCGATGCATGAACGTGTCAATGCATCATGAATTTCAACTTCTCTTTTCTTAAGGAAACTGTCTATGCAGATATTTCAGTTACTGAGTGCTCACTTTCATTTAAAGTTATCCGAGGAGAAAGATAGCTTATCTGTCAAGTGCTGATGCAATATTTTTTTCTTCCAGTTCCTTGTAAGTTTCCCATTTAAATCTAATAATTTAGCCTGTCAGATCTTTTTAAGTGTGCCATAAAGCTTAAAAGGAATACAGATGTTTATGCTCTCCTGATTTATTGATCTTGGCATTGAACATTCTGTCTCCTTGTGCTGTTTGGAGGAGGTCATGTGTCTCATTAATGCAGTTAGAGCTGATATCACTGATGAGGTTTACTTTAAGTTAGGTTCATAGCTTCTGCCTGACTAAAGGTGAGGTCATGCTAGACTTTGGGTATGCAAATTTACTTTGGATTCTTTATATTTATACATTTGACGTCATTTTAAAGTGGTTAAACCAGATATGCAGTGTTCTTACCTTTGTGTGTGTGTGTGTAACCCGACTCCTTCATCAAAGATTCAGAGATTCAGCTGAGCTCCAGCACAGTGACCTAGTAAACTGTTATAACTACCACTTAAACACTCCAGCAGCCATCATACGCAGGAATCAATCAGCCTGTTGAAAAATATATCCGATCATTTGTATACATTTGCTTCTGGTCAAGTAGGTGTTAAAGGGATATTTTACCAAAATGTAAATTCTGTTATCATTTACTCATCCTCATGTCATTTCCACCGAGGGGTTAAAAAATGTAAAAAGTAAATGTGACCTTTTTATCACACAATTCAGAATTATGAGCTTATATCTGAATTTTGTCTTTCTTCTCTAAAAATAATTAGAACTGCAAGATATGAATTCTGAATTGTGAAATGCAAACTGCAAACTCAGAATTCTGTGGGGAAAAAAGTCAGAATGGTAAACTGGGAATTGCAAGTAATTAAGCCAGAATTTATATCGTAATTCTGACTTTTTTTCTCAGATTTGCAAGTATATATAAACATAATTGCATAAAAAGTGTGATTAGTTACATATAAACTCAGAATTACAAAACAGGTTTCCATAATAGCCTGCATAACTTACTGTTTTCTGTGGAACACAAAATAAGATATTTTAAAGAATGTTGGTACCAAACAGTTTTGATGACCATTGGCTTCTTTTCTTAAGACACAGAAAGACACATATTCTCAAAACATGAGCGTGAGTAAATAATGAGATGTGAGCCAAATTATGTGCTGTTTGCACTCAGTGTTTGTTGCAGGATGTACAGGTGGACAGACACTGATCGATCCCAATCTAAAGTCTGTGTTGGATTATTAATGAGATTTTTGTTCATATTTGTTTTTCCAAGTACAAGCTTTGTGTGAAATGTGTCAAATGGTGCATTAAACACCTGTCACCTGCCTGTCAGCCCTGCTAGTTCATTCTCTAAGGTGGACTCTGATCTTTATGGTGTTTATTACTTTGATTGATTGTATTTTCTCATTGCATTTTTCATCCATCTAGACAATTCTTGTGGAGATTGAACAGAGAATCTCCAGTCTTCCTGTGTGTGGATTGAAAGAACAGGAGCAACATGAGGCTGAATCGCTCAACACCAAACTCCAGCTGCTAAAGAACAGACTGGTGACGGTTCAATTACAGCTGCAAGAGAGACACGGCGAAGATCAGGTACACACATACACTAATACATCCAGAATTTAGTCTGTTACCAACCAAAAATGTTTTTTTTATGTTGGGGACAGCATAATCCAGGTGTACTTAATGAACAGATTGCATGTAATGACAAAAAGTGATCATTAGCATGCTAATTGCTGCTGATTTTCACATTTGCTGATTCTGAGGTATTAAATCTAGAGGTGTTGCTAGTGAGAGGCTGCAAAGTGCCTGGATTTGAGCTGTGAGAATAGAGCTGTCTGAGGTGTTACTGTATGTTTCGGTCTCTGTCTGTCTGCAGGTGCATGTTGAGAGTCAGCGCCTCCTGCAGGCCAGGTTGACGCGCAGCAGCAGTGTGCAGGAGATGTTGAGTTCTTCCAAAACCAAACTGTTCAGACAGAGCAGCCTTCAACAACAAAGGGTAACACACATTCATAGACACACTTAAAATATTATTTTTTCTAACACAAAATTTGTCTCCCCAGGGTTTAACAATAAGGATCTTATAGTGGGATTCAGTATTTTCACTAGTAGTTTCCACCCTGCCAGTATTTTCACTAACTCTAACATTAACCCAGATTTTATTTTGGGGGGTTGGTAAGATTTTTAATGTTCACCAAGGCTGTTTTTACTTGATCAAAAATACTGTAAAATACAGAACAAAAACAGTAATTATGTGAAATATCACAATTTAAAATACCATGTTTTAATATATTTTAAAATGTAATTTATTCCTGTGATGACACAGCTGAATTTTCAGCAGCCATTACCCAGCAGTCTTCAGTGTCACATGATCCTTCAGAAATCAATATGCTGCTTTGATGCCCAAGAACTTATTTATTATTATTAAATTAAATATTTTTTGGAGGAAACCACTATACATTTAGGATTCTTTTATGAATATAAAGTACAAAAGAGCAGCAGCTTTTGTAACATTATGAATGTCTTCACTGTCTCTTTTGATCAGTTTCATCTATCCTTGCTGAATAAAAGTATTAATTATTTTAAAATAAATCCTACGGACTTTTTGATTTCACATTTATCAAAATAAATTGAAATTAAATAAAATATTTAAAAAATAATGTACTAGTTTTTTAATTAGCAATAAAACTTGGATGTTATAAAGGTACTAACTCCATGACAGCTGTAGTTTCATACACTTCTGCTGGAAAATTATGTCCTAAATTACAAAACATTACTGATTTTTAACCTGTTCTAATGCTTCTAAGACTGTAACATGTCATATCAGTCCATCATTATCGCTGAGACCGGCTCTCTCACTCTCTTTCTTTGTCTGTTTAAGGAACTGGAGCATGGATTGAATGAACAGAGGGATCTAACTAAAGCTATCGCAATTCAAGGCAGCAGAGCCCAAACACAGAGCCAGAGCGCAGATGAACATGCGGGGTATCTAAATACACACCCTTATTTATACAAATATATGCCTAGACTTTGTCATTATATAACACTCCATGATGTCTGCAGGCCCTCGCCAGCAAATGAAGACAAAAGACAGGAAGTAGAGTTAGCAGTCCACGGGAAGTGGACACACCTCTGCAACAGATTGACCAAGACAGCAGAGACCGAGCAAGGTGGAGATAAAGATCAGGATCCATCTGAGGTCTGAACACTCCTGATTTTCTCCAAATGTTTATTTAAAGTTTCCGTTTGCTAATGTTTAATGTGTAGTAAGTTTAATGTGGGAGTTATTTTAAGTAAATGACATTGTAATATTTGTGTGTGTGTGTGTGTGTGTGTGTGTGAACAGATCCTCGCTCCATCTGTGTGTTTGTGGAGTGGAGCTGCTGTTTCTTTCTGTCTCCAAGAGATTCAATCCAACATCTCAAAACTTAAAGAACTGCAAAACTCAGCAGTTACAAAGGTGTCAATAACAAACACACATAACAGGATTACTGTTTATAACATTTTAAAAAGATAGCTTAACATATACTCTCTTTTCAAGATCAGAGTACACATTCAGTCAATACTGTCCAACCCGATAACAAAATATATTTGACTGATCTGTTTGTGTTCCTGTGTGCAGGATCATCAATCTCTGGATGAAGGTCTGTTTGAGATGTTGAGTGGAGTGGATCTCACTCTCAGCTCTCTCACAAACACTCTTATGTTTCAGCCAGCAACCTTAAACACTGACATATTAAACCAACTAGAGCAGCTACAGGTATTCAACCATCCATCAGACCATCTATCTGCCTGTCACTTCATTCATCCATTACTCCTGGTTTCTTCTCTGATTTATAGGGTGTATCTGCAGAGCTGACCTCCTTGGGTGCCATATTGACCTTCCAGGGGTCAGAGGTCATAAAGTTGTTAGGTTCGGGTTCAGCGATATCAGAGACCTCCACTTGTTTTGACCTGCTGATGCAGTGTGTATGCAACATTCAAAAGACTCTCACTGATAAACAGGAGCAGCTAGAGGAACGAATAAAACACACAACTCAGCTGCAGGTCAGACTTTTATCTGCTTATTACCAACACAAAATGATGAGATGTATGTGCAGTCACTTAAAAATTCCCCTGCAGTTTAAGTTACTAGACACACTAATGCCGAGTTCACACTGCATGATTTTCAAAGTCATCGGATCACCGTTCTTTTCACACTGCACGACTATCTGGGGTAGCAGTCAGTTGCTGCTGTGTTCACATTGCATGATGGATCGGCGACAAGAGGTTACACACTGCATGACTTTACAGGAAGAATCGCCGACGACAACTCTGTCTGATCCGCAAACTACAGCCAAACGCACACGAGAATAACGCAAGATCACGCTGATATTATGGTCTGTAAAAAGTCCTCCACGAACACACAATAATCAACAAAGATGACTTCCTTGTTGACAACATACTTCTGCTGGGAAAAATTATATATCCTACACAAATCTAAGTAGGCTACTTGAAAGTGAAACAAATGTTTTGTGCATTTTATAATGAGTTTATTTAAAGTGATAAAAAAGAAAAATGCAATAAATCTTTTGTCCTTTATAGAAGAATATTATTTACAGGAAAAACCCTAAAACCCTTTAATGTTTCATTTTATTTTTTTTATATTATGTGTGTGTGTGTGTGTGTGTGTGTGTGTGTGTGTGTGTAGGCTATATAGGTGCATCTCAAAAAAATTGAAATTTTTGGGGTAACATTTCAAAAAGTGAAACTTTCATATATTCTAGATTCATTACATGTAAAGTAAAACATTTCAAAAGTTTTTTTGTTTTAATTTTGATGATTAGAGCTTACAGCTCATAAAAGTCAAAAATCCAGTATGTCAAAATATTAGAATATTTCCTAAGATCAATCAAAAAAAAGGATTTGCAACACAGAAAGGTTCAAGTTCTTTAAAGTATGTTCATTTATGCACTCAATACTTGGTCGGGGCTCCTTTAGCACAAAAATGACAGCATCAGTGAGGTGTAGCATGGAAGCGATCAGCCTGTGGCACTGCTGAGGCACTATTGAGCCTTCAGCTCGTCTGTATTGTTGGATCGACTGTTTCTCATCTTTCTCTTGAAAATATCCCATAGATTCCATTTGGGGTTCAGGTCAGGCATGTTGGCTGGCCAATCAAGCACAGTAATATCATAGTCAGCAAACCACTTGGAAGTGTTTTTGGCACTGTGGGCAGGTGCTAAAGTCCTGCTGGAAAGGAAATCAGCATCTCCAGAAAGCTTGTCAGCAGATGGAAACATAAGGTGCTCCAAAATCTCCTGGTTGACGGCTGCATTGACTTTGGACTTGATAAAACACAATGGACCAACACCAGCAGACATCACGGCACCCCAAATCATCACTGACTTCGGAAACTTCACACTGGACTTCAAGCAGCTTGGATTCTGTGCCTCTCCAGTCTTCCTCCAGACTCCAGACCTTGATTTCCAAGCGAAATGGAAAATGTACTTTTATCTGAAAAGAGGACTTTGGACCACTGAGCAACAGTCCATTTATTTTTCTCTTTAGCCCAGGTAAGATGCTTCTGACGTTGTTTCTGTTTCAGAAGTGGCTTGGTAGCCCTTTTCCTGAAGAGGACTGAGCGTGGTGACTCTTGATGCACTGACTCCAGCTTCAGTCCACTCCTTGTGAAGCTCTCCCAAGTGTTTGAATCAGCTTTGCTTGACAGTATTCACAAGCTTGCGGTCATCCTTGTTGCTTGTGCACCTTTTCCTACCCAATTTCTTCCTTCCAGTCAACTTTGCATTTAATATGCTTTGATACAGCACTCTGTGAACAGCCACACCTTTCAGTAATGACCCTCTGTAGTCTCGCGTAGCCAGACCTTCAGACTGAAGGCTGAAGGTCTGGAATCTATGGCAGCTTTCATTGGCCAAGGCCCGCCCATGAGGCCGTTTGAGCGACATGTCAAATAACCAATCACAGTTTGTTTCGTTCAGCGTCACGTTTTGGGGTGTGGAAATGTCGCCACAATAACAGACCAGTGTGTGAAACTCTCGGACGTATTTTAAAGATTCTGTGCCGTGAACTTTAAATATTTCACATACTTTTGAAAATACAGCGTTTATTTATTATCCAATGACGACTTTGAAACTCCTGAAGTGTTTCCACTTTTGTGTGCCATATGCATCAGACGTTTAGCCCACGTTCCATGGGCTAAACGTCTGAGGCTGAGGCTGAGACTAGACACTCTGTGACTTACCCTCTTTATGCAGGGTATTGTCTTCTGGACCATTGCCAAGTCAGCAGTCTTCCCCATTATTGTGGTTTCAAAGAATAAGAGATACCCAGAATTTATACTGTAGGGATGGTCATTTATTGAAACTCGAATGTAAATATTCTAATATTCTGAGATACTGGATTTTTTACTTTCATGAGCTGTAAGCTCTAATCATTGAAATTAAAACAAAAATTTTTTTGAAATGTTTTACTTTACATGTAATGAATCTAAAATATATGAAAGTTTCACTTTTTGAAATAAGTTACAAGACAAAAAATGAACTTTTTCACGATATTCTAATTTTTTGAGATGCACCTGTATAGATATATAGGCTAGGCAATACATCTATATATATAGGCTATATATAGCCTACATATCTTCTTGTTCTGTATATTCTATTGCAAAAATGTACTGATATTGCCACGTTGTTTGTATTGCTCAATAAAAAAGAAAGAACAAAAAAGTCCTCCCCGAACTTCCCGCTGCCCTGTATCTTGCTCTCTCATGGGCTGTAGGTCATTGGCGATTCTCTCAGATCGCGTCTTTGATAATTCACACTGCGTGACTGTCACTCGCGTGAACGAGCACCGATTTGCCTCCGATTTCGGGTATTGTCGGCGATTTATCAAAACTTGTCGGCGAGTGAAGAATCGGGCTAAAATCGTGCAGTGTGAACTTGGCATAAATCGTTCAGAAAATGTATGCTTATGTGTTTACAGTGCTATGTGTCAGCAGTTACATTTTGGGCATGTTTTAACACCTTCATAACTGTCACAAATACTCAAACTTGTTTGTTATGAAAAAACTTGTAATGTCATTGTGAAATAATGTTCTCTTCAGTCTCATGTTTAATCCCATAATTCTATCTCTGCATTTAAAATTAGTATTTAAGATCTACTCTTTTGTAGGCTACTTTTATTTGGACCTCTTTTATCAAGCTTGACTCATTTGTAATATTTCCTTGTGTGTCAAACCCTGCAGAAGAGAGTGAAAGATCTGCATGACTCATTACTAACTAATACAACAATCCTTCACCCTACAACTAACGGAGAAACCCACTATGACCTTCACACACAGCTGCAGGTAAGCACGTACACGAGCCTGTGAATAACACAGCTTGTAACACATCAGGATGAGTGTGTGAAGATTAAACACTACTGAAGAAATAACACACTTCAACATATCTGCAAGAAAAAATACTTCAGTGTACATTTGCTGACTTCGGTGTCACTTCACCTCTCTGCATTTTATAAGTTATAAGTTTCCTCTGAAAACCACTCATAATGCTAGCCAGGGTTTCTTGTACCAGAAACAGTTTTTCTTATTAGTTTTTATCCACTCATTTGATTGGAAAAGCATAATTTCAATGCATAATGTGCAGTATAACAGCATTAGGTGTTCACTGTGCTTAAATTCTAAGATTTTGACCTTTCTGTATTTGTGATTCCATGTGAAGGCCATCGCTGGATGGAAACAGGAAGTGGAGCAGAATGAGAGAAAGCTGGCAGAACTTAAAGAGGAGACAGAGAGTCAAGATCAGCCCTCGTACCTCACACAGCAGATCAGCACACTGGAGGTATGGAGGATGTGCAGCATTAAGAGTATACTATAAAATGCATTTTAAATTGCAATTCAAATTCTGGTAGCAAGCATGGTACGTAATTGTAAATAAAGTCCAAATTTACACAAAATAATAAAATATATACACTACCGCTCAAAAGATTGGGATGAGTAAAGTTTTTTTTTTTTTTTTGAAAGAAATTAATACTTTTATTATATTTAGAAAGGACACATTAAATTGATCAAAAGTACCATTTATTGGTGCCATTACAACATCATTATGCAGCACAATTGATAAAGATAACAAATGTTTCTTGGAGAAACTGGAGAAAATTCAGCTTTGCCATCACAGGAGTAAATTACATTTTAAATTGTGATATACACTCTCTGTAGGCGGAATTTGAGAGTGTTTGGAGTGATCTAGAGCAGCGCTGTGGAGTTGTGCAGTGCAGTCTAGATGAGCAGAAGATGAGTGAAAAAATACTGAAGGGTCTGCAGATGCTCCTGACGATTGGAGGAGAGAAACTCACCTGCACCTCTAAGCTGGAGCTCAGGAATCCAGCACAAATACAGACACACCTCAACACACACACGGTAAACATCTCACACACCTTCAAACAGCCTAGCTAAATACACACACACATGTTAATCAGCTGCACAAATACAAAAAAAACCAAAACAAATATACATTACATCACACATGAATCATGCACATTATAGCACCATTACAGGTCCTGCAATCTCTCATTCACCTCCCTAACTTTGTAAATCTATAGGCGTTTTTCCTGTCTCTGGGTGCCCACCTGAGGAGACTGCAGCAACTGAGTGTGCGGATGCCAGACAGCGCCTCCTGTGGCTGGGAGACTGAAGTGTCTGAGGTTGAAGGTCAAGTGTCCAGTGTCCTGCAGCAGGCTCAGGCTGTCGGCACAGTGCTGCACTCAGCACTGCAGGTACGAGAGCGAAAAAATCAAGAGTTTTTCTTTATTGAAAGCTGCATTAGCCAAGAAGATACAAGAATGGAAAAGGGGTTGATGTATAAATAAAAGAACAAACGAATGGGATTGATGAGTGCGTGAATAAATTAACTTGTAGACTGTATGACCGACAGCAGATTTTATATATTTTTAGTTAATACTCCTCTGCCCTTGATAAGCACTTTGATGCATTTCAGGTTTGCACTCAATGCGATGAAAATCAGTCCTGGTTAGAAACGCTTCTGCAAAGGTTAGAGACTCAACTTCCCATAACACCTCTGCAGGACCAAACTGAGGAGCAGCTCAGCGAGAATATTTCTGTCTATCAGGTAATGGTTTAGACTTATACATAGTGAACTGACACACATGTATATGTATTTTTGAAGATCCTTAAATTCTTCTTGTTGTTTGTGATAGAGTGTGCTGGCAGCTCTGAAGAAGAATAGAGCTCGGATCAGTCTGGTTCTGGATGAGGGCCGCAGACAGCAGGAGCAGATTTCTAATAGTGATGTGGGTGTACCTATACGCATAGTGGGTGTGTCTACAGCAAGACTGGAACAGCGATTGGGTGCACTTCAGAGGAGGGTGGAGCAAGGACTACACTCCACCCTCCATTTTAAGAAGTTTGGGAACAGGTAAAAATGCATGATGTGGGTAAAATTAAGCCAGCCAGCATTTTCACTCTGAAAGAATTCTTGCCATTTCATTATACAATATGCAGAATTCTATGCTATCTCAGTCTTTTAAAATCTAAATATTTTGAGCCATATGTATTCACTCAATTGTGGCTCAAATTATGTTTATTAAGGGAGAGTTGTGTAGAAAGACTGAGAGACGGAAATTTACACAAAGGAAAAATATAAAGAATTACCACTACACTTTTTTCCAGGTACCAAAGCGATTCAGAGGCTCTGAATGAGTGGATGCGACAAGCCAGAGAACGCCTGCATGCATGGAGAGATCACATAACCACAGCTGAACAGGAAGTGGACGCCCTCTCCCATTTTCAGCACTTCACAGTCAGTCAACCAGTGATTCTAATCATTTGCTTTTAGTTTAGATTATTTTTAAAATAAGATAATTAAAAACTTGATGATAGTTACAGAAGCTACATAAACCCTGTTGAAAAAAACAGCATATGCTGGTTAGGTATGTTTTGAAGCATGGCAGCTTGTTTTGAGCTGGTTTAAGCTGGTCCTTAGTTGGTCATGAGCTGGTTTAAACTGGTCCTGAGCTGGTTATGAGCTGGTCCCGAGCAGGAGCTAGTTGCTGACCAGCACATGACCAGTTTAAACCAGCTCATGACTGGTTACCATGCTTCACAACATACCTAACCAGCATATGCTGGTTTTTCAACAGAGAAACCTTCTTTTATGCAAGTTAAATTAATATTAATTTGAATTAATGAAAATAATTTGATAAGTTTAGTTTTAACGATTACAACACTGGTTATATTAGGACATTTTTATATCTGTGATGTTTTCGACACAGGAGTTCATGAAGGAGCTAGAGGAGAAATCGGCCCTAAAGGCATCAGTGATCAGTTCTGGATCTTTGATCCTGTTGCTCAATGAAAGAGAGCACAACTTTGAGACACAAAAGATCATCAGAACCACCAGTGCTCCAAGAACCTCCACTCCCTATGGAAATACAACAACCTCTGAAGACCTACAGCCAAGTGAAACTAGCAACCGGACCTCCGTTGTCCTAGATAACAACCCTGAAGACTCCTCGTCTTTAGATGTCACCTTACCTTCAGAAACCAATGTTTCCTCTATTCAAAACATCTTCTCAGAAGAAAATCCTTCTACCACGGAAGAATCAGATGGAAAGTTCACAAAAGAAGGTGTTATCTTTGAGGAACCAACTTCATCTGTATTCGATTTATCTGTAAAACAAGAGATGGTTCTGTCCCCAGTTCTTCTGACTCTACAGTCCCAGCTGTCTCAGGTGGAGCAAGACTGGGTGGAAATACAGACAACCATTCCTGCCATCCAACAGGGACTGCATCAGGTATATTTTACTCCATTACTAACTACATCCTGGATGGTTGGAAATAAAGACCTGTCAGTTTCATGTTCTTCTGTTTGGAGCATTGTCTCTCTGAAGGAGAACATCATGTATACAATTTATCATGGAGGTCAGGCAGCCATCCAGGCATGATTTCCTGTATTACTTGGAAGTTGATGAAATCTTTGAGGAATAGAGTCTGTCCTTTTTATTATCCATTATCAGGCCTCTCTTTCCTGTTCTCGTCCCCTTTTCTTCTTTGATTACATGTGTCACCCCTCACCCGGCTCCACTGTTTCCTTTCTTCTCTATTCTCTCCACCTCTGTCTATCACTTTCATCTTTCTTTATGCCCATTTCTCTGTTCTCTCTCGCTCTCTCTCTCTCAGAGTGTGGTGGAGTGCCTGTCTCCTGAAGGACTGCTGGCTGATGTGTGTGGCTGGATTACAGGTGCTGAGAGCAGGTTACAGGCGGCTGAACGAGAGGGTCACAACATCTGTACTGCTGCAGAGTTCACACACCTGCTCAGAACATATCAGGTACCTTGCTTGCATTTTATCTCTCTATCAATTAAAAAATAAAATAATTATCTTCGATTTGGATTTTATTTTATCCAAAATTAAACAACAGTGCAAAATAACAGATTATTATTTTTCTTAATAATTAATAACGTAAAAATAACTAATTGTAAAGAAATCAGCAAATATATGTGAATAAAATAATTATAAAAGTAACTCAAATCTGCGAGTAATTTACTCAGTTATAGTAAAATAAATAGTATAAAGTACAAATATAACAAAAATGAAGACATTACAAATTTAGTAATAATTGAACAGTTCTTTTCTCTTTCATTACATTTTCAATTTATTGTGGTTTATTAGGGTTAAAACCAAATGTTTGCCTTAAAAACAGAGCAAAAGAGTTGTATAAAGTAAGAAAAACTATTGAATTAAAATAAAATATAATGCAGAGTACACTTAGAAAGCTTAGATAAATAACACAAAGGAAAACAGTATGAAAATAACCAAAGAAAAAAACGTGCCAGTGTAATTAACTCTCTTTCTTTTCTCTTTCAATTTCAGTTTGTGCTTTACTGGCTTGACACAACTGTAAATTTGCATTGCCAAAATGTTTGAAGCTTAGCTGCATGAAATTAAAAAGTGTGAAGTACAAAGTAAAGCTTAGAAAGTAACATTCAGCAGATACAAAAAAAAAATCACTTTCTCTCTCTCTCTATTTCACTCTTACACTCTAAAAAATGCTGGGTTAAATATGGACAAACCCAGTGATTGGGTTGTTTTGACCCAGCGGTTGGGTTACTAACCAGAAGGTTACTGTTGGTTGAAAACAACCCAATCGCTGGGTTTGTCCATATTTAACCCAGCATTTTTTAGAGTGTACTTTTCTTTTTCCCTATATAATAAATCTCTATAACACTTTACAGACTTTTTTGACAGAACACAATTTTATTGAATTTACTGATGGTGAAGTAGTTTTTCTGCAAATTAAAACATTTGTTTTGGTCGTTCCTGTCTCTTCTTCTCTTTCTGTCTAGGGGATGAAGACAGAGATGGCATGTAAGCAGATGTCTGTTGACTTTATTAATCAGTGTGAGCTGAAGCAGGTCGGTTTTGACTCTCACACCAGCAGGTGCAAACACACTGCATTTGCTGAAAATCTGGGACACGCCAATCTGCACTGGAAAACTCTACAGGCTCACCTGAACACACTGGTGAGTTTATTATTATTATTTATTATTATTCCGCTAACCGGTTCACATTAACATTGTTTGGATTGTACTTCTCAGATCCAACATGCTGAAGATGAGGTGAGGATGTGTGCAGAGCGAGATAACAAACTACAAATCCTACAGCGCTGGGTCAAAGGTCAAAAACAATGGATGCGATTGGCTGAAAGACCCATCAGTCGCTCATTTGCTGAGAGGAACCTGAAGGATTGTGAAGTGAGTCGCTGATATTTTCTGGTTGTGGTAACTAATTATGTTGATGCTCTCCTACTTTAAAAGCATTTTCTTTTTATCTGAATGTGTTTATATTACATTTGAGAGGAACTTACTTGTCTTTCTTTCATTCTCAGGAGCTGGGGGAAAAGTTGAAGTCTAAATTCTCAGAACTTGCTAAGCTGAAGAAGAGGAGACTTACCACTGATGAAGAGGACAGGGATAAAGACTTCCTCTCAAAAGCTCACAATCTTTCACAATCTTTGACTGACCTCTCTCAACAGGTATGGAGGCAAAAACTTGTTCCTGTGGACTAAAACAAAACCAACAAATATTTATAAACACTCTTGAGTGTGTTTAATTAGGAAGTTAATAATAAATGTTCATTTTCTAGAGTACAGCCCTTGGGGAGACCTTGAAAGAGCTGTGTAAGGTGTGGTCTCAGTTTGAAAGTGGGAGGAGTCTGACAGTTTTAAACTCTATGAGGATCTACCAATCACTAGAGTACTGCCACGCCCCTCTGCCCTCCCTCTCTGCCCTCCAGAACAACATTGATAAGATACAGGTGCTGTTAATCAACCACATTATTTTTTTATTCCCAAGCTATTTCTGATTGGTCACAGTATGACATATTTTAGGTTAAAGCTAGAAGGGATACGAATGGCGCTACTGGGCGTGCGCACCTCAATACAGCATAATTTTTGTCGCACTGTACAACAATAATTGCTATTTTTTCATTATTGTAAGGGGTAGGTTTAGACGTTAATAAAACACAATCTAATAGATAGAAAATAAATTTCATTGTTCGTTTCCGGTCGGAGCTGTATCCCTTCTAGCCACAACCCATATTTTATTGAATTTAAATATGTGATTACATATTATTGCATTTTTTTAAAAATATATCAAATTTGTTAACTTAAAAATAAACCTTTGGCTTGACAGAGATATGTATTATAATGTTTATTCACAAATGATATCTGCAGGTCTTAAAAGCAGAGACAAAGGAGATTGACAGCCAGTGGGAGGATCTTACGAAGACAACAGCAATTCTTATTGGTGGAATTAGCCCAGACTCTGCCCAGGTGTTATTGGAGCATATAGAAAAAGAAAAAGCAAGGTTAGACTTCACACATACCAGCAAAGCAATCCGAATGTGTATGTAAATGTTCAAGCTCCTACCCGTGTCACCCTGTAGGTGGTCAGAGGTGAAGGAAAAGGTCACACACACCTTGCAGAGGTCACACAGTCTTCTGAAAGTGTGGCAGAGATACTCTGATGTGAGACGTTCCTGCTCAGAGCAGCTCCAACATCTCAAAGAGCAGCTCAACACACACACCAAAACACCCGCTGACAATAAACAACTCACTCACAGCATCGCAGAGCTGAAGACTGTGAGTACAATGCACAGACACAGATGTCCACAGATAACCATCTATTTAAACACACACTCTTAAGTGGGGTCCAGACCACAATGAAAATCTGGGATTTTTTAAAGTCAGACGAGTTATGATGTAAAAGGAAGAGGAAATTATTATGCACTATTTCTAGATAAGTAATAAAACAGGCAATATGTTACAATATAATATTACTTTTAATTATTTGATTAATGACCTATAAATAGTGCAGAATCATGTCAGGATCTATTAAAAAAAAATATATATATATAATATAAGTATTAAGAAAAAATGCAAAACACTTTTGGACTCCATTACAATATATGTCACAGACTGTGTTATTGTCCTTATTTCCTTCTTTTAGGTATTACAGAAATGCTCAGAGACTCTACAGACTGATTTGAATGAAGTTCTTGAAGTATCTAAGGATCTGATTGAACAGATGGATGATGAGGATGCTGTTTTCATCAAATCAGAATGCCGTTTGTTAACACGTGGTTACCTGCAGTTAGAACAGACTCTGAAAGGAAGAATTGAACACATGCAGGTAAGACTTACGCACATTATGTGTGTTAATGAACATGGAAGTGTTTGAAGTATGTACTCTCTCTCATTTCATTCAAAACTCATCTGTTGTTATTTTTTCTGCATACTATGTCCATGGTCTGTCAAGTTTCAAAAAGAAAAAACCCCCCACAATAATAGCACCATTAAGTATCATAATAGTAGTCTGCAATGATCACAGCTTTTTTGACTGTAATTCAAAATATGCATATCTGTTCAGGAGGACCTTGTGCAATTTCAAGAATTTGAAAGGTTATTCCAGTCTCTCGAAACACAATTACAGCAGTGGGAAAGCAAGCAACGGATAGACAGCGAACTCACAGATATATCTCAGGTGATAAACACGCACATGCATAACTCACTCACATCATTTTATTGAAGAAATCCCCATTATTAATAGTTTCTGTATTTCCTTGTTTACAGTCAGGTCTGATGGAGATCAGTTCTCTCTCTCCTGATCTGGATCTGATAAACACACTCAGCTACAGGCTGACGCTCAGTGACCCCGTGACACAGAGGCTTCAGCACCTCAACAGGAAGTGGGCACAGGCCTCCGCACATGCTCAGGAGAAATGCAGGTGACTGGCACTTACAATCTGATCACCTGAGAAAGATACTAATATCAGATTCAACACAAAGCATATTACATTTTTATGTGTATATTGTGTGTTTAGTGAGTTGCAGGCAGCCTCTCTCCAGCAGCAGAGCTTTGAGCAGAGATGTGAGAGCTGGCTGGCTTTCCTACAGCGCATGGAGGACAGTTTGGCTGTAGAAATCGCATCGACTTACCCTGGACTGAGAGAACAACAACGAACGCACCAAGTACAACAGTCGACACACCCATAAACGCAACACATATGGATCATATAGATCCCATAAAAATCTACCCTTTTCTCTCCTTTTCTTCTAGTGTTTTCAGGCTGAGTTGTCTTTAGGCCATCAGATCCTTCACTCTGTGATCAGTGAATCTCTCCTCCTGCTGCAGAAGGGAGATGTGGAGGACAGGTGACGATTCTCAACATGTTTTTTTATCTCTGTTTTGTATGATTGCTTGTGACATACAATATCATTCAGAAGTTTGGGGTCAGCATGATTTTTTTAAGAAATCACAACTTTAATTCAGGAAGGATGCATTAAATTGCTTAAAAGTGACAGTAAAAACATGTATAATGTTAAAAACAGGGTGCAACTTGTCACCTTCGCGAAATTGCCACCTGAAATAGGTCATTCACCTGAATCGTAGATCTGTAAAAAGAGGGGGTGTTAGTTTGGTTTGTCACCTTTTTCACCCGACGAGTTTGCACCCCTGAAAAAAAGATTGTTTTTTTTTCTTCAAATAAATGTTCTTATGAACTTTCTATTCATCAAAGAATTCTGAAAAAAAAAAATGTTTCATGATTTTCACGAAAACATTATGCAGCACAACAGTTTTCAATATTGATAACAGTAAGAAATGTTTCTTGAGCACCAAATCAGCATATTAGTATGATTTCTGAAGGATCGTGTGACGCTGAAGACTGAGTAATGATGCTGAAAATTCAGCTTTGCCATTACAGAAATAAATTACATTTTAAAATATATTAAAATACAAAAGAGTTGTTTAAAATTGTAATAATATTTCACAATATTACTGTTTTTTGATCAAATAAATGCAGCCTTAGGGAGCATAAGAGACTTCTTTCAAAAACATTAAGGAAATTGTACTGACCTCAAACTTTTGAAACATAGTGTAATAAAGTATTTTTATCATTTTGTCATAAAATGTCCTACTTTTATAAATATTAAGTTGATACTTGTAAGCTTTATATTTGGAATTCAACATGGGATTTGTAGTTTTACTAACCACCTTGCCTGTGCCCTCAGGAGTGATTTCCTGTTAAAACTGGCACAGCTAAGAGAGCACTGGCAGGGGGCGGTGCAGAGAGCAGCTCAACGGCGCGCTCTAGTGGAAGGGCTCATACAGCACTGGCAGCTTTATACACACACAATGCAGAAACTCCGCAAACTCCTCACACTCTCACACACACTCTTGTCGCCTGCTGGTCCCACACACTGTAGTGTCCTGCAGTTGCGCCTCTTGCTGGAAGATCTGAAGGTAACAAGATGATTTTCAAATATCATTATCATATGTATATATATATATATATATATATTGAATATATAATGAATATATTGTACAAGTCACAGTTTCTTACTCTCACCAAGGCTGCATTTATTTGATTAAAATACTTTAAAAACAGTAGCCTACTATTGTAAAATATTATTATAATTTAAAATAGATTTCTGTTTTAATACATTTTAAGATGTGATTTATTCCTATGATGGCAAAACTGTATTTTCAGCAGTCATCGCTCCAGTCTTCAGTGTCACATGATCATTCAGAAGTTATTGTAATATGCTGATTTGGTGCTAAAAACAACATTTATTATTATCAATGTTGAAAACAGAATTGTGCTGCTTATTCTTTTTGTGGAAACTGTGAATTTGGAATTGAAAGTTCAAAAGAACAACATTTATTGAAATAGAAACCTTTTGTAAGATTATAAATGTTTTTACTGCCACTTTGATCTTTGCTGAATAAAAATATTAATATGTTTAAATCTTACTCATCCCAAACTTTTATACACACCTAAAATAATTGCATATACATTTCTATATGTTCAAATTTGCAGTTATCTCTTCTGGTAGTACATGTCAAACACTTATTGGCCTAGAAATATTTAGAAATAATTATTATTCATTGTGAATAATATATTTTCTTTGTTTTTGATTAACTACTTGATTTATTCTATATTTACACTTTATAATGTATTCTATTGACACCTAGCTTGAAATTGTTAGTGACAAAAGAGTCAGTTTGTTTGTTTCACCATTTCTCCCTCTCTCTTTTTTGTCTGTCCCCTTCACTCTCACCCTCCTCTCTCTCTCTCTCTCTCTCTCTCTCTGTCCCTGTAAAGAGAACAGAGCTGTTGTTTCAAAGGTCAGTCTCTGCATATCTGTGTGTGATGGAGGTAGGCAGGCAGCTGTTCTCCGTGAGTGACACACAGACGCAAATGCAGCTGCAGACAGACCTGGCAGCCCTGCAGGAGGACTGGGAGCAATGCCAGTGCATGCTGGGAAAGAGAAAGACTCTCACATCTGACATCATAAAGGTAAGATGGATTGATTGGGTTTGAAATGGGACCTTTGAATGAACTAACTCTTGTGTTTTATTGCTTAGCTCTGTTGCATTTACAAGGTAAACTTGTGATGATGATGATGATAATGTCACAATATTTATCCTTATCCTTATGTTGAAGGTCAAAGGTCACATGGGAAATCCATAAAGCTATGTAGTGTGTTAGGCTTTTTTCTAAAACAGGATTCTCATGATAGCGTGGAAGCATTAGGCAATTTTAAAATTGCGACTTCTAAAACTGGGAAATTAATTGTTAAAAAGTCAGGGAAATGTCCAGAAAAAACTGATAGATAGTACAGTATATACAATTTTGTAAAATTTTTCGATGCTCAGCTGTAAAATATTTTATCATTAGAAATTTTCCATTGTGAAATGGAAATCTCTCTCTTTTTTTTTCTTTTTTTTTGGAAATCCTGTAATTATGAACAAATAGAAAAGTATTTTCTAGAAGTCAGATATCATTTCTATCTGCATATCAGCATTTATGAGAGTAAAGTTTACATAAAAATTCCAAGGGCAAATTTCACTTTGCAGTAGCCTGTTTTATGATTTGATATGATTTTATGATTAGATAAGAAATAGCAGCTTAGCTAGGAAAGAGCAGGTTATGGATTGTCAATCTTATGAACACCTTACATGAGCTGCTTCAGAGAACGAACAAACTATTAACTGTCTGTCCATGTATGGACCTGTCTAAAACTTCACCAGGAATAAACTCTGCCATTATATACTCCCATTCTAGAATGATGCAGGACAACACTAAATGTTGGATTGTGTGTGTAGAATAAGGAGATTCTGTATTATGGTGGTTTTGTGCAAGAATGAGTCCAGCTGAGTTTGACCTACATTCCCTCTGATTCCACAGCTGGACTAATCCAGATCAAACCTTTGCACACACTAATACACAAACATACAAGCACAATCATTTTAAAATCAGTGTTACTGACCCAAAAAGTCTTCATGCAGGTCTATTTGTCTGTCTTTCTGTCTTTGTTCTGTCACTATATATCTGTTTCTCTGCTCCTCATCCAGATAATATGATGACACAGAAAACAAAAGCAGTGTGTGTGTACTGGTATTCACTACAGTATGGGGACCAACAAGTCCCCACAAGTATAGTAATACCAGTAAATTTTGACCTTGCGGTGGCATTTTTTAGGTCCCCATGAAGAAACAAGCTTATGAATCATACAGAATGAAGTGATTTGAAAATATAAAAATGCTAAAAGTTTTGTGTGAAGCATAGGTTTAGGGTAAGAGGATAGAAAATAGAGTTGTACAGTATAAAAACCATTATGTCTATGGAATGTCCCTATAAAACATGGAAACCAGTGTGTGTGTGTGTTCATGAGTGCATGCACTTGTCATGTGCTAAAGGGTTTATAGTAAAGCCTGTCTAGGGATTTACAGCTCTTCCTGTCTGTCTCAGCCTTTCTGTCTCTCTCTCACATTACTTTGTCTGTCTTCATTTCTCACGCAACACCTTATAAAATGAGTGCCATTGCACTGCAACATTTTGCCATATTCTTGGGAGTTTCCTCTGTGCAGTATGTGTTATTATAATATGGTTTTACTTGTATTATACTGTATATGTGATATGTGTGTACAGTATTAGCATGTAGATGCATGTGTGGTGTTGTGATAACCCCACACTGGTGTGTGTTTGTGCACGCATGTGTGTTTTCATTGCCCCTAGTCATGTCTTAACTTTTCATTTGTCTCTGAGCCGAGACATTGGTTTAATGTAGTGCACACTGACCTTCCACAGTGGATGTCTGGACACCTGTCCATATGTTTGTGTGTACAGATCTACCCTCACATAGCTATAAGCTCTCTGTGTTTTCTCTGCATTATTTTTGCTTTATCTGACTAATGATAACTCCATCCCCATATAAAGAGGCTTATATAAGATATTATATCAAAATCATGCTAGAGCATTGTAGCAGCCTTTATCTGTATGTTTTTAAAATTATTTTGCAGAAATGGGAGACCTGTGAGACCAGACTAGCTGATCAGGCCCAGCGCCTGGAAGAGGTACGAGCCAGACTGAAGCAGTCGATCCCAGATCAGCAGGAGGAGATGGAAGAGGAACGCCTCCTTGTGAAGGTACACTAACTTTTAAGAGGTGAACTGCTTCATATACTGTTGACTGACTTATTACAGGAACAATACACCTGAAATATTACTGGGGGTAAAGATTTGCCTACTTTTTTCTATAAAAGAGCAACATAACCAAAATAAAATACTGTACTCAAAACACACCTCAACAGTTATGGGGTTTGGTAAAGTTAAAAGCATCTATGCTGAAAGTTAGCAGTTAGCTTGTGCTAAAACCACAGATAACAGTTGCATGGCACTTTGGATTTCCCTTCCTCCCTGCTATAGGCTTATTCAGCTGTGATCCTCCCTCCCTCTCTCTCTCTCTCTCCCCTCTCCCCTGCCCTCCCTCTTTGTCCCATGGGCTTTAATCTCGCTGGGCCAGAGGGAAAAAGAGAGAGAGATTGTGTGAGTCAGAGCTGGGACGTGTGGCAGTGTTTTCTGTGAGTGTGTGTGACAGTGGTGTGTTATTTTATGCAGGAGGTTCAGGATTGTTTAGAGGACTGGGCTGTCAGTCTTTCCGAGCTCAGCACCATGAAGACGGACCTGTCCCAGTACATCCTCACCGATGACGTCCTCCTCCTACAAGAGCAAGTGGACCATCTGCACTGCCAGTGGGAAGAGCTCTGCCTCAAAGTAAGACACACAAATATGTTTACCTAGCAGACATACCAGAGACTTTTGTATTTTCTGCTTTAGACTTTTAGATGAACTAGGAGGAAATAAAGCCTACAGGAATCATGTGTCTAAACATTGACAGCTCTGACTCATTGAGCTGACTGATAAACCTTAGTGTGTGAGAAGCTGAAGGAAAAATTTAACAGTAAAAGATAATGAATGAATCTGTATTATTTGTATGTGGTTTAAAGTGTAGATACTTAGCAACTACTGATATCTAAATGAAGACGTGCCATTTTTGTTTGTTTTTTAAAGTTAATTATAATTACTGAGTGAAACCTAAACCAAACTAAAACTCTACGCTTTAATTTATTTATTAGCTTTTATTAAAACTATTTATTTATCTAAATTATTAAATATTAATGAATTTGTATTATTATTATTTTCATTCATTCATTTATTAAACATTACTTTTGAGAATGGGTCACACTATTTTAAGGTCTAATTTTTATATTAACAAACCATTAACTATGACTTTTGCCTCAATAAACTCCTAATTTTCTGCTTATTAATAGATAGTAAGGTAGTTGTTAGGTTTAGATATTGGGTAGGATTAGGGATGTAGAATATGGTCATACAGAATATGTGCTTAATAAGAACTAATAAACAGTCAATATGTTAATAATAGGCATGCTAAGCAACTAGTTAATAGTGAGAATGGGTCCTTGTACTAAAGTGTTAGCAAGGGGTGTTTTGTTATATTTAACCTTTGTAGACAGTTTTGTCTCCAGCTAATGCTAAATAAACCTACAAACACAGACGACATGCTCAAAGGAATTCCATCTATTTTAAATACAATGTTAGTACACCATCACTCCCCAAGAAACAGATGTGAGGATTCATTTGATGTTTTCTCATTGATTCAGCTGGAGTCATTGTTCCTGTGAAGTTCCTTGATGTATGTTGCTCTGGTGACCATGTATTGATTTACTTTCGGAACCTGTGCATCAATCATATTAGAGTCTCGCTGCTTTTTTAATGAATATGGTGCTGGATCTGTCAGCTGGAGTCTCCTGGGGTCATGTTTTGGGGGTCTGGTGTGAGTTTTGGGGTGGGTGGGGGTCGTTGACACTGGAACGAGAGAGCAGATGGTAGAGAGTGAAGGACACAGAGAAAAGACACACAGAAGTGAATAGAAGCAGGAGTCTTTACCTCTTTGTTTTGGAAATCAGTCTGTCACACGCCGGATTGTGAGTGTGTGTGTCTGTGGGGGGCGTGGAGGTGTTGCCTGGTAACAGTGAAGTCCACATGTGGCAGCTGTGGAGTTTTCAGGATTTTACAACTTTTTGGTGACAAGGTACATAAAGATGTTTTGGCTAGAGGTCTTTAAACACATATATGGGTCCTTTGTAACAAAACTGGATTACCCTGCCTTGCCATAAACTTGAAAAGAAAAGAAAAGAAAAGAAAAGAGAATTCATGTTTTTATTTTCCCCATTATGAGCCTGTGTGTATATTATGAATCTCTTTAAATTAAATTTATTAAGTTAAATTCTGAGTTCACATAATTTGAGACAAATTTTATTACTTGATTGTGTTCGGGTGTCACTAAAACATAACTATATCATACTTTAAGATCACATTTGACAATATATATATATTGTAATCAGTGTTGATTCATTAGATTTAATACAGTAACAATTGCTGTAATACATTGTTTTTAAAATCAGTATAAAGGCAGTACAACTATATTAACATAATTAATACTATTTATATATTTTATTTTTATTATTTTTTAATTTACAAAATTATGGTACGTAGAATTGTGTGTATTCTTAATTGTCAAAATGCGAAAAACATATTTATTATGTTTTTCTTTTGATTTTAGTGAGAAATATGGTCTGCGCATCTTTTTGACAGGTTTAGTGAGATTCCCTGTCTGTGTGAGCTGCACTCATGCTGTCATATCTCTTGTGTATTTTCTGTCTCTCTCTCTGTAGGTGTCACTTCGTAAGCAGGAGATTGCTGATCGACTGAATGCCTGGATCATTTTCAATGAGAAGAATCGGGAGCTGTGTGAATGGCTGACACAGATGGAAAACAAGGTGGCACACAGTGCTGAGCTGAGCATTGAGGAAATGGTGGAGAAACTCAAGAAGGTTCGATCATCCAGCATCAGATAGACTGTACTGTCTGATCCAGCATTTCACTGTATTTTGCTAAACCTAAATAGCAAATGAATGCTTTTTCCACATTTATTTGCTTTCATTTGCTTGCTATATTTCCTGTTTCGCAAACAAACAACAAGAGTATGACTCTCAAAATATTAATCATTATTACTTCCCTCGCCCACTTACACTCAAATATTGACTCTCTTCAGGATTGTATGGAGGAGATCAACCTCTTTAGTGAGAATAAGACACATCTGAAACAGCTGGGAGAACAACTCATCACTGCAAGCAACAAGACCAAAGAAACAGAAATCAATGACAAGATCAAGGACATCAATGACCGCTGGCAGCATCTGTTTGATCACATTGAGGCCAGGTAAGACCTTAGAGTAACCCTGAGCATGGTCACAAAGTACATAACACAGAATGTGACCATAAAACTGTGATGCACAAGTAACTTAAAAACTTTGGCTTTTTAAAAGCGTTTGGGTCATGGGATATGAACTGCTTCCAAAGTACTTCGTAAGGCATAGTGATGTTAATCTGACATTGATCCAATTCATCTCAGTCACACTTTATTTAACAGACAGGAAGTGCACTTTATCACATTCAGTGCAGCGAAAACATCAGCTCCACTGAATCAGAAACTGCTAGAGAGAGAGATTGAAATGTAGAGGTGCACGTGGCATCAGTCCAGATGGGCGGTATCAGGGTGGATGAAGCGTATGGAGGGGGTTGGTTTGTCCTGCTCTTCGTTTGATTGACAGCTCTTTGATTAGACAGATGGTGGCTGTAGCTTCATGATACATTGATGGCCAGCTTGTTGACTTCTTGTCTCCGAGTCTGCTTTTCTTTTCTGCATTTATCTTAAGAGAGGGTTTGGACGTTATAACGGGAAGAAGGCGGTGTCCTGTTGCACTCTTTACCTTCAGCTTCCTCTTGCCTCATAGCAGCAGATAAATTCACGTGTAGAGCTTTAGATCTTCACATCTGCAGCTGAGCAAAAATCTCTGCATTCACACTGACGCTAATTAAAATTCTGTAGGTAGCAGGGTCTCAAAAACTGTCAGCGTTATTGTGTTAGTAGCATGTTTGCTTGTTTTAATCTGGTTTGCAAACAGGTGGTCAGACAAATTATGCCTTGCTACAAACATTTCTATCATAGTTCCCAGCCTCACAGATTTCTGAATGTCTGTAAGCGATTTGAATGTTAACTCTGGCTCTGTGCCACTAATGTCAAGGTTTTAGAGCTAACACTGGCTGTGCAGGTGCATGTAGACGCTAAAAGTAGCTTTGTGGATCAGTAGGTAACCAGGCACGAGATCTGCCTGTTTGTTGGCTCTCACCTTGAGCTGGAGCTTTACGCCTGTCAATATTCCTTCCCATCAACCACTGAGACAAGCACGAGTTTAACCAAAACGCATACAGTCAACAGGTTTGTTATCCAAAAATAAACACCTTCGGGGTGATACAAGATCACCCTGTCAGAGATAATGATCCAACTGACTGTCCATTATATGTATATTTTATTGAACTATTCCTTTAAATTCACATTGTGTATATCAAAAGAGTGTTTCAGTAATGGGTTGAGCCTGTGTCGATAATAAGTCATTTGTTTTCACTGTGTCTGAGGTCAAAGTTCACAAGCATGACTCCAGCATGCCTGGGCCTGTCTCAGCTGGTCGCTGTTTTCATTGTCACTATCAAGTGTGTAGAGATTATTTTTTAAGAGATATATTAATATACTGTATACGCTACCATTTGTAATATTTACAAAGTTTGGGGTCACTAAGATTGATAATATTACAGAATCAAATAAATGCTGTTCTTTTGAACTTTGTTCATCCTGAAAAAAGCAGCATAATTTTTTTCAACACTAATAATAATAAGACATTTTAGAGCACCAAATTACCATATTAGATTGATTTCTGAAGGATCATGTGACACTGGAGACAGGAGTAATGGCTGCTGAAAATGTGGCTTTTCCATCACAAGAATAAATTACATTTTAATTATATTAAAATATAAATTATTTTAATTAGAATAATTTATTTTAAATTGTAATAATAATTTACAATATGACTGTTTTTACTTTTTTTTTAAGCTTATAAATGCAGCCTTGGTGAGCATAAGAGACTTTCAAAACCATTAAAAAATGTACTGCCCCTAAACTTTTGAATGGCACTTTATGTATATATTTGTGTGTGTCAATCACACAAACTTGCAAATGGGAGTGTGCGATTGAGACAAGTTTCAAAGCAGGATTACAGAAGTTGACACAGACACGTCCGACTCTTTTGTCAGCTAAAATCACAGCAGAGTTCACCCTCACAGCATCTGCACACGCGGCAGCTGCTGTCTGCTAGCACAGGCCTTTGTGTCCACTCGCCGTCCCCTAAGTCTTCTGTCTACACTTATTGTGTCTCTCGGCCAATCAGCATCAAAACTCTGTCCTTCTGCTCTTCTGCTATTTGCTGAGTGATGGCAGCCATTGTGTTATTGAACCCTTGGTGTCTTACAAAACTCTGCTCACTATTGCTGGACAAAGGACCAACATGGGACAGATGTTACATTGAAAACACCCCCACTGAACACACTCATGAACGATCTTGAAGATTCCTACTCAGGAAAGTTCATTAAAACTCTCTACTCCCTGTTTTAAGGACTCTTTTGTGGGTGTTTGTATGAGTAAATTTGTTTTCCAGTTTTCACTCAGACGTTTAGACACCTGTAGCTGGAAGTGTTTCTATGGCCATAAGCTTATTTTAGGGTGTATGGCAGCATTGCCTGTTTGTTTGTTTGTTTGTGTGTGTGTGCGTTTTTTTTGTCTCCCCTCACAAAGAAGATTCCACGTTTTAATAGTCTTTATATCCACCATGACTATCATCCTGAATGGATATCAAATACTGACTAACCGTGAAGTGGGACAATTGAATTAAACCATTCAGAGAGCTGAAGTGTGCTCTGAATATTCCCAACACCCGTGAAGTACTCTCCTCTAAAGACTGAAAGATTTTGACAAGCAGCTCTGCCTATGTGAGGCCCACCAACGTGGTCCCCTGTGGCCCAGATTTATCTTTATTTAACTCATTTAGCTGAAGTGCTGAAGTGAAATTAAGCATACCAGAGAAGTTTGAACCTGAATCAATTATTACAAATTAGCTCTACTTTAATATGAGTGGTACATGTCTGTGCAAAATATGTTGGAAGATGCAAGACATGTCCCAAATTATGCATTATATGCTACACACTTATACCCTGCATTGTCTATCTAGAGTATGAATTATATGTTATTTTGTCATCCAGAATCAGATTCTGACAGCCTCTGTCTTTCTGCTATGTAAGGAAGCTGTTGAGTGTGTGAAATGTCCAACATTCCACACTTCATTTTTTTTTTTTTTCATTTTCATTATCTGGGTATTTGAATTGCATTTTTACTTCTTGGAATTGTTACTGCTACTGTATGCACTTGTTCTGAGTGGGTTTTAGCATGTTGCTAGTGTAGCTATGGTGTTCTGTGTTGAAGATGTTTCTATGTGTTGTTTCTGTGTGTTCTTTTAAGTTGCCTTGATCATTAGTGAAGTTCCCTCACCTGTTGCTTAGAGAAATGGCACAGTGTTCTTCTGGGATTAATTATCTGTTCAGGATAGGTTTGGATTTAATTAGATTTGGCCCATGGCACATACTCTCAGACCACAGAGGACTACAACACATGCAGAAGTCCCTGTTTGAACTCTTATGTACTCACACAAAGACAAACATACACATATTCTTTTGATGTATTTTTACACTGTTTTCTTAGCTGTGGTTAGGCAAGAATGTCATATGTGAAAGAAAATGACTTTCAAAAGTACATGATGCTGTCTAACCTGCTCAGTAATTAGTACCTGTTTGCCGCACGCTAGTTTTGCACATTCAGTCTCACCCTGTATACCCATAATACCACATACAACAAACAAATGATGCTAGAGTTCTTCTCAGAAATAGCTTAATATTTCTGGTCCTCTATTTATATTTGTTTGTTTTGGGGTTTTTTTAGCTGGTTTCAATTGGTTAATTAATACAACCAGTCCTTACAGGTAACTACTGAAATTGAGAATTTAAGGGATAAGATGAATTCTTTTTGTTTAACTTTTGAGGTTTTGATACATAAATATGATTTGGTTGCCTTTGTGTGTTACCTACAGTCAGTTTTAGGGGAAGTTATGCAGTACAATATTGCATAAAAAAAAATTGTGTTACTTGGTTACTTTTTATGGAAAGTAATGCTTTACGTTACTTTTGCATTACTTTTGTCACCTGAGATGGGCTTAATTGTTTATTTTTAATAACAAAAACCCCAAAAGTTATATTCTTGGCAACTGTAAAGGCCCTTTCACACCAAAAGTGAAATGAATAAGCGTCAGGCTAAAGAAAGTGCCTCTGCCTTTGCTTTCCACTTCCAATTTCTCTCAACATGGGTACAGGAGAGGTGTCAGTGAATAGATGGGAAAACAAAGTTACTTGCATTACTTATTTGGAAAAGTAACTCAGATATTTTCTTGTAAATTTAATGTGTTACTAGTATGTAACTCGCATTACTTGTAATGCGTTACCCCCAACTCTGTCTGCAATCAAGCTTGCTACATTAACAACTCAAGACAATTTTGCTTTACATTTAATATTCAGATTTGATTTCTGTATCAGATTGTCATAATAAAATGCATAACACTCTCCGCAAGATTCCTGTAACACATCTCTAAAATATACTTGCTCATGCCAAAATTGCTGTCTGTGATATGACAGTCTATAAATGTTCCTAAATATTTAAAACTACTGGCTATAGCCTATTTGTAATGCAGTTGCAGAAAGTGATGGGAACATGGGAGTATCCTCACCATCTTCCATCTCTTGGCCGTTCAGTGAGGGGGGGGGGTTGAATATGAGAGAGGGACAGGAGGGTGGGGTGATGTATACAGCAGTCCACTGTCTGTGAGAGCTTGTGTGAGATCAGCCACAGCCATTAAGACAGACATGCTAACGCTAACACGAGAGAGCCATGGAGCCTCACCAGTCTGCGAGTAAGTGTTTGCTAATTGCACACACACAGGGCTTTCGTGTAAGCATGCATGTTTTGTGAGAGGGGGATGGGCAGTGCTTTTGTCAGTGTGTGTTCTGTGGCTAACACTAGCTTCAGTGCAGGACTGTTCAGATTCCGCTTTGCATGGAAACACACTTGTATCCAGGGAGGACGTGCGTGCTGGTGATGTGCAGATGGTGCATGTTCTCAATTCTAAACAGATATGCACCAAAATCAGGCTGCAAAGAAAATGCAAGATGCATGCATCTGGAATCATGCATATAGAATCATGAATAGCTAACACTATTTATATAGTATATATTTCTAAATCTTGTCATCTTTTGAGGCTTTTGTGTTTATATTGATGTGATACAGCAAGGACATCTTGTCTCATTGCCTTTTTTCATTGCACCAAATATTTTGAGTGACTGCATGCATTTGTTATTTTATTAAAGTGTTTTCCCTTCATTTTGCATGTGATAAATGCAAATAGTGCTTATGTTTGTCACAGTAAGAATCAATAAACCCTCTTGATACGAACACCAAATGATTCGATGCATTGCTGTCACGTGCAGTTGAGTTGTTGTGTGATGTCACTTCTTCCACATCAGCACTCCGGTTTGTTTTGGTCGGACCTCCATTGGAAATGTCACATGACTATGAAGGAATGCCCCCATCCTCTTAGTCACATGACGTCACTCTTACAGTGGCGTGAAAGCCGTCTACATTCTCAGATAGTCCTAACACTGAGTGTTCTGGTCTGGGTGGAATAGATTGCGACAGAAGGACCAGACGTGGGTCACTGCACACTCAAACCTAATAAAAAGCCTTTTGTCCTGCATTGTGTCTTTGTAAACCTCAGCTGGCAGGCTAGCTATAGGAAGGACACTAGGTCAAGGAATGTTCATGCACCACACAGAACAAAACTCATTGCAAGTATCCCTTTCTATATCCATATCTTCTAGGTTTCTAAAGTAAAAATCCCATTCATTGTCTCCAGAGGAATTTTTTAGCGATAACTTAACCCAGCTTAAGGTCTTTTCCCAATTCTGTTCCTGTCTCCAGCAAAAAAAAATTAAGGGATTGAAAGACTGACTGATTGTATTTCAGGGTCAGGAAGCTGAAGGAGACGCTGGTGACAGTGCAGCAGCTGGATAAGAACATGAGTAATCTCCGTACCTGGCTTTCCCGCGTTGAGGGTGAACTGGCCAAACCTGTCATCTACAGCGTCTGCCACAGTGATGAGATACAGCGCAAACTAGTAGAGCATCAGGTAATCGCCGCATATATATAACAAAACCACAATAAAACTAATATATATGTTTAAAGTGCACAATGCGTTATGAGGTAGATTTCTTTAAGCACCAATGCTTTAGGGTGAGAATATGTAAAGGGGGACACTAAAGCTTATTCATCTTTACCATTAAGTGTATATTCCTCCATTATTGAAAATTTACATGAAGTTTCACCTAATATGAGATGACATTGATGTATCTTTTTGCATTACTTTGATGTCTTTGCAATGTCATCTTTCTTAGACGACTGATAGTTTGAGTTTTTTGGAGTTTTTTTCCTCTTCACATAGAATAAGAACAATTATTAAAACTTTATAGTTATCATTACAGTTCCTGTCCTTGGTGTGAGCAGGCCTTTAGAGTGTGATATTGTTGTTCTCCACTAGGGCTTGCAGAGAGACATCGAACAGCACACAGAGGGTGTAGCGTCTGTTTTGACCCTGTGTGATGTTCTGCTGCATGATGCGGACGCTTGTGGTAGTGATGGAGAGAACGACTCCATTCAGCAGACCACGCTCAGCCTGGACCGCCGCTGGAGGAACATATGTGCCATGTCTATGGAGAGGAGAATGAGGTCAATACAAACACCCAAATCAGCATGTTTGGTTGCATAATGTCACTCATTTGTTTTTTTTCCTCTGACCACCGTGCTCTATACTGTCCCCTGCAGGATCGAGGAGACATGGCGTCTGTGGTGCAAGTTCCTTGATGACTATTCACGCTTTGAAGAGTGGCTGAACACGGCAGAACGTACAGCGGCCAACCCTGCCACCAAAGATGTACTGTACACCTGTGCTAAAGAGGAACTCAAAAAGTTTGAGGTCTGATTCTGTTTAAGGATTTTTTTCCACTCATAGTAGCCTGTTCATCATCTGAGTAATAGCACCAGAACTCTCATACAGATTAAAATGAATACTGAAATACACTCTTAAGAGGGTTTTTCGCTGTGACGCCAAAGAAGAACGATTTTTGGTTCCCCAAAGATCATTTCAGTGAACAATTCTTTAAAGAACTGTTTTTCTTAGTGTAAAGAACATTTTAATAATCAAAAGAACCTTTTTCAAGTATAAAGAACCTTTTGTGCAATAGAAAAGTTCCATGGATGTTGAAGGTTCTTCATGGAACTATAAATGGCAATAAATAACCTGTTTTTAAGACTGTAGTGGCTTTCAAATTTGTGATTGTCTAGATGTAATCTATTGGACTATTAACACTGTTTTTAAACATACGCACATGCAGGCGTTCCAGCGCCAGGTCCATGAGCGCCTGACACAGCTGGAACTGGTGAACAAACAATACCGACGTCTGGCACGAGAGAACCGGACAGACGGTGCCAGTAAGCTGAAGTTGATGGTGCACGAGGGAAACCAGCGCTGGGATACGTTACAGAAGAGAGTGGCCGCTGTGCTCCGCAGGTTAAAGGTCAGACTCGAGTCATACTTTTTTTTTTTTTTTTTTTATTAAAGTCATATATACAGTATGGCACATATGTGTACATATACAGTACACACATATATATATATATATGTGTGTGTGTGTGTGTGATTATTTATTTTATTATTCTTTTAATCAGTAAGGAGACAATAAATTGATCAAAATTGACAATGCAACATTTGTAATGTTACAAAAGATTTCTATTTCAAATAAATGCTGTTTTTTTTTTTTACTTTCTATTCATTAAATAATCCCGAAAATACGTATGAAAGTTTAAATTAAAATGTCAAGGAGCACAACTGTTTATATCAATAAGAAATGTTTCTTGAGCAGCAAATCAGCATATTACAATGATTTTTGAAGGATCATGAAACACTGAAGACCGAAAGTTTAACTTTGCCATCACAGAAATAAATTAAAATAGAAAATAGTTATTTTAAATTGTAATAATATTTCACAACATGTTTTTAATCAAATACATGTGGCTTTGGTGACAATAAGAGACTTCTTTTAAAACATTAAAAATATTACCAACCCCATAGTTTTTAACAGTACTTTTTATTATATATTAAATTCTCATTTTAATACTGCCTGGTTTGGAAATGGCACCTAATAAACCTAAAAACCTTTGAAAATGTTAAAATTAATTGCATCTCTGACCTTTAAATCTTCGTTTCCATGATAACAAAGTGTACCTTTTTTGGGCAAACCTCAATTTTCTAAAATGATTCTGAACTCTAAATGCTTCTCCTCTCTGCAGCACTTCACATCTCAACGGGAAGACTTTGAAGGAACGCGGGAGGGGATTCTGGTCTGGCTGACTGAAATGGACCTTCAGCTCACCAATGTGGAGCATTTTTCAGAGAGCGATATCCATGAAAAGATGCGTCAACTAAACGTCAGTACACTCTGATTTTATGTCTAAAAGTCTGGTTACACAATCAGATTGAAAAATAATTTGTGAATTTACTTCCTGCAGGCATTTCAGCAGGAGATCACTCTAAACACAAATAAGATCGATGCTCTGATTGTATTTGGAGAGAACCTGATCCAGAAGAGTGCTCCGCTGGACGCCGTACTCATTGAAGATGAACTAGAGGAGCTGCACTCATACTGCCAGGAAGTGTTTGGCAGAGTCGCCCGATTCCACCACCGTCTCATCAGCAGACGCCCGGTCAGTTTGAAAAGACTCATATCACAAACACCGAACAATGCTCTCATGACTGAGTACTGACTTTAACCCTTCCCACTTTTTTCTTCTCATAGGTGCGTGAGGAGGACCGAGAGTTCTCAGACAGAGACACAGATCCGGAGGACTCGGCTGATTTCAGTGGGGTCTGGGAGAGAGAAAGGGAGGAGGAGGAGGAAGAGGAGGCTGCGATGAGTTGTGATGTTTCTCTGACAGTACGCCAGGCCGTGTCCCAGCTGATACCACCTGCTCTGGAGCGCTCAGGTCGTGAGACCCCCGTCAGTGTGGATTCAATCCCACTGGAGTGGGACCACACCGTAGATGTGGGTGGATCTTCATCTCCAGAGGATGATGAGGAGTTGACGTTTTACAGTGCCCTATCAGGTAACTCTTTACAGACTGGTCTCTGCAGCTCTATTAAAGTGTATCTAGATCTGTCTGTCTGTTATAGGCCGCTCTGTTAGTGTTTCTAGATTTCTGTTTTTGCTATATGTTGCACTATTAGGGTCTGTCTAGATTTCTTTGTCTCTTACATGACACTCTGTTAGAGTATATCTATCACTGCCTGTAATCTGCCGCTCTGCTGATCTCTTTATCTGTTATCTGCTGCACTTTTAGGTAAATGTATAGAGCTCTTTTTGCCAATTGTTTAAAGAGAATCTAGATGTCTGTCTTTTATTGGATTCTCTATCTGAGTGTTTTAGATGTCCTTTTATCCAGTTCTGTATTAGTGTATATAGATGCACTAATAATCTGTAATACTGTATCTATATCTATTTACCATTTTTGCAGTGTCCGTTTTTTGTGCGTGTGTGTCATTGGGTCTTGAGTTCAAAGTAATTAATAAAAAAAAAGTTGAGGTCAATATTATCATATTAAATGTATTTCTAAAAAAATATTTATTTCCACAGCTTTCTGTCAACTGTGTTATTAACTGTACAACTACAACTATGAAATGGGCGATATAGTTAAAAAAAAAAAATAACACACTGAATTACAATTAATGTGCAATTTCTAAGTATAGAAAAACTGAAATAGTATTTCCATGAAAAAAAAAAAGTAAAGATTAAGCGTGGCAAGTAGCATGTTACACTGATGAAATATATGAAGAAACCAATAGCCTTTTTGTTGAGAAAGCATATTGTTTTTGCATTTTTCATGGCTGTAAAATGTACCTCAATAATTAAATTATCCATATGATGAATTAGATCATTCAATGTTTGTCAATCTCTCTGTTAATAATCACTGCTCTAGTAGTGTATCTTCTGTACATCTTCCTGTTGTCTGTTTCTCTTTTATACTGCATCCAGATCTCTCTGTCTGTTATATGACTCTCTATTAGTCTAGATTATTCTGTCTGTTATCTGTGTTTAGATCACTGTCTTTCTGCCGCTTTTCTGTTGCAGATGTAGAAGTCACTGAGAGCTCTCAGTCATTTATTAAAGCTACATCTAAAGCTCTGAAGGCTGTGTCCGGTAGGCATCAGCCTGCTGCATGCTGTCAGCACTGTCATTGCACATTGCATGCGTGCTTTAGCATACGTTTCCATCATTCATCTCGAAGTATAATAAACATTTTATGCCTTGTGCTCACTGCCTGAGTGCTTAACAACTTCCTCTCGCAAGCAGCTCTCCATGTTCTTGAAATCCCACGATGCTTGTTTTTATGTTTGCCAAGAATCTTCTCCTGCATGTGTTGCAGTACATGTTCAAACAGATGTTTTTCGTAATGCACGTCAGTTTTGCAACCAATTGCATCTTTATTCTTTTTTTTTGTTTTCTGTAGCATGTTGTGCAACTGAGTGATGACTTCCTGCATGCTTGCTTTCAGTGATATTAGGTATTAAAATATTTCTCTGTCTCTCGTTTAGGAGGAAGGTCAATGGTGGAGCCGTGGCACTCTCCTGATGCGCCAGACAGGAAACGAGCGAACAGGGAGATCATGCGGAGTCTCACATCTTCACCCACTGACACCAGCGCTCAGTACCACCCACAGGCCTATGTGAGTCCTCACACATGCATCACACTCATTAAACACACATTAACACTGGCACACACATATAAACACACTTTATGTTATATTTCCTCTGTCTCCAGGATAAACTCATGTCTGAGTGTGCTGGCAGTATAGACAGTATAAAGCGAGTGAAACTGATTCTGAGCGAGGAAGAGCAACTGGATGATCATGGTTTGATGGTGCTTTCTGCAGCTGATAAGACAGGTATTGCTATTTGTAATACTTTTACAGAAATGTTCATACATGTGTTGAGTTTCAGTGATATCTGACCTTTGCCCTCCGATCTGTGACCTCAGGTGTGATCGAGCGATGGGAACTCCTGCAGGTGCAGTCGTGCAGCGTGCCACAGGATCTTCAGCAGTGGCACAAACTCAACTCTGACCTCACTGATGTCATGGCATGGCTGGACGCTGTGATGCCTGAGCTAGAGAAGCTTCAAACTCTAGAGCCAAAAATCACCATCAGAGACATGGAGAGCAATATCCACAAACTAAAGGTACTTACTTCCAGAGACATTTAGAGAGGGATAGAATCAGACACAAACAAAGTTAACAAAACAATGCACTTGAGAGAGTGCATTTTTAGTAATAATTTATATATTTAAATATACACTGCCGTTCAAAAGTTTGATATCAGTACTATTTTTAATGTTTTTAAAAGAAGTTTCTTCTGCTCATCGAGGCTGAATTTATTTGATCGGAAATGCAGAAAAAACAGCAATATTGTGAAATATTATTGCAATTTTAAATTTCTATGTGAATATATTGTAAAATATAATTTATTCCTGTAATGCAAACCTGATCACAGGAATAAAAAAAAGTATCACAGGTTCCAAAAAATATTAAGCAACGCAACTGTTTCCAACATCGATAATAAATCAGCATATTAGATTGGAATGATTTCTGAAGGATCATGTGACACTGAAGACTGGAGTAATGATGATGAAAATTCAGCTTCAGCATCACAGGAATAAATAATTTTTTTAAGTATATTAAAATAGAAAACAGTTCATTTAAATTGTAATAATTCCACAATATTGCTGTTTTTTTCTGTATTTCTGTCTGGACCACTATCGTCAAAGATGATTGACAATTAGCATACAGTTTGGATTGGTGGTATGGTTCTGTTCTGGGCAAGAACTCCCTGCGCATCCATGCACCCTAGCATGGATGAGAGCAGCGATACCCAGGGTAAAGAGAACCAACAAATGTATTTCAGATATCGTTAAAGTTCAGTAATTTTATGTACACATTTTAGAATTAGTCTGATTCAATGGAGAATCAGAAGGCTGAATCCTGACTGACAGAGGAGGAGTTGGGGATGGAGGAGGGTAATTAGCTATTGAGCAATGCGAAAACTGCTGATAATACTGAAGGACCTTATATATGGATGCTTAGATAGGTGTCGTATTCCTATAGGTAGCTGGGGATCAGCTGAGAGTCAGCTGATGCGAGCTTGACTAACGTTACCTGCCAGAACTAACGCTACGCTTGATTTTTGATCAAATAAATGCAGTCTTTAAACAACATCAAAAATCTTACTTATCACAAATTTTTGAACAGCACTGTATATACTTTTATAATGATTTATTTTTCAAATAAATGTTGTTCTTTTAAACTTTCTGTTCATCAAAGAATCCTGAAAAAATGTATCATGGTATCCACAAAAATATTAAGCAGCACAACTGTTTTCAAAATTTGTAATAATATGAATATAATGACTCATGCATGTATATATTTAAGAAACATATGTTATGTTTATATATTAAATATATTTATATATAATATAAATGATATGAATATAAATTATGCATGTAAATATTTTCAAAATATATACTGTATGTGTGTGTCGTTATATATACATAATAAATATACACCGTACACACACATATATTATATAAACAAAAACTTTTTAACGATTAATCGTTGCCCAGCACCAAGTATTTTTTATTGTAAGAATTTTTCACAATATGATTGTTTTTACTGTATTTTTAGTCAAATAAATGCAGCTTTGGTGAGCAAACATTTGAATGGTAGTGTGTATTATTTAGGCATATACCGTATAGGTTCATTTTGTCATTTTGTTCTTTCATAAGGACATGCAGAGGACTTTTAACGGCTACAAATCAGTGATGATTGGAGTTAATCTCAGTGGGCGGGGCTTCCAGCACGGCGACAGCGCCGAACTACGCGAACTGCGTGAGAATCTGCAGTCAGCCAATCAGAAATGGGCACAGGCCTGTGCGGCTCTGGACAGCTGGGAACACCGACTGCATCAAGCACTCATGGAGTGTCAGGTGAGGAAAAACAAGCTTGAAAAGTGACACTGATCCCAGAGTTCAGACAATACAGTAAAGTACCATGAGTGTTTTTTGTTTTGCAACTGCAACACAAGATGCGTTTAGTAAGCTCATGTTTCTGCACCTTCACATGTTTCCACTTTTACAAAACCATAAAACCACAAAGTTGTTTTTTAGTTGTTTGTTGAAAGAGGTTTCAGAAGTGCTGGGTACACGTTGTTCTTAAAGCTACAGCATACCGTGACAGAGTTCTATCAAATGTAATTAAAAAAAAAAAAAAAAAGCAAGCTTGGGGGGGCAAATTATGTGCTATTTTTTCCTGTAACTTCCTTTAGGGCTTTTGTAAAGATTTTGTAGTGAAGCCTAAAACACACAAGCACCATGTAACAAAGACCTGTGAGAAACACAGACTCATCTGTTTATTCCATTTTCCTTTTCACAGGAGTTTCACGAGACACTTCATTCTCTGCTGCTGTGGTTAGCTAAAGCAGAAAGCCAGCGCTACATGGTCAACATCCATGACCAAAACACAGACCTCAACATCCTGCAAGAGCATCGAGACACCCTCAAGGTAGAACAGTGTGCTTGTGTGCTGTTAATGTGCAATATCTAATAATGCCCCCACAAAAATTGGATGAAAAAAACAATTAATCGTGGGACAAAATTTCTTCATATCTTAATATATGGGTTGTTGTCTGTGCATAACAGGCTGTTCAGCAGGACTTACAGTCTCGTGAAAGGGAGGTGCACTGCCTGCAGGAGATCTCCTCACAGATCCTGCTACAGGACCAGGGAGAAGACACTCTGGAGGCCAAAGAGAAGGTTCACGTCATCAGCAACAAGTTACGACTGCTGATCAGACAGATCGCACACGACCTGCACACGCTGCAAAGCAGACTGGTACGTTTCATTCAGTCTCACACACACAAGCACAAGCTTTCTCTGCAGGCCAGGTGGGTTTCACACACTGATGTTTTGATCCTGTATGTTCTATTGCAGGACTCAACTTGTCCAAATGTGGGCAGGACAGCATCAACACAACAGCAGGTACAGAAACACTCTCTTCATTAACACCCTGTTCAGATTGGAAATTACTAAGCTCTGACTTCATAATATATATATTTGTCTTCTAACGCTGCTCTAATTACTGTTTTGAAAGTAACAGTAAATGAGGGTTTTCTAAGAATCTCTAGTCTGTGTTTATCATGATTAATAGGAGGTAACAAACACTGAGTCATTTTTCTGATGTCTCTAGGAAGCCGCAGGAGTTCAGGCTGTTACACGGGGATCTGCCGCGGGTGTAAGGTACACACTGATAGTATTACTATGCGTCTGTGTTCAGTCGTGTGATTTTGCCAAGTTAATGTGTTCTAGTACTCTCTTCACACTCTCTAGTTCTTCTCACTTTTACACATCTGCTCCACTTTCATCATGTACTTTATGTTGACCTTCACAAGCCACAAAGTTAAGAAATAACTCACATTGAATTATGCATAGTTGATAAATAACATGTTGTTTTTTTTAAAGCAGCATTCTCATTTTAGGTTAAAGGTTCAAAAGTTTGGGCTCAGTAAGATAAAAAAAAAAAGAAAAAAGATTTGTTTAATCACCAAGGATGCCTTAAATTGATCAAAAGTTATAGTAAAGACATTATTAATGTTACAAAAGGTTTTTTTAATTAAAAATATTATATAAAATATTATAATATATTATAATGTAAGGTTTTATGTTTTTGAAAAAAAAGTCTGTTATGTTTATCAAAGCTACATTTATCTGATCAAATATACAGGAAAAAATTAATAATGTTAAATATTATTACAATTTAAAATATTGTTTTGTACTATTGTTATATATTTTAAAACATACTTTATTTCTGAGATGGCAAAGTTGAATTTTGAGCAGTTATGATCCTTCAAAAATAATTGTATATAATTTGGTGGTTAAGAGACATTTATTATTATTAATGTTAAAAAACATTGTTGGCTTCTTTGATCAATAAAAAGGTAAAAAGAAAAAAAATGTAACAATGTAAGTGTTTACTGTCACTTTTGATCAATTTAATGCATCCTTACAGAATATATGTTCATTTAAAAAAAATATTACTAAACCCAAACCTTTTAGCAGTAGCGTAAAATTTTTTAACTGTCTGTCTTTTCTGCAGGGCTGAAAGGTCTAATTCGTCCCCAGCGAGACCGTTCCTGTATCGTGTCCTACGAGCGGCTTTTCCCCTCCACATGCTCTTCCTGCTGCTGCTGGTTGTGGCGTGTCTGGTGCCTCTCTCAGAGGACGACTACAGCTGCACTCTCTCCAATAACTTTGCCCGATCCTTTTACCCCATGCTCCTCTACACCAATGGACCCCCACCCACATGAGAACAACTACACGTACCCTTCACTAACACAGCTCAATCAGTAGAGGAAATGGAATGTAGTCCAAGCCTCCCGGTTTACTCTCCTGTAGCAGATCCTGTAGCTCTGATTAATCTGAGTGAAAGCCCTTGTGTTTGGGATCCAATAGATTTCCAGCAACAATCAAATCTTGTTCCTGGATCCGAGGTCTGTCGCACATGGAGAGTGATTTTTTTTTTTCTGAAGCAATCCGAAACTTCTCTTCAAGAGCCTTTCCTCATGATGTATATTTGTATTTTTAGAGAATGGCAAGGACTCCTCATCAAAGGTGCACTCATTTTTCAATTGTATAGTATGTAGCAGCACATTCATTGAAATGAATACTCCTTCACACAAATGTATTTATTTTTGACATATAAATAACATAATTGAACCCTATAGGCTCATAAGCTTTGAGTCGGCCTGTGTTTTTAACTAGAAGCCCTGTTTATATGTCTGAGTGACGGGACTTGCTTGAATATCAGCTGTGTTCATACAGTCTTGTTTCTTGTTTGATGAATATGTTTTATTTGTAGTTCTCTTAGCTGCCATTTTCTTGGTCAAAGCCATGGAGGAGAGAGACAGAGAGGCATCAGGGTGTGTGCAAATGTTATGCTTAATTTATTCAGCCTAAAGTTTGATGGCTGTGTTGTTTTCATGTGTGTGTGTGTGTGTGTGTGTGTGTGTGTGAATATTGTAAAACTACTGAAATTATTTAATTATAATTGGTAAATGATCTCAGTGGAGATATAAATTATATCTGATTATGTTTTATAGTGTATAGCTAGAAGTTTTCAGGCAGGAAAATCTGGTACCCAGATGTGTTTGTGTCTGGTGTGTTTTTAGCTAAATGGTTAAGGTGTCTCATAGAAACACATTTCAAAAGTATCCACATGACTGTATGTGGCTTATATTTTATTTTTAACCTACAGAAAGTCTGGTGAAAGGCCATTAGTCTCTTTTACTCATACTAACTGCCAAAGTGTCAGAGACTGTTTTATAATTCATCACAGTTACTAAAAGAGGCGCTGTTCATCCTGTTGTTTGATGTTTTTAATTGAATTGTTATAGTATGGATTACATTATGGGTCAGCTAAAATAGACTATGATATAAAGTATCCATTAATCACAGAAAATATTCAGTTTGTTATGAATTTATTTTGCAGCAAACCTTGCACTGCCACTGTCAAACACTGGTTGAAGAGAATATAAAGATGTTTGTGTTTTTTGAGTTTGAAGTCAATTTTCCTACAAATAAACATCATGTACAAATATGCAAGTGTTCACTTATTTAATTCCCACAGATTTATTTATTATGCAGCTGAATACAATAAAATGAATTTAGTTTTGCTACCTGTAGAAACTTACTGTTGTGTCAGTGTATCATCTGTATATTTTTTCCTGTTTAAAGCTGAAGTGCAATTATTATTATTATTATTATTTCAGTTTCACCAGATAAATAAAAGTAGGTTAATGCAGTGGAGCTATTTAAATGCTGTTAATTTGAGCACCTCAGCCTGCTCAATGACATGAGTTTGGGACTGTGTTTGTCCAACCAATGACAAACGAGGGAGTGTGTGGGGAAAATGTTTGAAAATTACTTTCACGTTGCGTTCCAAACAAGATAACTCCACCTCTGAAGGGCACTTCGTAATGAAGGATTTCAACAGGTACAACTTTGCTGCCATGATTCTTTGTGCGACGACGGTGCCACATTAATTTTCTTAGCAAAATGACGCAGAAGTGGTTTGCAAGGAGCAATTTTTTTTGGTCTCCTACACCCTTCATCCCTTCGAAGCACTGACTCTGGAGGGTAAACCCTTCGAAGGGAGCACTGGGATGAGCCCACCAAAATGGAACTCAGCATTGCAATACATGCAAAAATTATACACTGCAGCTTTAATGCAATTGCTGCTTCTCAGAACACTTCAGGTGCAGAATATGAAGTGTTTACACAAGGATGCATCGTTATTAACACTCGTAGCACCAGAAAACTCAGCTGCATCTGTAATTACACATTACAAAGTATAATATAATTTGATACACTTTTCATGTGTTGATTGTGCGTCTAAGCCAGGCTTTAAGAAAACTTCTGAAAGAGGCATCAACACGCCCAGATGTTTTTAAAAGCCTTACATTTACTGTCAGTGACAAGTACTTTATAAACCACGAGAAGCAACACAGAACAGCAAATAACAGCACACTTCAATGTCTTACAAATACACAGACACAAGAGTACAAAATGCATAAACTATTAGAAGTGTGCGTTTCATTTAGCTTGGCCAGTCTTCAGAAAAACAGTCATGTTTGTTAAGTCAGAGGTTCTCAGACAACTTGGATGGCAAACCAAATATTTAAATGTGCAGTGTGTAATTTCGGTCATCTGTTTGAAAGGCCTAAAAGGACACAACCAATGGCATTATTTAGGGGTGGTGCTAGCTGGTTGCTGAGAAATGGCAGATGGGGGAGTGTTCGAATTTTGTTTAAAACGGTTTCTTTCTATTGTGTTTACCACAGAAATTACACACTTCACATTTAATGGAACCAGCCATTAAAATGATTCCATTTGTGATTTCTTGAATACTGAAAACATGACTGGTTTGAATAAGAAGGATTCCTCTTCAGGTTGGCATAATAGGAAAACAACAGTTCAAACTGCATTGTGTTGAAGCAAGACTGAGCGCCATTTAAAAGCCCTGTTCGGTTCAGGTTGTCATTGGTAATCTAAGTTTTTTTTTTCCAGGTCTGATTTGAATCCCCCGTGACCCTACATTGGAAAAGCGGCTTGGAAATTGGATTCATATCCAATGCTGCATCCAGGGAGATTTTTACCCCACAGAAGGGATACTGTCAATCTGTGTCCATGTCCACTCGATGCAGACTACAATGTAATATCTTATCCACTGTCTCTTCAGCTCTAGAGAGGCAGACACAAACATGTGTTAGCTTAGATGAGAAAAAAGAAATATATAATGATTCATTTGATTGTAGGTGAAGGAATGTTCCAAGTTCAGCATGTTACAGCCTATTTAACGTAGTTAGTAAAACAAACAACAATCGTGTGAACAGGAAAGCACTAAATTTTTTAGTTTTTTAAAGGTGCATTTTTAAAAGGCTGCAGTTTTTTAATCAAAAAAAGTAAAAAGAGTAATTTAGAGAAATATTATTACAAATTAAAATAACTGTTTTAATATTTTAATAACTATTTTAATATATTTCAAAATGCAATTTATTCCTACGATGCAAAGCTGAATTTTCAGCATCATTAATTCAGTCTTCAGTGTCACATGATCCTTCAGAAATCATTGTAATATGCTGATTTGCTGCTCAAGGACATTTCTTATTATAAGTGTTAAAAACTTGTGCTGCTTAATATTTATTTTTTATTTTTTTCAGGATTTGTTGAAAGAATTTGTTGTTTAAAAAAAAAAAAAAAAGATTTTGCAACAAAATCAAAGTCTTTGCTGTCACTTTTGATCAATTTAATGCATCTTTGCTGAATAAAAGTATTAATTTATTTTAATTTTTTCTGACTCCACCCTTTTGAATGGCAACCAGTTACATAAACTAAATTATCTTGTAGTTATCTTTTGATAAATTTGTGGGTGGATGTTTCACAAAATATGATTTCTGTATTACCAAAAATGGCACAATTCAACACGAGTGTGCATGTATGGATACACTCACTGTGGACTGTGCCAGGGCTCCTGGTAGCTCTCTTTCAGCGCAGGCTGCTGTCTGGATGTGTGGAGGATCTCTGTGGTCTGTTGTGTGTCCGACTGGAGAGAGGTTTCTGTGTGAGCCGCCAGCATCCGGCTGCTCTGGGATGTGTTGGCATCCAGCATCTCTAGCAGAAGATCATATAGCAGCACCACGTTTTTTCTCTTCATGGTTGACAGATGCTCGATGCCTTTGTTGCTATGGACAACAGAAGAAAGGAACAGTGAGCCAGTGAAAATTGAAACATAAAATGCTGTGAAAGTCTATAATACAGCCCCTGTCAGATCACAAACACAGTCTGCTGTGGTACCTGAGGTGTCGAATATGTGAGAGCAGCATTAGCAAATGGGCGAGCCGGATGGACTGTTGCTGTGAGGACAAGCCTGTTCTGGAGATGGTCCAAACTAAAGCGTCAGTCACAGAGTCCAGCAGCCTCAGAACCTTCCTACGGCTCTCCACATCTTCAGGAGTCTGTGGCAAGCTTGAACAGTTATCTGTTAATAAGCACACAAGAGAAGAGAATCTCAACATCTGGTGTGGTTAAAGAGAAAACGGTTCATTTTGTGATAATATAACTGAATAAAGGTTGCCATCTAGCCACAACCTTTTCATGGAGTCAGACATTCAGACTGCAGTTTTAACCCTGTAAAACCTGACATACGAAATAATAGCCTGAAAAATATATTCTTTTAATTGAACAGTCAGACAGAATATATATATAAAAAAACATCTGCTTATATGGATTATGTTTTGTATATATTTGTATTATATTTGATACGCAGGCTTGTATGGCTCATATAGTGTGATATACTGTAGTGAGAAAATGGAGCTCATATTTGAGGGGAAAAAAAATATTTTGACCTCCAATTTATTTAGAGGCTCAAACTGAGCAAAAATATACAATTTGTTGTAGATGTTGTTATTTATATATAACGAAAAAAATAAAATGAAATTCTGATGGTTTGTAATGTGAATGTAATGTAAATCAAAAAATTTTTAACAGTCTAGCAGACTAGTGCATAAATATCATTTGTCACTCTATATCTCCAGATAATACACTGTAAGCAGATAATACTTTAGTAAGGTCATATTATATTTTAAACTCTAAGATTTTAACATGGTTTTTCTAAAAAAAAAAATATATATATATATACATATATATATTTAAATAAATATAGTTTATTTATATAAAAGTTTCTTCAGCCCAGTAGGTGTTCTTTAAATATTACTTACAATATAAAAGTTATTCTTACATTTACTTTATTAAAATCACTAAAGATTTCTGACCAAAAAGACATGTGTACCACAATATCGAGGACAATTTTACAATTATACTAAAAGGCCTTCTGCTTTTTTTTAAAAAATATGATCTATCAATCAAAGTTCAGAAGGCAGGTTTTGATCAGGTTGATTATTTAAACACGTATAAAAGATATTCATGTATAAAAGATTATACAGTAGACTTTTTAGGGTTAAAACACAAGAGGCTGGCTGGAGACCACTGACCAGTCATGTAAATATAGTTTGCATGTTGTAATTAGCATTCCTTACAGTTAGGTAGAGGGAAAAAAACAAGATACAAACTGCATTTTAATCTTGCACAATAACGTACACACACACAATCAGAGTAGGTGTCATACTGGAGTTGAGAAGGATCATGGCTTTGAGGCAGACGTATTCCTCTCTCTGAAGCTTCAGTTCTCTGAATCTGGAGGTGGTGGCCAGCAGCATGTCAAAGATCTCCATGATGCCTTCCACACAGTTCCCTTCCTCCCTGAAATAATTAGAGAGAAAGAAAGAAAAGGTATAAAACAGAGATAAAAGGGAAAAGGTCAATCACTTAAGCCATAAATGTCTTGTGACTAATCACTCTGGAGCCACAAGAAAATGCCATCACCACCACAAGAACATGCACAATCCCTAACTATCCTCAACTATTCAGTAAAGGAGACAGGGAGAAATTAATGTCCATTTTATCATTTTAGGAGCCTGGCACCTAAATAGATCTATTTTAATATAATGATATAATGAAATTATATTCAAATTATTAGTTATACTTTGCTTGCAAAATAATTTTGTCAGAACATACATTGTTAGGCTGTACTACTATTTTCTACATATGTACACACACACATATATTTATATATATATATATATGTATGTATGTATATATGTATTATAAGTATTCTAAAAATATATTTACATATATTAAAAGTTTTAAAATAATAAAAAGTAAAAAGAAGAAAAGAGAGATATATATATATAAGCCTTTTTAATTTTATTATACACTGAAAAAAACAATAAGTAAATTTACTTAATTTTTATTTGGCAAGTTTTTTGCACAAATAAATTTGAAGTAAAATCTACTTGGCTAAGTTAGGTAAAATTAGCAAAGAAAATAAGTAAATTTAACATGGCCAGTTAAGAGTTTGATGTAATTTTCACTTGATTATTTTAAAATAAATCTGCAATACTTAAGTACATTTCACTGCGATTCACTTACAAACATGTAAGTAAGCACGTAGACAGCTTGTTATCCTTTTAAGATAATATGTCCACTCAAAAAAATTGCTACCAAATTGAACACAGAGACCTCAATACTTGGTGCACCATACACAATGACGGTGACAATCAGTGGATAGTGTTTGAGTATGAATGGGTCATTTTGAGTAGAAAATCAACTCCAGATGTCACAAAACAGTAAGTTACTAAACCTAACAACAAAAGCAACCATAGAACAGTGTAAATATAACTAAAAAACAGTGACAAATTTAACCTTTTTAATTATTCATGCCCCAGTGCATGATGGGAAAAACGGGATCATAACTGATATTTACTTAAAGAATCCTTGTAAACATAACAAACAATTCCAAGTAAAATATACTTATAAGTTCAAACTTTAATTTCTACAAGCTTAAATTGAGTACTAATATAGAATTTACTTTATTTTTTAAATTCTTGCCTGAACTAAATTATTTAATGTAGAAATTACATTTGTTTTTATGTAGTGTTTACTTCACCAAAAAATCTTTTTTATCAGTGTATCATTATATACACCATCTATTAATGACAATAATAAAAGCAAAGTTGTATACATCTAGTACAAACAACCAAAAATGGCAGGATACTGTTATACTAACTGTACTGAAATAGAAAAACTAGGTAAAGATAACACTAGGTAACATACACAGCTTATTTTGAATGAATACAGATGACCTTAAAGTGTCAGGTGAAAGACAAGGAAGTACACGCTGTCTCACACACTTTCTCATACACACACACACACACACACACACACACACACACTCAGTCCCGTGTGAGAACTGAGTAGTGCAAACTAAGCTTGTGTTATGAGAACACACCAAGGTTTGTTAAGACCCTAGAGATAATCACCAAGGAAGAGGAATATTTAATTCCTCACAAATTAATAAACAGGTACACACACACATACCAGCCATGCATACACAAAAGAGAACAAAAACAGATCAGTTTTCTTAATGAACTTCAAAAACTTTGTTTATGCATCTTACACACACAAACACTGCGTGCACTGGACACACACAACAGAAGATTATCTGAAGGTCAATGAATAAATCCGTTAAACATCAGTGTTTTTCAAATGTTAGCATCAAGCAAGATATGAGCCAATCTCTCCCACTTATGGAAGACGCCTTCAGAATTCAAACAATTCTAATCTAAAGAATTCTACATACTGACAGCACAAATGCATTTTTGGGATATCTGGTAAAAGTTGTTTTATTATTTTTTATTTTGTCTCCTGAACAGAAAAAAAACAAACACTGATTTGATTTTAACAAATTCAATCCAAACCACACTTGAAATCCAATTCAATTTCTGTTAAAGTCCAAACAGTTACATTTCAGCTTGTTTTTCATCATTCAGGTTTTGATATCAAAGATCCTATGCCATTGCATAGAGAGACAATATGGGAGGAGTTATATCAGATTTTTGTCCATCAAACGGGGGTTGTGCGCAACCGTCTTCTGTATTCTGTAAAACAGGTCTCGTCACTTTCGGTTCAGGTGTTTTGTAAGTGCTCCGTTAAATATGGAGATATTTTACTCAAGATGTCTGCAAATGAGATACCAAAGATGACCATAACCAATGTCCATCACATATGCAGATTGATATTTAAACGTTTTTTATTTTTATTCTTTTCCCTAACATTCGGGTATTAAAATTGAATAAAACTCCAACAATAATGACTACTAGCTAGGTTAGCTGATTACCTTAAAAATCCATAGACATCTTCATCAGTTCATACTAATTTCCCCAAAAACGGTGGAGACCTGTTTTCCATGTTTGGCCAGGTGACGTTCTACATATTGCCCATTTCCAGTTTTCAAATTTCTGCTTCCAGCTGTTGTAAAAAAGTAACTTGGCATAGTGCTGAATGCTGTGTGATCATTATAGCAACCAAAGCATAAATTAATAATAATGGATAAAAAAAAAATCAGTAGGTGTGCTCTGCAGTTCCACCTTCTTTTATGTGGAAATCTTCTCCAGTTCATTTCTTGTGTTCAGTCCAACAAGGTTAGATGCAAGTAAAAGCATGAACAGACTGGAGAGCTGCTTTGCAGTATTTACATTGAAGTTCTAATTGAAAGCAACACTGACACTGTTTTATCATGTTTAAAAAAGCAGGGGTTCTCATCTCTGGTCCTCGAGGTCCACTTTCCTGCAGAGTTTTGCTCCAACCCTAATCAAGCACACATGAACAAGCTAATCAAGGTCTTCAGGATTACTAGAAAGTAGCAGGGAATCGAGTTTCTTCAAGGTTAGGGATACAATCTGCAGGAAAGTGGACCTCAAGGGCCAAAGTTGAGAACCCCTGCTTTAAAAATCTATTGAAAAAAGATCTATACAGTACTGTAGAAGTAAACATCCACACGTGCTCCCAACAGCATGAGTGGTTTCAGGTTGTGCTCTAACAATATACCGTGGCAAAGTATTTCAAACTTCCTTTTACACCTAAGCAAAGAACGAAAAAGAACTTTGCTGTGAGCATATCATATGGCCATGAAGGTGTGTCTACAACACATTTTGATCAAAACATTCAGTATGTTCCTCTTCAGTGTGTCATCTGTGCTGTGGAAGGAGCCATTTTCCAGTGTCAGTGGGAGATTTTACCTGTTGAGTTTGAGGTCAGGTGAGAACATGAGTTTCCCGGGATGATCCACGGATCTCCACATCAGTCCCAACATCAATATATCCAACCAGCAGCATTCCAAAAGATGCACCTGATCTGACAAAGTCAGCTCCACAAAACCTGAGAGAGGAGTAACAAACACACAAATGTCTTCCGGAACACACTCTTACACAGCTGCTTGCCCTTCAAATGTCAGAAGTGCGTGCACATACACTCACACAAAATGATTTTTATTTATTTTTAATGCTTTTTATCATTTCTGGAGTATGACAGCCCCTCTCTCTTCACTTTCACTGAATGAATAAGCAACATTCTGCAAAATATTTTTTTTATTCCACAGGAGTTTGCCAGAAATCCTTGACTTAATAACTTTATAAAATCACTTTAAACTAAAACATATAATATATGTACATTAAATTTCCATATATGAAACAACAGAATCTTGAACAATTTCAAATATTAACATATCCAGCCCATACAAATATGTATGTTTATATATGTGTACTACATTTTGGACATACATGTATATGTATATCAATTCTAAGACCCATCAATACATGTCGATATTGTATTGTTTTTTTAAATTTGTATATGTTGTTTTAATAAAGTTGCATATATAAATAAAAAATTGTTGACATACAGTATATGGTATAATTGTAACCATATAAAAAAATCTTCATATAGATATTATTAACTGTACATACATATTTTATATATGTTATAAATGTATATCTTCATCTAACCAGAGAATGTATGTACATGAAAATTATATAGGTAACATTTCAAGCAATATCACTCTCTATAAAGGATAATACAAGTCATATATAACGTTTCCATATGGGAAAAGTTACGCATTGCTTAAAAAGTGCAATGTTTACAAATTATGAATCAGAGTATTTCAGTTATTTATACAAGCACACACCTGGTATCTTCTTCGCCCAGCTGATCATGAGCACCAGTTCCTTGTCAGCGAGGTTGGTTAGTGACATCATCATGCTGGCCTCAGTGTACGGCTTCTTTATTGGCTCTCTCAGGTAAATCTGAGGAGGCTCCGCCTCCAGAATACAGTTGACTAATTGCTCTGGGGAGAGGCTCCGGCCACACCCCTCAGCTCTGTCCCCCGAAGGGAAGAGTGGATGAGTGGGACTGAGGGGAAATTCTAATTGAGGCTGGGAATGACGTCTGACCCCTAACGCCCCGCCTGAGCTGTCTCTGATCTGGGGGTTGCGATGATGACGAGCACCTCGGTAACTGCAGCGTTCCCGCCTCACACCTGTTCACACACACAATTACATACACGCATCGAAAGTGCACACTCAGCACAGCATACACTGTCCAATATGATAACACCTTAGTTTAGGGACCAGTTCTCACTATTAACTAGTTACTTATTAGCTAGCATATTGGCTGTTTATTAGTACTCATAAAGCACATACAGCTATTAATACCTTATCCTGTATTACCATATTTCAGATCCTTTAAGCCGACCCCATACCTAAACTTAAAGGGGTCATATGATGCGATTTCAAGTTTTTGTTTCTCTTTGGAGTGTTACAAGCTGTTTGTGCATAGATAAGATCCCTGAAGTTGCAAAGACTAAAGTCTCAAAACCAAAGAGATATTCTTTATAAAAGTTAAGACTCGACCACGCCCCCCTAAAAGGCTCATTCAAACATGCCCCCACATGTCTACGTCACGGTGTGGGGAGATTTACAAAACACCGCCCAAATGTATACGCAATGAAAGAGGGCGGGACTTTTATTCTCGCTGTAGTGTTGTTGCTGCCGCCGGCGCCATGTCCTGGAGATGCTGTGTTTCGTTGTGAAAGCGAAACTACTTTGTTTGGGCTTCCAAAAGTGGACACACAGTGGTTAAGTTGTATTTACAACACTGTTCCAGAACAGTTCAACCCAAATATTCGAGTGTGTGCAGCTCATTTTACAGAGGACTGTTTCCTGAACCTGGGAGTAGCCTGCCAGCTGTGCTCAAAGACTTTTTCTATAAAGTGGGGCAATTCCAACTTTGCAAGGACAGTCTGGCACTTCTGACTCACAGCCTGTAAGTATGTTTTCATATTTATAGAATTTACCACTGACTATTCAAACGCGAGTTTTGAGCTGTGTAGAGTAGTGCTTGTTGTTTGTCGTTTCTCTGATCACAAATGCAGACATGGTAATGTTAATGTTTATGCAGCGTGATGCAATGCGACACGTAAAAAGACGGTATAAGTCATTATAATCAGTAACTATGACCCCACTGGATGCAACAAATGCCTCGTTTGTAATGGGTTTTATTGTTTTTGTGTCATCACGCCGGGATTCACGGCATCACAATACGGTAAGGGGCGTAACATTTCCACTGGAACACACTGGATCACAACACACTGGATAGCTGGCCAATCAAAACGATGAGCTTTGTAAAAATCGGCACGTTTCAGAAAGGCGGGGCATAGATGAGCAACGATAATGTACAGTATGTGGAAAATAATATGTTTTTTGAACCTTAAACTGCATAAACTCATTGCATTACACCAAATACACAAAATAATGTTCTTTTTAGCAAACGTCATATGACCCCTTTAACAGCTACCTTACTAACTATTACTAAGCAGCAAATTAGGAGTTTATGCAAAAGTTGTAGTTAATAGTGATGCATAGTGAGAATTGGTCTCCAAAGTAACAAGTGACCAAAAATATATAAAGTTTTCCATATCTTATCCCCCAGTAAATAATAAGTGGCTACACACAGAAAAGAGAGGCGGCTGCCTACCACACTTCATCATGCCCACTTCATAGCACTTGCGGAGTCGACAGGCCTGGCAGCTCTTGCGTCGGCTCTTGTCAATGGTGCACTGGTTGGTGGCTGGACAAATATAGTCATTGTGCCCTAAAGAAGATTGGGAGAAAAAAATGTAATTAAATTCATATCCTTGGGTGCCTTGGTTAAATTCAGCTTTTGAATGTCATCTCATTGTATTGTCTAAGATATTATTAAGGCTGTTAATTGATTCAAATATTGTAGCACTACACTGTAAAAAAAATGTATTTTTGGAAGACTATTAGACAATGTTTTAGAAGAAAATACTATTTCAGTCTTTCTACTTCAAAATGGCATTTAATTCAGTGTTGCTTGCTACTTCATTGTAAATTTTATGAAATTTACCAGCAATTTCTGAGTGAAAATTGTTTCTGCGTTATTTGTTTTAGTGTACAATCTCATTTTGTATGGGATTAACTTCCAGAAACATGATCTTATATTAATAATCAATGTTTATATTATAATATAATTAAATATACACTCTACCGTTCAAAAGCTTGAAAGAAATTAATACTATTATTTAGCAAGAATGCATGCATAATGTTATAAAAATATATACATTTATCAAAGGTGACGTGTAATGTTACAAAAGACGTATATTTCAAATAAATGCTGTTCTTTTGAACTTTCTTTTAATCAAAGATTCATGAAAAAATTATACATCCAAAATAATATATCCAAAACTGATTTAGCATCAAATTAAAAAGCTAAAAATAATACTAAAAGTTAAAAGTAACAATAAAAACATGAAACTTTTAATCACACACATCGACTTTGACAATCCTATTTATCATATTCATTTGTTATTTTGATGTTTTGATGATGTTATCTGATGTTTGTAAAAATCTAAATGACAATATATTCCTCTATAATCTATTTTTTCAATGAAGTAATCCTTGGAGATATTAGTAGGAACATCACAAACTGACCAAGGAATACATTTTTCGCATGGAATTAATGTAATCTGTAAAAAAAAAAAAAAAGTGTCCTTTAAAGAATAAAATACCGTGTGGTTTTTACTGAGATTTAGTATTTGTAAAAAACTGATATGTTTTTACATATCTGGCTTTTTGAGTAGAGTCTATTGACTGAAAGGTCAAAACAAACTTGTTGGGGGAATACAGAGAACTGATCCTGACATACTCAAAGAAATCCACACACAGAACAAGTAGAGTGTTTGAGGATTCATGAAAAAGTCTGCTTAGAAAAACTCAAAACAGCAAAACCCTCCATTGATTAACATGGCATTTCAGAAAATGGAACATCTGAAGAGCATGTATTTGTAAAAGGTTACTTTGACCAATGTTACCTTGAATGCTCCGTTTGAAGAAAGCCTTACACCCTTCACATGACCAGACACCATAGTGATACCCAGAGGCATAGTCATGACACACCGCACAGAAGTGTGCGTCTCCTTTACCCAAAATGCCTGGTGAAGGATTCAAGCCACCATCACCATCCAGTTGCTGCCCAAACAGCTTTGCATGAGTAAGGACAGAGCTATAAAAGATGAAGGTACAGATGAAGTAAAAAAAGATTTTTTTTTTTACATTTTCTAAAGAACACGTGAGGGGTTCTTTATGCATGAAACTACTTTTTATTAATATTTTGAATTCGATTTCAATTTATATATTCCATTATCATTTTAAATTAAGTGTTAGTAATTCTGTGGTTTGTATCATTTTTATCAGTTTTATTATTCATTAATTTTTTATTCATGAATTTTACTAGATCAAGTTAAAAAAAAATAGGGGAAAAAATTAGAAATGTTGCTTTGCCGACTAGCTGACATAAAACTATTTTTCAATATATTTTTTTTTTATTTCAGGTCATCAGGTCATCGCCCAGATGCAAACACAGCTAAGAAAATCCTGGAAATTATTATTACTGTTTATTTTGATCATTTTATGATCAATTTAATTTTTACTTGCTTTTTAAACGCTTTGTGATAATATCCTATATGTATTTGCTTGTTTGGTCCTGTTCACATCTGCCTAATTTAGCTACATTTTACAAAGTGACAGGTGAATTTGTGTCAGGAACATCAAAAACATCACAGAACACAAGTTAATTAATATTTTACATTATAGCCTTTAATGCATTTTAAGTTAATTCATTTATTTTATGTTTTATATAATAGTCAATTTATTTTGCTAAGCTATGCACAATTAAAGGCAAATTTTCTCATTTGCATTTAGAATAATTAGAATTAATTATTAGAATCCTAACTTGAACAGACCCTTTTTATTGACCCTTTCATCTGTTTTATTGTCTGCCCTGTAAAAAGTCAGATTAGAAAAGTAATGTCATGTATTTGCTCATAAAGTTGCATGATTCAGTATACTCAAGCACCTCAAGATAAAACGAAAAGCAAATTAAAACATTTTATGTGGTCACAGGGCTTTTATTGTTTCTATGGCAACTGAACTATGCATTTGAAAGCTGCTACTGGGAGATTAAAGGCATAAATCAATTATTAAGACCTGCATGTGATCTGCTGTTTTCTCACCTGCCCTGGTTAATCATGTGTGTCTTGGCGTCCTCCCAGGTGGTGTGTGCGTGTGTTTCGCTGTAGGCCAGTGGAGGCGGGCAGTGCAGAGACAGCGCAGGGTGTGTGGTGTGGGGAGGCCAGAAGATTGTCGGACTGAGCGGGACCAGGCTTTCGGTCACGGGGGGATGAGTGTACCCCAGCACTGTGGAGGACACGGGGCTGTAGAGCGTTAAGGCTCCATGGCTGATCTCTCCCCCATGCGGTGGTGAATAATCCTGACAGGCTTCCACATACGGAGATGGAATGCAGATGGTCCGGCTGTCCATGCCGAGCGGGGATGTGTACAGATGGGGTAAGGTGTTAGGCGAGTCCCCTCGATTGGCCTTGCCGGAGTCCATGGCAGGGGGGGCTGACGCAGAGGCCGGACCAGGGGAAGAGCTCATTCTGGAGAACTCAAGCGAGGTCCTGGCTTGACAGACTAGTGCATTGTAGGCCCAACTGTGTCAGAGGAAGTGCTTGCTGAAGGACATTAAAAAAAAAGGAAGTCAGATCCTGAGGGATATCAGAGTAACACTTACACCCCCTGCATGTTAAGCACACAGTACCATTCAAAAGTTTGGGGTCAGAATGGTTTTTTTTTTTCTTATTTATTTTAACTTATTTTTATTTATTTATTTTTCCTACTTTATTCTTTATAATTTTTTAAGGATTCTTTGATGAATAGAATGTTTAAAAGAAGAGCATTTATTTAAAATTGTGAAAATGTAATGCCCTTACTGTCATTTTTGATTGGATTAATCATGCATCCTTGCTGAATAAAAAAGTACAAATTTCTTTAAAAAAAAAAAAAAAAAACTGACCCGTACAGACCCCAAACTTTTGAACAGATCATATGACACTGAAGACTGGAGTAATAGCTGCTGGAAAATCAACTTTGCCATCACAGGAATAAATAAATATTAAAACCCCAAACCTTTGAACTGTAATGTACATACTGCACAAACCTTTAATATTTCTTGCAAGTGTCATATAAGTGCTGCCTGCATTTCCTTTAATGTTTTTTAAACCTGTTTGTGATTTTCATGGTTTTTCCAGAAACAAAGCTTGGCAGACTACATAAAGACAGCTTTCTCAAAAAGACCAGTAGGCCTGTTTTTTCTAGTTGTATTAGCAGATGCACTTCCTTTTACAAATTTTCTGGAAAAATAGAAAAACATCACAGAAGAACATGATGCATATTTTAATATAATTATTTCTAAATACGTCCAAAACACATGATGCAAAGCGAGGCTGTAGAGGGAGGTAAATAGCCTCTGTAGCGGGTTACACTGCTCTCTTCTGGGAGATTCATCGCACCAAACCAGACAGGATAACTGCTTTTTTGGTGGGGGAGTGTTTTGCAAATGACATATTGAAAGGTGTTACTCCAGGAAATGAGGTAGCCTGTGAATAATTTACTTGTGGTTGAGGTTATAATATTCTACTGGTAACTGTCCAAAAATGCTGTAAAGATTTCAAGTCAATTTCAAAGATTTCTTTTGGTTTGGATATCAGTACAGATATCTATAACTAAAAGAAGGATCTGTCACTTTCATAATAGTGTAAAACTTTGAGAAGAGTCTCTAACTTGTAGAAGGCCAGTTAATGGAGCATACAGTAGAGGTACATTAGGTCAGCATTGGTTTTAATTCAAATGTTTATTTAGTTAGAGATGCAGAGGAGAAAGTTCTTTTAAACAGTTTGTCACAAAGATCCAGAGTCCACTGTGCTTCATGTAACACTGAATACAGAGATGAACAAATAGATTATGAGAATTCTCAAAAGAGCCAGAATAAACCATAAGGCAGCGTGTGTGTGTGTGTGTGTGTGTGTGTGTGTGGGAGAGAGATATAGCTGTTAGTATGTGACCACAATCCAGGATCATTAAAATAATGCAAGTCAGCATCCAAAGAATGAAGTGTTACTGAATAATAAAAAAACACTCAATCATTCTTCAAAAATAAACGTATGTGTCAAATAATGTGTTTGAGGTGTGTTTTTTTTATATTCAAAAATAAAACTATGGAAAAACAACAAATCACAATGGTTAGAAAGATAGATAACCACAATTTAAGAAAAGTCTATAAAACACATCTTTTTTTTACAGGTGTTTTACCAGTATTTTGAATTACGCATTTCATTGTGTAGTTTTTTAGGGTTGAAGAAAATGTCAGTTTTTTTCCATGTTAAAAAAGCAGTGAATTACGGCTTCTTCTCCTTGCACACACTGCTACAATCACACACAAAGACATCCACCCAAAACCTCCCTCTCCCCGTGGTGAAAATGAAACCTTCCCTACTCCAAAACCAACGAGAGCTGTGTCTTCATGTGTGTCTTTCTGTATCTGTAATCTGTCTCTATATTAGATCAGAGTCACAGGGCACTCTTGAATTCACTGTCCTATGACTAAAAAAAAGATTTTCTTACTCAGTAAGCTTGCCTTGTTTTCTATCACAAATATCCAAACATTCTCAAAGCAAGACACATTTACTTGAGAAGCAAACTGACTTAAGATTAAGTCTTGGTTCAGAAATATTTATCAAAAAAACAAGAAACAATAAAAAATGGCCAATGGGGTCAGAAAATAACCTTGTTTCCCTTTGGAATAACTTTATTTAAAAAAAAAAAAAAATTATATCTTAAGTAATGTTGCTTCTCAAGTAAATGTATCTTGATTTAAGAATGTTTAAATACTTTTACTGGAAAACAAGATAAAAATAAGGAATAAGAAATGTTTTAATGTTGTTTATTTTAAGATTATGTTTATAATATATTTTATTATGATTTTTTAAAGCCATCACCAAATATTATGAGTGGGTCTAAAACAATGCCTGAAATCCTTTACAGGGAATAATTACAGAAACAATTTTGAGTAATTCTCAAAAGTTCAAAATATTTTCTATATATTGAAATCACTCAAAAACTATTCATTTAGTTCAGAATTTTATGAGCATTACTATCAATTATGTGTGAGAGATTATGTAAAATTATTACTATTATTATTATTAAATCTACAAACACTCAAAACTACAAATGTTACTTTAATACCCAGAATTCCCTGTTCTCTAGGCTAAAGGGCATCTGTGGGTCTTGGGTCAGAGATCTGGCCAGCCGCCTCAGTAAACACAAAGAATAAAGGTGAGATGTCACTGTGCCAACGTTATTACTCAGACAACTCCTGAAACATTATGTTCTGTCTGAGAGAAGAACACACATCCATAAAGAATACACCCGGAAACATTACGCTGAAGATTCTCTGTAAATACAGACATGATAACGCACATCGTGTAAACAGAACATAGTAAGCACTTTAAAACACACCAGTAGCATGCGACTGACTGCAATGAGGAGGCAAAGTCCACTGTCTGGGTTTAGGGCTTTTCAGATTGTCTTTATATTTTTTTAGTGTTGACAACATATAAAATGTAACAACATAATCAAAAAATAAATAATTAAACAAATTTCATTAGTATTAAGAAATTTCTTATGCTTATGAAATAATATAATTTAAAATAACTATTTCTTTTCTATTTTTAATTTTAAAATAATAATAATATTTTCCAGTGATGGCAATTACTCCAGTCTTCAGTGTCAAATGATCCTTCAGAAAACATCAGCTCAACTAATATTTATTATTATTATCAGAGTTAAAAACAGCCGTGCTGCTTAATCACAGTGGAAACTGTGATACATTTATTTTAGGATTCTTTGATAAACATCTATTTGAAATAGAAATTATTTGTGACATTATAAATGCCTTCACTTTTGACCATTTTAATGCATTCTTGCTGAATAAAAGAATCATTTATTTATAAAAAAATAAAAAATAAACTTTAAACATTAGCATAGAGTATATTATATTATGATTTTTAACGATTTTCTTCATAATGTTTTTAACAATGCACAAGTACAGCATTTAGAAAGGGATTGAGAGAGACGGGGGTGTATGATAGCAGTACACAACACTGGCTTCTAACCAATGATTTTCTATGACTTTTCCAGCTGTTCATGCTACTAAAGGAGAATTGTTAAAAAATAATTTCATAATGAATTCACTCATAAGAAACAAATTTGGCTGATGAAACATGTTACAGCTAAGCAAATAGATATTATATTCACTACAGAAATGCACATTGTTGTTCCATGGATTTAAAAAAATTCTATAATGTTTCCGGGCCTGGAAATCACAATTTTACTGGAACTGAGCTTTAACATCCTGCGTAAGCACCTGTCTGGAGCAGGTGCGCTATTGTTCAAGCCACAACTCTAAAATGCTGTCTATTTTTTTATTGCAATTATTTTGCCATTCATTTTATTAAACACTTTAGGACCTCTCTGAGAATAAAATGAGTTCAAAGGAGGCAGAAGAGACGTTGCCTCCCTCTCAGAGGTGTAAAATACTTGAGTAATTTTACTTGATTACTTTACTTAAGTTTTATTTTGGGGGATTTGTACTTCATTCGAGTACAATTTAAACTGGTTACTTGTACTTTTACTTGATTACATTTCTGGAGAAAAAACAGTACTTTTTACTCCTTACAATTTTATTTTCTCTGAAAAAGTACGTTACATTTTTATTTTATCTTATGCACATTAAATATGGTAAACGGAAGCTCAAACGTGCGTGCCTGATGTGAGAATCAATGATCATTGTTTTCACGCATCAAGCACACGCATTTCTACTTCATTTGTGACTTTCATCAGTTAAATGTCTGGCTTCGAAAGTTCACCATCAAATCTGAGGGAGCATATTGAGGTAGCAAAGTTGCGTTTCCCCCCAAAAAAAGGTTTATTCATTATCTTTATGTTTTGATAGAGCCATTAGCTTTGTAATATATTAGCTGAATGCACAAGATTGAGTGCAAATAAATCAGTGATGAGAATTTAAATACCATTAATATTTTTGTGGGAATTTGTTTTTTTTTTTTTAATTAAATGTTACAAATCTCCAAAAAAAGAGTGTTTAAAAATGAACATTTTATGTTAAATAAATTGTAATTTATGTTTAGTGATGTTCTTACCAGGTAGTGGATATTATGTCATTATATGACACATTGAGTAGCAATTAAGACTGTCAATGAGTATTTGTTTTAATCTTAATAATTCCATGATTTGCTTATTAATGCATTATTTGCTTACAAATATTTGCTTACAAATAATTATTTATCAATATTTGCTGAGAAAAAAACTCTAAATGCCCCAAATAAACAATTAAAAGTTGAATTATCCTTAGACAGTGATGTTGAATAGACAACACACAAAAGTGGCCTTTCAAAATGTTAATGTTGTATGTTTTAATTCTACGACTCTCCTCATTAATTCAACACATTCTTGTATTCGGTCTGGAATATTTTTTAGCCTCTGCATCACATCTTGCTATTCAAAGGAATAGTTTCTAAGATCAATTCTCTCATCATTTACTCACCCTCGTGTCGTCCCAGATGTTTATGACTTTCTTTCTTCAGACGAAAACAAGAAAAGATTTTTAGTCTGTATAATGCAAGGGGACAGGACCACTTCAGAAACCACACAAAGTAAACACGACGGTCAAGTTTAAAATATTGGTATTTGTATTTTTTGTATTTATCCTTTCACTTAAGAAGACACTGATTCATTAACAGGGGTTGTATGAGCTACTGCCTGTCATATTCATTTCTGGACGTCCCATACACTTGCATTAAACAAAGAGAGATTATTTTTTTCTAAAACTCTTAGTATGTGTTCATCTGATAAATGAAAGTCATATATATACATATATTGGATGGCATGAGGGTGGAAAGGATAGAGTTTCCTTTTAATCCCTTTCCCTGTTTTTTTTTTTTGTGTGTGTGTGTGTGTGTGTGTGTGTGTGTGTATTCCACTGTGCTGCATTTTAAATGTTGTTGTTGTTGTTGCACTACATGTATGTTTAACCTGTGCATTTTGTTTCATTTTCTCCCTTTAACAAAACTTCTGTATATCTGTTAGAAAATACTTGAGTACAATTTAAAGTTGTACTTTTTTACATTTACTCAAGTATGTTTTCGGGCAGATAGTTTTACTTTTAACTGAGTAAAATTTTCACTAAGTATCTGTACTTTCACTTGAGTAAAATTTTTGAGTACTTTTTACACCTTTGCTCCCTCTTTACCTTTATCTGCCACTGTCTCCACTGAAAAGGGAAATTTACTGTATTTATTTTATTACTTTATGGGGAAAATGTACTATTTGGCTTTATAATTCATAATATATGTTTTGTTTTATTGCTATATTGTTGATTGTTGTCTTACACTAGAAAACACTCCTGACAAAAACACAGGAATATGATACACACACACACACACACACACACACGCAATGCAACAGATGGTCTAAGTAAAAGAGCACAAGAAATCCATTAAAATAAACAGACTGCTCCTTATATTTCACCATATATAAATCACACATGCAACCATACCAGAAATTTAGTTTTATAATACTTATAATAACAATTATACATATTATTAAGTATGGTCACAGTTACTCAAGCAACTTAAAATTTTTAAATGAAAATTTCATTGGAAGACAGAGAAAGCACTTTCCTCCTGCCGCTCTTATAAAGCTCCGATTGGCTACAATCCAGACACACATACCACTGAACAAAAGGCCAAGGACAGGACAAAGAAACCCCTACACATAACACACACACACACACAGAGTCCCTGGGAGAACTTTTTCTCCATCCTAATAAGGTCCTCCTGCCAACTTGAGATTTCTTTGAACTTACACAAGAATTAAGTTTAAATTTATATCACATCGGGCACATCACATAACTCAGCCTTGAATCTGCACTTGCAGTGAACCTTCACACAAATAATTATGCACACACATCTGTGTATATATGCACATTCTCCACACTTGAAACCACTCCGATCGCTGACACTATTCATGCTTTCCTAATTGAGACTCACTTCTTTTTCAGGGAGTGAGGGATGATAAGAAAAGCTGGCCTTCTAAAATCCTAGACTGAGAGTTCTCTGGCACAAATATCAAGAGAGAAAGTTAGAGAGCATGATTTCTGAAATTACTAAATGACACAGACTGATTACAGTCTATAAAGTTTGATCCAGTTCTCCTATCACTTGTCACACAAACCTGTCAACAGAACAGTACACTTGCGTATGTGTGTGTTTTTGTTGTGGCCACGGTTAAAACCTCCTGCTGCTAAGCCAAAACCCAGCAATATCTCATTTTAAATGCTAAAAAGACATTTCATCTCATGTAGTTCTTTTCGTAAAAACAGTATTTTACAGGAATTATAAGTAAACACAGCAAATGGTTTATTTGTGCATATATTAAATTAATAATAGTCTAGTGTTTTTAAAAGGATGCCATCTGTAGCCATCAGCAACAAATACCAATTATTTTGAATGATAACAGGCCATTATGTTCAGTGTGAGTTCTCATCCATTGCTCAAGAGGACAAGGACCTGTCGAAACTGACAAACAGTGTTTCTTCCCCTCCTTTACATTCTCTTGGGTGTCTCCCTGAGACACATGAACTGAAGAGGTAAAGTATCCCGGCAATTTTCAGTATGTTCTATATGGCACTTTTTAAAAAGATTTTTAAAAAGGTAAATAACTTGGTGGATTTAAAAAAAAAAAAAGGAAAATAACTGATGAAGCTATGATGAAAATATGAAGTTGTATAACATGAGGGACAGAGAGAAGAATTAAATTGGATGTACAGACAGTCCTCACTTTAAAATAAAAATGTTTTATCAAGTAACCAAAGAATGTGCTTCATGAGGTATCTACATAACCTGGGTTTATTCAAGTCAAAAGCAATACATAAGACTGAATCAACCGCACTACGCTGAGTTGCACTTTACACTTTTCACCATGAAACCTGTGCCATTCATACATAGAAACATTTTGTATTTATCTGCTAAATTAACTAACTTCATAGATTTAAGCATAAGCCTTTAGAATGTTTTAAAGATTATTAAAAAATATAAATTCGTCCACTTTTGGAAGAGTATATAGTGTATGCAGACAGGTTCACAGAAAACATAGATGACAAACAACTGTTCCTCAGAAACTTGTTTCTAAAAGGGTTCGTAGCACCACCACTCAAAACATTACTTTAAATGCTACTTCTGAACAACTACAACTGAATGTTGTAGCAGTACCTCGTTTTAGTTACATGGGCTGAGGGGTTTTGGATGATGTATCTGCAGAACAGATATTTTGGAAGTTTTGCCCTTGGCCACTGAGATACAAAACCCCAACAGATGGTCATGTTAACACCATGCTTAATGAATATGTTATTTCAAACACTCTCTTTTTGTTATAAATTACACCGTTCAGGTGGCAGTCTGTTATCCTGTCTCATTCACTGTCTAAACACCCCATTTTATGATTTCCTTCTGTCATTGAACTCATGCCTAACTCATCACTAATGTCATAATAATCTTATCACGATCAACATTGAGTAATAGACCGTGTTTGTGCAGAGCCAATAAACACTGTCTGCAAAAACTCTAAAATATGACACCAGCAGACACATAATAATCACCTGAAAAGTAGTGTATAAATTAAATGCAACAGTAACGGCATGGCCTTTAGTATTAAAAATGTTATTATAAAAGTTATGACATCTTTTTATTACTGGCATAAACTAGATATGTTTTGCACCTTGAGAGGACCTCCCTTCCTAAAATATAAACCATAAAATAAATATTTATTTGATTTAATTTTTTGATGTATAGAAAGCAAGATAAAAAAAAAATCATATTGTCATTTTATACTAAAAATAATTATAAAACATGCTTATACTTTTAATATGTGATATTTTCTAGCACCCCCTTGTGGCTCTTATTGAAGCACACTTGGGTTATCACTTAAACATCGAATCATTAAATTCATTCATCCACTGCAACACGTTTCATAAAGTGTTTTTTTTCTTCTTCTTCTTGCTGCTTCAGCAGCATACCGAAGCAACATCTTTGGGCATCATATGCGCACTCGTTTGCCATTTCAAAAGTGTTTCAAGTTTAACAACATCTTGTTTACTAAACCTTTTGTCTCACATGAACACTAACAAGTAACGCTATGATTTCCTTTACAAAAATTGCAATGGTAACCATAGCTTCCGGCAAAATACCTGAGTTACTATAGTTACTGTCACTGGCGTAAAATCATAATATGTTAATCCTTCAAACAGTGTAAGAAGCTTTGAGTATCTTTTTTTCATTTTGTTCAATTTCTATTTTGAAGACAGTGGCAACTACCTACCCATTTTTAATGAAAGCAAACTATGGTTACCGTTTTAGTACGGGTTCACTGTAGCTAGAAATGGCACTTACCGACAGCAGGTGATGTGAGCTGAAGAGCAGAGGTCTGTTTGATCAGCTGTGAATGCGATGCGCAGCTGTATCGATCTGATTTACTGCGCGCACAAAGAGAAAGAAGAGCACTGAAGTTAGCAACAGACGCAAGAGAGAGAGAGAGAGAGAGAGAGAGAGAGAGACATGCAAACTCCTGGTAGTGTCCTAATAGCGCACTTTGCCTGATTGTACTTTGGCAAAAATCTGTTTTTGGATATAAAGATTAGAAGCGCGCGTCACTGGCAGCCGCGCCCCCTGAAGCCGCCCCTAGATTAACTGCGTGAGGCAGAGATTTACAAGTTATGACAAACAACAGAACTAGAGGAAATTAACACATCAAATACCACACTTCGCGGTAGTTTCCACCAGAACTCATTGGTGTGGTTTTACCACATTAAAACGCTTTTGTTAACAAATTTGAAAGATTAGCGCAATCTTCTGTTAAGGGAACTGTTGCTACCTCCTCACGCGAACGAGACTTCTAGTCAGCGTTTACGTAGTGCGCGCGCTTTGACTAACGTTAACTTGAAAATCAACTATTTGATGAAAAATTATTTGATGCACTTGCTTAAGACTTCCCCAAACTTTGTTTTGACTTATTTTGAGGGACTTTAAACTTTAAGACGGCATTGTGATGCACTTTTTATTGACCTTTTTCTTCCTACTACAAAATGTAAATTTAAGAGATAGACAAAGAGAGAAGACAATTAAAGGTGCACAGCAATATTTGCATGCGCTGTTGAATACAGTCCTTTTGTTCTGACATCTGAATGCAGCATCATGTAGCCTAAAAGTTTTCAGTTATGCTGTGGGAACTTTTTTGTTATTATTTCATACATATTTAATTTCTGACGGGAATGAAAACGGGGCTGTGAGAAATAGAAGTAGGCCTACAGTTTAACAGGATTGTACTGTTGTTTAACATGCAAATTGTTCAGCTGACACAAAAAAAAAAACAAAAAAAAAAACTTTTTTTCAGTGGTCAGTAACACAAAGCTTTTTCAAAAGTTGTGAATTCTGAAAATTACATGTGAAGTGATTGTGAAGACTGTAAGTATCCCTCATAATCTCGTTTTCATCTGCCAAATATTCAATAGGTCTATGGCATCTGCTATGACTAAGTTTTAATGAAAGTTAGACCAACAGGTGCAGTTGGCCATTCAAACTTTTTTCAACTAATTTTACTCTAATTGCATTTATGCCACAGAATAGAACTTTCTCAATTTCTTTCAACTCACCTCATCCTCCCTCACCCCACTGACTTTTAAAACACTTAAACTAAAGCAAATTAAAGGGTTTTTATTTTTTATTTTTTTTACAAAACAGAATTGTGAAGTAGCGTAATTCAACTAATTTTGCTCTAATTGCATTTATGCCACAGAATAGAACTTTCTCAATTTCTTTCAACTCACCTCATCCTCCCTCACCCCACTGACTTTTAAAACACTTAAACTAAAGCAAATTAAAGGGTTTTTATTTTTTATTTTTTTTACAAAACAGAATTGTGAAGTAGCGTAATCTGCAAATCTTGGTATTTCTTCATCTTCCAATAAGGCTGGTCAGCTCCAATTCAAGGCAATAGTGAAACAAGCCAGAAAAGGAGACAAATTAAAGAACCGTGTGTTCCTTTTCAAGACCTCTGCATGATCTTTCATTTGTTGGGGAACTGAGTGGAGAGAGAGCGAGTAAGTGAAAGAGGGGGCAGCGAGTTGAATTTTTCGTTCCCTCATATGCTGCTTATACCGCTTCTCGGCAGGCGAAGTTTAATTTTGCAGAATGCCATTCGTAATTATTTCTGAATTACAGTTATTTCTCCAACTGGTTTCCGTACGGTAGCAGTAATGGCAAATGCTAGGTGGAGTATAGGCAGAGCTGGGTTTAAGAGAGTCCATTATCTCCTGTAATAGACAGCGGTGGAAAAATGAGCTGGCATTCACTTTCCAAAATGGATCTATTGGTTGGTTCAGTTAATGGCTCAGGGCAGATATTTCAATAGATAACTGGGTACCCCAGTATTACATCCCAGCTCTTCAATTAAACCAGTTTAGGTCTGATCTTAACGTTATAAAAGAGGAGTACAGAAGTATAGAATTTTTTTTTTTTTTAAAAGAGAAAAGGAGATTGAAAAAATGTGATAAAAGCGTTTCAGACATTGACAAATGACTACCAGCAACGGGAAACCATCAAACTGGGTCTGGGATTTGGTTCCATGTCCTAATGGAGTTTTTATGATGCCCTCTTGCCTAATTCTGCACAAATGAAACGTTTTCCGATAAAGGTTTTGCCAAAGTCTGTTGCACATTATTTTCAGGCTCAGATTTATGTGAATTTACACACAAGAAGCGATCTAGAATCAAAAAAAAAAAAAAAAAAACTGATCTAGAATCAGATTCTTGATTGTTAGACAATGATCTCAAATCAGACTTTCCAGAAAAGTAAACTGTTTGCTTAAATACATTTTAACGTAACTTTTCAATTAAAAGACTTGAACCCATCAAAAAAAAGACTTGTTTTAAGGTTGCCGTGTCCATGAACTGGCTGGTTAAAGACCTTCTCCTGTCTGAATAATAGACTGCACTCAACCCTTCTGTCTCTATAGAGCAACACACACTCTCTTTTGGAATAAAGCAGCCTTTTACCAAGGCCAGAAGTCAATCCTTCTTCTCTTTTCTGTTTCTGTGTAATGCACACATACTCTGGCTGCTGATCTTCTCACTTTTGTTACATTTATTCATTTAGATTTAATCGTTTAAGATATGATTTTATCCAAGGTGGCTTACAGTACAAATGAGGACAAGCACAAGCAATTTATCATACAAAAGCTACTATTAATAGCAGTACCTTAACACCAGATTTCAAGATCAAAAGAGAAATACAAAATGTATTTACCTTTGTTTACGGGTATGGTTTAAATGCTCAGAGAAGTGGTGTGACTTCAGTCTTGAAGGTTGTGAGATCTCAGAAACTCCATCAGAGGAACAGAGAGAGCGAGTGAGCATGTTTTTTTCCAGTGAGCCTGTGTCGGACAGTTATATTGTTTTTACTGCACTAGTAGGTTTAAGTTTCAATGTAACAGTAGTACCAACAGATATTTTCCTTTGTACATAAAAAGGAAAAAGTAATTTTCCAAAACCTTAACCCTTTCTGTTCCTCTCTGGTGGTGTGATCTGCTGACCTTCACCCGAACTGCTGAGACCATCCCAACTTTCAAGAAGCAACTGAACACACCTCTTCTGCAAGCACTTAACCAACCCACACCCTTAAACCAATGCACTTACGCAAATAAATAAATCTGGCATTGTATACTATGCATATCGTTGACTCCTTCACAAATTTCTTTTGTCAAGTCACTTTGGATAAAAGTGTCTGTTAAATGCGTAAATGTACATGTGAAACTTCTTTTTAAATTTTATTTATTTTTATTTTTTCAATGTAGGGCGGAGACTTGGTTTAATCCATAAATTATTGATAGACTGGAGGCAGATCTGAATATAAACTTTCAGTCAATTCTATGAAAGGGACAGTTTAAACATTTGGAGAAGTCTGGCATACGTCAACAAGAAAGAAGTGTGTTGTATTACCAGGAGATTGAGTTAGGATATTTATAAAAAAAAATGATGAGGTCAAAAATATATATATTTTTTAAATTAAATGGTATGCACAGAGGAATTGTTCACAATAAGATAAATAACGTGGATTCCATTCTGATTTTAACAGGCCTTTTTTCATCCCCCGAAACAAATTTTCTTTGGTGCAAATGCATGGAGATGTTCCAGTGTTCCAGCATTTTTTTCTGGCTCCGGCATCTTGATGATGGAATAAGGGTTTTGTCATCCATATAGTCAGTAATGTGATGGAGATGAAAAGCCTGTGGCTGATTTGATCTTAGTCGTAAGTAACCTTGGCAGCAGAAACTTGGCAAGAGAGACTGATACTTCTACCTTAAACCATGTACATGCTGAACACAAGGAAGATTTTTCTCTGTTAGAAGAACGACAGACTGCTGCCATGGCAACATGCAGCTAGTTTCCCAAACCTGGACAGTTGAGGTCACGTGACTGACAGAGTTAGAGCCAGGTTGCAAGATGCTGTTTTGAATAAGATGTCATTATGGTGTATACAGCAATAGTCTGAGTGAATCTAAAGCAAATTAAATAAAAAAGTAAAGAAAAGCTAGTACAGGATTCAATAGTCTAATAATTACTTAATGCAGTAGGTTTTTAAGAATTGTTGTTCACTGTTAGTTCACAATACCTAATGCATTAATTAAACTTAACCAATTTAAAATTATTGCAAAGTGCTAATTAAAAGTAATTCTCTGTTAATGAAATTTGACATTCAATGACCTCTATTACTATTGCTAGAGTTAGAGATTGGAACAAACTCTTAATATTTGCCACACAACTCCTCTTTTTTGAACAAGTAACATGAAAAACAGATTCAGATTTAGACTTACACTGCTGTTCAAATGTTTGGGGTCTGCAAGATTTTGTAAGTGCTTCTGAAGGACAGTAAAAACATTAATATTGTGAAATGTTAATTCAATTTAAAATAACCTTTTCTGTTTTAATATATTTTAGAATGTTATTAATTCCTGTAATGATAAAGCTGAATTTTCAGAAGCCGTTACTCCAGTCTTCAGTGTCACATATGCTGATTTGGTGCTTACATTTTTGTGATACATTTTAATTATTTTAGTATTCTTTGATGAACAAAAAGTGTAAATACAGCATTTATTTGAAATATACTTTTGTAACATTATAAAATGTCTTTACTGTCCCTTTGATAAATTGAATACATCCATTTCTTTCAAATGAAAAAAAGAACGTGAAGAACTGGTAAAAGAACATGCATATTCATAATCAAAACCCCATGTTAACTTATAGACACCTCTGAAGACACACTTAGATGTGGGAACAAAAACCAACTGAGACTATGCTGATGCTGTTTGCGATAAAAGAATGAGAGATGGCAGTGAGAGAACAATCTTTTTCTTCTCTTTCTCTATTGGAATAGCTCTTTTTCTTCTCTTATATTTCATTTAGTGCAGCTGTGTTTGGATTCAGCATCACAAAATAAAACCAGGTAAAACCATTCAATGTTTCAGATACTGGGATGAGCTCCTATTGTTTTTGCAAGCTATCTCAACTCTCCGTTAGTTCTTTACACTCTCATTTAATGCCTTTTTGCTGGACTTGCTGAGGTTTTATGAGTCCAGATGTTAAGGAAATTGAAATCTGGGACAAAATCGTAAATTTTATTGAACGTTGCAAGGGAAAGGGTGTTGAATGACGGAGCTTCATCTCCAAAAACTATTTTCTGGTCTAAGCCACAACTTATTAAGAAATGAGTCCTGTTTTCAGAGAATAATAATAATAATAATAATAATAATAGTAATGATAGTACATGTTTAAAAGCTTATGCAGTAAAGTTTTTTTTTTTTTTCTGACATATTTCTAACATAGTCTTGATCTGTCTCAACATATGGTCACATGTACATTGTTTTGCAAAATTTTGTCAGCAGAATACAGCCATTTCATTATATATGCACAATTGAGTGCAAAAAAGTTAGTTCATGCATCTCTACAGTCTTGACAATGGACTCTTTTCTTTTCTGCCAGCAAAGTTTTGTTGAAATTTCACTAATGTGACCACGCCTTTAGTGTTTGAAGCTAAAACACTAATAATTCAACTTCTTTTCTCACTATGGGGGATAGTTCACCCAAAAAGTGAAGATTGCCTCATGGTTTACTTACTCTCAAGCCGTCCTCAGTGTGTATGACTTTCTTCTTTCGGACGAATACAGTTGGAGTTGTATTAAAGGAATGTCCAGGATCTTCCAGGCTTTATAATGGACAGTGAGTGGGGGTTGAGATTTTGAAGCCCAAAACAGTACATCATCATAAAAAGTACTCTAGATGCTCGCGTTCTGCTTTATTGTGCCATCCCAAAGGCACAAAATCACTTTCACGGACTTTTATATTAACTGTTCCCTCCTGGTGGAATGACCTGCCCAACTCAATCACAGCAGCTGAATCCTTAGCCATTTTCAAGAATCGCCTAAAATACATCTCTTCCATCTTTATTTGACCCTCTAACTCTAGCACTCTCTATTCTAATTCTATTCTTTTAAAAAACTTGTCCCTTTTAGACTTGCACTCTATTCATTTACTAACTGCTTGTTAACACTAGCTTTTCTAATCTTTTTGTATTCTATCTATTTGTTTTCTTTTTATTTATTATACAGTTAACAAAAGCAAAAAAGACCTCTAACACTAGCTTGCTCTATTCTTTTTTCTATTCTATGTTTTCTTTTTATTCATTATATAATTAAAAAAAAAAAAAAACCTTCTGCATTAAGCTAAATGAGACTTGTTATAGCACTTGCATATCATTGCTCTTTTGTTGATTTGATTGCTTCCATTGTCCTCGTTTGTAAGTAGCTATGGATAAAAGCGTCTGCTAAATGACTAAATGTAAATGTAAATGAATAAACTAAAAATGGCCCTTCCAGTTCACTGAGCAAATTCCACATGGCTGCTGAAATAAAAAGTTTCTTTAGAGTTTAATTATTCTAGATACTTAGAAAGAAACCCACTGAGACAAACACGCTACACCTTCAGAACTTTAGACTTTTGTCACATTCAAGGTCATGCATCACTTACACCACAGAAATGTAATAAAGTGTCTTTTCATATATAAAACCCTTTGTGTTTGCTCATTATTATTAGCTGGAGAGTAACTTCATCTAACACACAAAGATGAAAAAAAGCATTCAGAGCAATCCGCTGTGTTTTATTGTTTGTGCATGTGCGTGTGGGGGTTGGTATTTGTGATTTACTGGGACACAAATTAGTTTAATGGGGTATGACAGAGGTATTACAATTTGAATTTATGTCCCCGTAATTCAAAAGGCTTAAAAAACATACTAAATGGTGTTTTTTTGAAAATCTAAAATTGCCAGTAGTTTCCTGTAAGGGGTAGGGTTAGTGCAGGGCAATAGCACATACAGTTCGTACGGTATAAAAACCATCACGCCTATGGAGAGTCCCCGTAAACCACAAATACCAACGTGTGTGTGTGTGTGTGTGTGTGTTTGACCAGTAAACATTATGTGAGACCAGCTGATCCTCGAAAAACCCGCTTACAGTATCAGAACGGAACACCACCGCCACCTGCTGGACAGCACCATCACCAGCGGCGGAAACACCGAACATCACGGCTGGGTTTTTCTGAAGATTCAAAGCGAGCATAGCTTCCAGGAACCACTTGTACGTTAACGGTCACAAACAGATTAACAGAAAATAAAAGAAGAAAAAGCATGTGCACACACACACACACACACACACACGCACACACAGGTGCCCTTTAATTATCAAATATCAGTCTGCTATATTTTGATAGTGTAATGGAAAATATTCAATACTTTTGCAAAGGAAATAAAATTATTTAGAAACTTTAAATGAACTTTGGAAAAGGTGACTAAAACTTTCGGTTTCAATAACTCTGTCATAACATCAGAGTAGCCTACTTGAGACAATATGAGAGTGAATTCTTTGTTTAATAAAATTGCTTCATATTCATTCTGCTAATTAGCCTACATGGTTTGATATTATTCAGATTTAATAAGGCATAAGCAAATAGACTTTAAGCCCCCGAATCTGGCAAAATAAAAACTCATTATCAGAAAAAAATTTTGCATTCCCAAAACAAAGAGAAGATATGAAAAAAAATATGCTAGATATTTCACCGTTTTATTTCAATACATTTTTAACTTGTTTCAACTTGTAGTTAAAAATAACAAGTTCAGTTCAAAAGTTTGGGGTCATTGTGTTTTTTTATTTATGCGTTTATACGGTTTTTTAAATTCATTGGACACATTAATTCCATTCCATCTCCTTTTTTTACTTTGATATATTTTTTCAAGATTCTTTGATAAATACAGTTTCCACAAAAATAGGCTATTAAGCTGCACAACTGTTTTCAAATTGATAATAAGAAATGTTTCTTGAGCACCAAATCAGCACATAATGGATCATGAGACACTGAAGACTGGAGTAATGGCTGCTGACAATTCAGCTTTGCAGTTATAAGGATAAATCGCATTTTAAAATATATTAGAAAACGGTCATTTTAAACCGTATAACAGCATAATAATATTACAGTCTTTACTGTATTTCTGATTAAAAATAAGAGACTTTTTGAAAAAACATAAAATCCTCTTGACTTTTGAACAGTGTATATAGAAACCATCACACAATTTAGTATATAAATGTTTCCAATTACAAAAAAAAAAAAAAAAAAAATTGATTTTGAAATCGGGTGTATGAGCCCTCAAACATCCCTAGAGAAAGAATAATGTGAGTTTGTCAATTACTAACTAATTCAATCCTAGAGTAGCCTAGTATTTACCTGTCCTACTATGGAGAAGGCCAGTCTGCTGTCTGTCCTTTGAGCTGGAAAAAAAATAACATAAAAAAAAAAATAAAAATAAAAAACACGATCATGTAAAGAACTGTGCACAAAAAAACACAACAACAGTGAAAATGCAGAGCAATTAATCTAATAAGTAGGCCTACGTACGACCTTACGAAACAATCTCATTTGTTCTGTACGAGTAACATTAAAAAAGACCTATTCAACAGCAGAGGCCTACAGGGCAAAGCAACACAAAAGAGAGTCATATGGATTTTAAACAGCTTGTTAATGTTGAAGTTATACACAGTTAGCCTATACACCGATGTCAACAAAATGAATCACTTTATGATGTACTTATGTCGCCCTCTGCTGTGTGACACGGAAATAAAAAATTGGGAATTAGATTCCTGTGAAAATTATATGTAGATAGTATATTCTTAAGTGCTTTTTGGTAACATTGTTAAATCTATTATTTTTAGCTTGTACTTAGAATAAGTTGTTTAAAATATATCGTTACTCTGCCTCCTTTCCCAGGTCTGGTGTTTTGGGTGTCCAGAACAGAAGGGCCTTGATGAGCCATTCACAACCTTGGCAAAGTGAAGACTAATGCTGTTTTCTGTCTCTCTTTATCATAGTTTACAACCAGGGAGATATGACGGCTCCAAAGAGACACCACAGATGTGAGCGGCACAACCTGGACATCAACAAGAGAACCACAACTAATCTATAATAAAAGAGTAGTAGTAGTAGTAACAATTTATAAATTAAATAACATGTGTCTGCTGCTACAAGCCTGTCCAAAAAAATAAAGAAATACTTAACATTTTCCTTCGCAGATCAGGATTTGAAATCGAAATTGTTTACCAGGGTAATTAAATATGATTAAATGTGATTCAACAGGATTGTGTTTAATAAAATTCGAGAACCTTGAATCTGTTGTAACCTATATTAATTACTGTGTTATTCATGAAACACATCAGAAAAGAATGATTCACGGGATTATCTGGAACACTTATGAAGCACATTTCTTTAAAGTACTGCAGACAAAAACAACACAAGACCAATTTAGTTACAAATGAAGGTACCTTTTATTGCAAACATTTGAGGACTTTGGCACCTGCAAGGCACAGAATACACTGTCATGAATGAGCAAATGAGTCGAATGGGTCTGCAAAAGAACTGGGGAAAATAATTTTCACATAGGGAATTCCTTTCACAGAAAGGACAAAGTCTAGCTGCAGACACATAGGGTAAACGGTACATGGAGCCCATGTATGATCGGCTGCACACAGAACCGATGCAAGTGTTCAATCACCATGAACTCCAACAGCAACCAAAATTATTATAAGACAGCTTGGCCATTTCAAATTCATTGCTGCTTTTCAAAGGGGCGGAGAGGTGAATCTGAAGACAGGTGAGGGTCTCCATAGGTACTGCACTAATGTTCAGCAGAACGCACAAAGTCATGACACGAAGGCCCACGTGCACATGAGCTTTTAAGTGCTGTCCATCCAAACCGCCATGCAAAAAAAAAAAAAAAAAAGAGGATCTTTTAATTGGAAGTGGGGTTTATCTGCACTGGTTCTTCATCTTTAGTGTCTACCTTCCTTTAAATTGAGTGTCCATACACTCTCTTTTTTGTTTAAATGGAAGAATTGCATGTTGGAACCTTTAAATAAGGTTTCTAATACTGTCTCCCATTAACAGCTTAATACTGACAGGCAACACACCATTAAAACAAACACACATATAGCAGTCTTTCTTTATAAAACTACATAAAGAAATAAACTTCCAGTTTGACATAAAATCATCAGACGCATAAAGAAAATGGGAAACTAAAGGAAAGTCTATGGAAGACTGATTTTTTCCCCCTTGATCAGCAACAGTATCGGCTGTGTGCAAATGTCTCTAAATCAAGAGCCTCGGCGGCCTGAAATCCCATCAGTCGTTCATCCTGCGGGGCGGCACACCCGGCACTGAGCCCTCTGATTATGATACTCACATGATTCAGTTACCACAACCCCAAAAAGCTCATTAGGTTTAGTGTTATTCTAGGAGTCAAGACTGAGGCGCTTCCTTGGAGACGAGGATGGAAGTAAACAGGAGTGCAGAAACTTTAGTTTTATGTTCTGAGAACCTGCATAGTGAATTCAAGGCACTAAGGGTTTACTTATGGCAGCACACACACACACACACACACACACTTTTGGATACTTTGGTAAGGCAGATTTTCCTAGATTTTAGTATTTTGGCATTAGGATATTGCAGATTCTCTTGCTTGTTTTGGATACACACGCACACACGTACTAAACTACCTTAAAGGGATAGTTCACGTAAAAATTAAAACTTCTGTCATTTACTCAGTCATTCTAAGTCTGTATCATTTCTTTTCTCTTCTGTGGGACACAAAAGGAGATGTTTAGCAGATTGTTCAAGCTGCTCTTTTCTGTATAATGAAATTAAATGGTAACCAGGGCTGTCAAACTTCGAGAAAAAAGACAAAAAGCAATATAAAAGTAGCACCATCCATTCGTAAAAATAATTATGTCTTTAGAAGATCTGAAATATAGATCTTAGTCAGCGTAGATGTCATATTGAATTTAAATGGATAGTTCACCCAAAAATGAAAATTGTGTCATCATTTACTCACCCTCGTGTAATTTCAAACCTGTATGACCTGTATGGAACACAAAATCATTTATTTTGAAAAATGCTGGCAACTATACAGTTTTGGTTCCCATTGCCTTCCATTATATGGACAAAAACAAAAAATGGGAAAACAAATCAATGGGAACCTAAACTGTTTGGTTATCAGCATTCTTCACAATATCTTCTTTTGTGTTCAGCAGAAGAAGAAAAAAATGCATACAAGTTTGGAACAACATTAGCGTGAGTAAATGACAACAACATTTTTCTTTTTGGATAAACATGGTTGAAAACGAGGCTCTAAGTGATAAACTTACAGTCTTCAAAATGGCACACACTGTATAAAGTTCCTAGATCATGGGGAATTCTTACAACTCGTCTTAAAGTGTTTTTGGATGTTATTAAACAAGAGCACAGTCCATTGAACACACTGTACTTTCATCCCTTGCAAGCTCATTTTCATTCCTGCCAACATAAAATATGTCACTACCCTCAGGTCTATAGCACAGAAGATTTACAACTTATGACATTTTTTTTTTATTGTACCAGCATGGAAAAGCGCAACCAGCACGGTTATCAGAATTTCCCCTTTTGTGTTCCACAGAAGAAAGCAAGCTGGGTTTGTAATGACGAGCCAGTTAGTAAATAACTGAATTTCTGTTTTTCCGTTTACTATCCTTTTCATTTGTTCTGGGGCTCTTTTCAATACTCTCTGCCTTAAACCACAAACTCTGGTTCTGCTTCGGTGGTTAAGTGTTCTGTGGTCAGATCTTCTCTGTCCAGATCCAGAGAAAAATACTTGCTGGTTCTCTTGATGGGAAACGCATGCTGGTTATTCCGGATGCCTGCGCACTGATCTGCAATTCCCTGGTACCCACAGCCCACCGTGTCCCCGAGGTCTGGCTCGCAGCCAAACGTATAGCTATGTGCTGTGTCCTGGCAAAGCTCTGCCCACTCCTGACAGTTCTTCTGGAACAGACGAACATCATCCAGTGATTGGCTGTGCCGGTCTGCGGAGGTCTGGCCCTTCCTGCCCATCGCCGTCTAATAAAACAAAGACAATAAAACGCACGTCAGCACTTGGGAAACTAACAAGCCGCATTAAAACACAGAAATCACAGACTACACTAACTCTCAACTAACCCTAAAATCTCAGAGAGCGGTTAGCTGTACACTCACATGAATTCACAGATGAGAAACGACAGTGCTGTTGGGTGTAGGGTAAGGCTGCCCTAAACAAATACTGTTAAGAGGAAGTGGGGTTACCAGCACTGTTAAAAGAGATTACAGGATTACTCAACAGAACGATGCAGCTCAAAATGCAGAGTGGATGTCCTCGGTTTGACTTCAGTGGTTGAGACTGTCATTTAACAGCTGTAACGTGTTGTGTGTGTAAACGTGTGTGTGTATAGGTGCACCTGGGGAAGACATTCAATGCTTTGGCCCCTCATTCTAACGACAGTCTCTGATGAGCTGGATGTGGAAGAACTGACTTCCTTCACCACTAACCCTGAAATGCACAAACACAGACAACACACAAGGATCATTAACAATCATATTCTCTCATCAGCCATTTGAAGGTCACTAGGGTCAACGATTCAAACTCCACCGCCTTCAAGTTCTTGTCAATTAAGACGAATGGATTTTCATACTTTAGCGACTTCCAATGATTATTTCTATGACTCTTTCATGACATTTCCAGCCATCCATTATTACTGGATAATGCAATATATATATATATATATATATTGTGGGAAGATCATTCTGGTAGATAAGATATATAAAATATATATATATATTTTTTTATAAAAGCACCCAAAAAGGCCAATTTCTAGTCAATAAAATGTTTTAGAGCAGAGCATAAATTGCCATGGCTTTTGGCAATTTATCAATCTCCAATGACTTTTGCAGGCCTGAAAATCATCATTTCAAAATTTGACTGACAAAGTGACTTGGAAAGTTAGTGCTAAAAGGTCAAACTACAGCTAATGTCTGCCAGAGATGACACAGCTTGAATTTATCCACCTGTCAGCAACAGGTGTGGTTGATACACCCAAGCCTTTAGAAATCATTATAATATGCTGATTTGGTGCTTAAGAAACATTTCTTATTATCAGCGTTGAAAAAAAAAAACAGCTGTGCTACTTAATATATTTTGTGGAAACCATACATTTTTTTACAGAACAAAATAGAAAGTTGAAAAAAAAAAAAAAACTGCATTCAAACAGAAAAACAGAAATCTTAAAGGGGACCTATTATGCAAAAGTCACTTTTATAAGGTGTTTGAATAGAGTTGTATGGCTGCAGCGTGTGAAAACAACCAGCCTGTAATATTAAAAACTAATTTTTTAACATTATTAAAACTCAACTTATTTTTTTTATAAAACCAATAAAATCATGAACAGTCTTTCCAAAAGAGCCGTTTCAGATTCTCCCTCTGTTCACATCACCGAGGGTAAAAAGTCCCACTCTCTGCCCTATTAGCATAAACACAGCCCTGAGTGAGTAGCTGCGGTCCGCAATTACTGGAGATATATACAATGTCAGCGCCAAAATGTTACCATAATCTTCCCACACTGTGGTTAAATTGCATTTTCGAAGGAAATATCCTGGGAAAAAATCAGTAACGTCCCCTAAATGTTTAGGAATCAGTACTTTGTGCGTGAACAACAGCTCCAAACAAAGTAAGTATCACGCGTTTGTTTTCCAAATTGCCTTTCTGAAAGAGCTTCTTGGCACTCTGTAAGGCTAATTGTTAAAGCTATCGTTGTCTCTGCCTGTTTTCACTGATGCTGCCTTCAAGTGCTACCAGAATGATCTTAAATAGGAATGTGGTAGTTAAAAGTAGCATGTGAAAGCAATGCGAGTTGATAGCTTGAAGTTGTCGAGCTCATAATCAGAAGTGGGACTTATAAAGTTTGTGAAAGCAAGAGATCAGCTATGTTGTTATTTTTATCCCGCCGTGCTCCCCATCTGTGTAATTCATAAACACTCATTTATTATGCACAGTATAATCAGATGACTTGACTTTGAAACAGAGTATGTTTTCTGTAAAGATAACAGGCTTGTACTAATAGTGGAATGTTTATTTGCAAAGGCTAGCACTGTTAATGCGGAGCTTGAGCTCTTGAAGCTCTGCCCTCTTCTCCGGGAGCAACAGCTCATTTGCATTTAAAGCAACATACTCAAAATCAGCACGTTTGGGCTCATACCCTGAAAGTGGCAATTTTAACAAGCTATACAAATTTATCTGTGGGGTATTCTGAGCTACAATTTCACATATACGCTCTGGGGACATCAGAGACTTGTTTTACATCTTGTAAATATCTTTATAAATATCTTTACTGTCACTATTGATCGATTTAATGCATCCTTGCTGGAAGTATTAATGTCTAAAAAAAAGAAAAAAAAAGAATGGTAGTTGTAATATTATTACTAATATAATACAATATAATATAATATAATATAATATATGCTTGTATATACCAGAGCATCCGTTGTTCTGTGCTGACAGCATGTCCTCTGTGATGTGAATACACAGTTCCTGGTTGAGATCTAAATCGTGAAGATCTTCACAACTTTTCGGATCATCAACCAACATCTCAATCTCTGAAGAAACACAAACACACAGAGACTCTGAGCACTGAAACTTCTAATGCTTCAGTACTAAGACTAGTACAAATGAGATTTGATCAGTGCACCCATCATTCAGCATTTATTATTGATACTATTATTACTAATGTAATGAGTCTGCGAGTTACAAATATTGGCTGTCAGAAATGTGTCATATTCATCTGTTTGTGTTTCCCCTACCATCTTCATCCAGGCAGTGCTCCTTGCTGCTGCTCTCGATGCCAGACGTGTGTGTGCTGGCATGACTGGTGTTGGAAGACGAGTGTGTTCTCAGCGGTCGGTGGGGTGTGTTTGTAGGTGTTCGGAAACTGTCAGTGTCAACGCCGGATGTGCGGGAGCTGCCATGACTCGTGGTGGAGTGTCGTGAAAAGGGATTGGGTCGTGACGTGCTGCCTGCACTGCTGCCGCTGGCACGTGAACGCTGCTCCAAATGATCCATGTCCGCCTCCAGAGCGTCGCTGATATATGACTCCCTGTACTGCTTCTTTTCTGAGAACACACACAGTTTAATAATGTCAACCATATGCTCGGGGTCCTTTGTAAAACAAAACAATAACACTTCCATGACAACACAAGTAAAGAAAAAAAGAAAAGAAAATTTTATTCTGCTGAGTATGTCCACGTTTGTAAAGTCAGTTAATTATTAATATTTTCAATCATGAATTATACACTGAAAAAAATAAATTTCACAAATAATTACAAAGAAATGGCAAGTAACACTGAATTAAACATAAAATGTTGTGGTAGAAAGACTGAAATAGTATTTTAATGTAAGATGGCACTGCACACGGCAGCCACAGTGATTAGCTCTCCAGTCTTTGTACTGTTTTTGTTAGTTCTTCCTGTTTTTTTGTTTCTCAAACACGATCAGTTTTACCAGGGATGAACTGCTGAACATTTGGCAGAACACACCACAAAACCTTTTACCGGATTTCGATTATTCGGACGTTTTGCTGAATGTTGTAGTCAGCGGAGCAGCAGCACTGGTCAAACGCTTCAGGACACGCAGAAGGGGGAAGCCTAGTGCCATTCCGGACAGTGCGCTACATCCGCCACGCTTTCAGCTGTTTAGAGCGGACCACGACACAGAATCAACGGGGAAATCGCACGGCGGCGGGACATGCTTTTACATCCACGAAAGGTGGTGTACAGATGTAACTGTTAAAGAAGATGTGCTGTTCTGACCTAGAAGCTCTCTTCATTAACTGTAAGCCATTCTACTTGCCGTGGGAGTTTTGCTCGTTCATTCTCGTGAGTGTTTACATTCCTCCGCAAGCGCACGTTAGCTCAGCTTTACAGAAACTGGCTGATCAGATCACAGAGACAGAACAACAGCACCCAGACTCTGTTTAAAGTCCTTTAGGATTGTACTTGTCAGACTCATGTCACACTGTGGGGTATCAATTGTCATTAATGTCAGACTGTACGACAGTCAAGACGCGTTAAAATGGGTGTGCGCAAGAAAACTTGTCTGGAGTGCTGCACCATCAACCCATACACGTCCAGTGACCGCGAGCTGCATTGCATGCGGAGCTGTAATGTTGGCTATCATTAAAAAGTATATGACTGGCAGCAATACCGGCGTATTTAAGAAGAATAGTGTAAGCAGCAATACACACCCACATGAAAACAGCAGCGCAACTGGTGTTTATCATAGCAAAGGCAATGTATGAATTCCGTGAGCGGAGGACGAGAGCTCCAGAGTTTATGCGGTTAGAAGAAATCTTTAGCATTAATTCTGATCATAAAAGGTAAAATTTGATCGCAACGGCCATTAAGCGGCTGTCGGTGAACATGTCAAACCAGCGATCAAAGACTACAGATTTTAGCCTAGGATTATAGGAATCTTTTAGGATTTTCAAAATGTCTCAGACGACCAAATCGTGGCCAAAATCACAGTATGAGCCAGGCTTAAGTATGTGTGTTAGATATATAAGTGTATAAATAGTGTGTGTTCCACAATTATTGTCAGGTGTTCATGAGATGGATTGCCTGAGGGAAGAAACTGTTCCTGTGTCTGGCCGTTCTGGTGCTCTGAGCTCTGTAGCGTCGACCAGACAGCAACAGTTCAAAGAGGGAGTGTGCTGGATGTGAGGGGTCCAGAGTGATTTTGCCATCCCTTTTGCTCACTTTGGATGAGTACATGAGTAATGAGAAATGAGACATGAGTAATGTCCTTCAGGTGGGCCAGGACCAGTTTTTCAAAAGACTTCATGACCACAGACGTTAGAGCCACAGGCCTGTAGTCATTTAGTGCTGTAATTTTGGATTTCTTTGGGATGGAGATGATGGTAGAGCGTTTGAAGCATGAAGGGACTTTGCACAGCTCCAGTGATCTGTTGAAGATCTGTGTGAAGATGGGGACTGGTGTAACACAATCTGGGCCTGGTGCTTTTTTCCTTTTCTGCTTCCGGAAGACCTGGCGCACCTCATCTTCGCTGATCTTAATTGCAGGTGTGGGGGAGAGGGGGGTTGCTGGAGATGTTAATGGTGTGGAGAGGTGTTCAGGGCGGGTGTGGGGTGTTTTTTCAAACCTGCAGTAGAACTCATTCAGATCGTCTGCCAGTTGTTGATTCTCCACAGTGCTGGGAGATGGTGTCTTGTAGTTGGTGATCTCTTTCAGACCTTTCCACACTGATGCTGAGTCACTGGAAGAGAATTTAATCCATATTTTTTGAAAAATTCCTTTTCCAGTGTGTATTTGGCCTGTTTATACAAGACTTTGTCCCCGTTCCTGTAAGCATCTTCTTTGGCCTGACGGAGCTGTCTGAGTTTTGCAGTGAACCACGGTTTGTTTGTTGTTGTAGGTTAAATGAGTCCTGGTAGGAATGCACATATCTTCACAGAAACTGATATAAGATGTTACAGTCTCTGTGAGCTCGTCCAGATCGATGGCAGCAGCTTCAAAAACACTCCAATCAGTAAGAAAGAAACAGGCTTGTAAATCCCGCTCTGCTTCATTAGTCCATCTTTTAACAGTCCTTAAAACAGGTTTAGCTGATTTCAGTTTCTGCCTGTAGGTCGGTATGAGATTAACCAAACAGTGATCAGAGAGTCCTAAAGCTGCCCGTGGGACAGAGTGATATGCATCTTTTATTGCTGTGTAACAGTGATCCAATATATTACTATCTCTGGTGGGACGTGTGATGTGCTGTCTGTATTTTGGCAGTTCACGGGAGAGATTGGCTTTATTAAAGTCACCGAGAATTATTAAAACAGAGTCCGGTTGTTGTTGTTCTGTGTCTGTGATCAGATCAGCTAGTTTCTGTAAAGCTGAGCTCACGTGCGCTTGCGGTGGAATGTAAACACTCATGAGAATGAACGAGCAAAACTCCTGCGGCGAGTAGAAAGGCTTGCAGTTAATGAAGAGCACTTCTAGATCTGAACAGCACATCTTCTTTAACACGGTTACATTTGTACACCACCTCTCATTGATGTAAAAGCATTTGTCCGGCAGAGCAGAAGTAGTTCGTCCGTTTTGTTAGGTAGAGAGCGGAGATTCGCCAGATGGATGCTAGGCAGTGGTGTCCAAAATCCGCGCTGTCTGAGCTTCATGAGCGCGCCAGCTCGCGTCCCCCGTCTGCGTGTCCTGAAGCGTCTGAACAGAGCCACTGCTCCCCCGACTACTATGTCCAGCAAAACATCCGAATAATCGAAAACTGGTGAAATATCAGGTGGTGTGTACTTCCGAATGTCCAGCAATTCGTCTCTGGTGAAACTGATTGCAGGGATATAACTAAAGACAGGACAAACTAACAAAAACATAAAAACAACTGCGGATGACGCCACGGAGGCTGCCATGAGTAGCGCCATCTTGGATCGAATGATCCAAGACTACATGATCCAAAACTACTACTACTGATAATGACTACAGACCTGTGGCTCTAACGTCTGTGGCCATGAAATCATTTGAAAGACATTTTGGCATATCTGAAGGATATCACTGGACCCTTACTGGACCCCCTGCAGTTTGCCTACAGAGCAAACAGGTCTGTGGATGATGCACTCAACATGGGACTCCACTACATCCTGCAACATCTCGACAGACCAGGGACTTATGTAAGGATCCTGTTTGTAGACTTCAGCTCCGCTTTTAACACCATTATCCCATCACTCCTCCAGCCCAAATTAACTCAGCTATCCTTCCCCACCTCTGTCTGTCAGTGGATCAACAGCTTCCTGACAGACAGGCAGCAGCTAGTAAAGCTTGGTAAATTCAGCACCAGTCCATTGTGAAAAAGGCCCAGCAGAGGTTGTACTTCCTTCGGCAGCTGAGGAAGTTCAACCTGCCACAGGAGCTGCTGAAACAATTCTACTACGCCATCATTGAATCAGTCCTCTGCACTTCAATAACTGTCTGGTTCAGCTCAGCTACCAAATCTGACCTCAGAAGACTACAGAGGATAGTCCGGACTGTTGAGCGAATCACTGGTACAACCCTCTACACTCTCCAAGAACTGTACTCATTCAGAGGGAGCAAAAGAGCTGGCAAAATCACTCTGGACCTCTCACATCCAGTACACTCCCTCTTTGAACTGCTGCCGTCTGGTCGACGCTACAGAGCTCTGAGCACCAGAACAGCCAGGCACAGGAACAGTTTCTTCCCTCAGGCAATCCATCTCATGAACAGTTGGCAATAAACACACAACACTATTATACATTATTTACTTAACACACATGCTTATTTACATTTCAAATTGGCACATATCATACATAATTGTCTATATTATATATTGTGTTTTTGCTATTTTGCACATTGTCTATTTTGTATATTATTCTTTTTATTATCTGTGTCCTGTCCTGTCGCTGTCATTCTGTTGCACTGTGGAGCTTCTGTCACTATAACAAATTCCTCGTATATGTAAACATACCTGGCAATAAAGCTCATTCTCATTTACAGCGTTCATTTAAATTTCAATTACTAGCTTAAGAAATGTTCCCATTCCAGCAAATTTATTATGCATATTCTCAAGATACCTTCATTTTCCTCCAGTCGTCGAACCTGTTTCAGCACAGGCTGTAGGTTCATATACAATCGGTGGCTGTTGCTGAGCAACTGCAGGAGGTGTCGTGAGCGCAGAGGACAGCCTGTGTAGTAGATGAGCTTCCTGGCTGAAGGTAAACCATCAGGAAGAATCTCAAACCTCTTCCCCTGTGGACAGGAAATGAGTCAATGGTTGATTCCTCTAAAAAGTGTAAACGCTGTGACCCTAATGGCACAGAATTATATACTACAACTTCAAATCATACTAATAAAGCACTGTAATACTGACCACAAACACCAGTTTCCCCACGTTGGTCCAGGGAAAATCATACAAGAGTTGCCTGACAGTTCCCACATTCTAAAAAAAAAAAATCAAACAAAAAAAAGTGACCATCACTACATAGAGATACACAATGTATAAGAGCTGCATTTTATACAACTTGCTGTGTAACCTCAGTAAGTAAGTGTTCAAACAGCATACCTGAAAAATCTGAATCCCACGTAAGGTCAGTCCTAGAGTTAAAGAAGCATCCAGCTCTTTCTTATCCTGACGCCCCCAAGAAAAAAAAAAAATTCACATTGTTGAAAAATCAGTCTGTATGCACACACACACACACGCACACTGAGTCAATAGTTCTTCTCTGACCTTGTAAAGGCGGTAATAATGAACAGTCACATCATCCAAGAGCGCTGCTTCCTTTATGTATTTCAGCTGGGCCTCTGATGCCGTAAGAGCAAACTGCTCTTTGTGCATGTTTGGGATATGACGGAGAATATAGTCACATCCTCTCTTTGCAATTACCTAGAAAAGATAGAACCAGAACAATAATAAAGCACACCTTCTGACTGATAAATTTACATGATTTTCCAGTTATACTTAATTATTCTTTAAAATAAATTAAGTTAAAAAGAACAGCATTTATTTAAAATAGAAATCTTTTGTAACAATATACACAACTGTTGAAAAGTTTCAGAGTCAATTTCTTTTCTCTTTTTTTGAAAAATGTAATACTTTTATTCAGCAAGGATATGTTCAATTGATAAAAAGTGATAGTAAATTTATATTGTTCGAAAAAGATTTTTATTTGCTGTTCTTTTTAACATTTTATTTAAAGAATCCTGAAAAAAGTATCACAGGTTCCAAAAAATATTAAGCAGCACAACTGTTTCCAACACTGAGAAATCAGCATATTAGAATGATTTCTGAAGGATCATGTGACACTGATGAAAATTTAGCTTTGCCCCCACAGAAATAAATGATATTTTAAAGTATATTAAAATAGAAAACCATTATTTAAAATTGTAATAATGTTTCACAATGAAATGTTTTACAGTTTTATTATACAGTTTCTCAGTTCACCTATTGGCAGGTGTAGTCAAAAGTTAACCCACTGCAGATTTGTTTTTTTAACTCAAGCAACTAAAACTGGGGAAAAAATAAGACAGATATACAGCAGATGTAATCCTAGTTGTAGGCCTCGGCTCTTCTGATGTCCCTGAACACTTAACATTCATAAAAACACAAAAATCATCATCACAGTGCTGTCAGGACTGTCTGTAATCTCTCAGAGTTCAACAGCACAGTCTACCTCTGACTGCACCATCCTGCAGTAAAGCAGTGTCTCACACCATGTGAATCCAGATGAGAGCACAGCTCAGCAAGCCTAAAGCTAATGCACCAAAGATTCTTTTTAAAAGCTTTTGACTATTTTTAACCTCAATCCTCTACATGCACCGATGAACAAAGCTTCTTTTTACAATAAGTTCTGTTAAATTCAGGGACAGCACAGTGCGGCCCATAAACCACACACAGAGGGTGGTTGGAGCATACGCACATTTAACAGGTTTGATCTGCACAATGATTCATTAGGAAGCCATTTAATGGGGTGCTGAGCAGACTTACCCAGGAGGGAAAATACGCTTCTGGCTGGAAATAGGCACCGAAGTGTTTGTTCCGTTTGAAGTTTCCCAGGTCAGCCTGCAGTGCAAATGCAGCCATAAGGAAATAAGCCTCTTCTCTCTGGATGCACTGAGACTGCAGTACCTGCTTCCGCAAGTGCCAGTAGTAATAATACCGTGCCACGCGATCACTAAAAGACAGACATAGAACATATTCAGTCATTTTTCAAAAATGATTGAAAAATACAGTGAATACAGTAATACTGCGAAATATTATTACAATTAAAAACATTTTCAGCAGTCATTACTTCAGTCACATGATCTTTCAGAAATCATTCTACGATGGTGATTTGGTGCTCAAGGCACATTTTTATTATTTTCAGTGTAGAAAACTGTTGTGCTGCTTAATATTTTTGTGGAAACAGTGATACTTTTTCTGAATTCTTTGATAAATAAAAAAATTATATTTTTGGAAATAGATTTTTTGTCACTTTTGATCAATTAAATGCATTTAATCTTACTGACCCAAAACTTTTGAATTAGGGCTGCACGATATATTGCATGCGATTGTCATGCGCATCTCGTCAGTAAAGCCAGTTCTGTGATTTGTAATAAATCTCCGTCACCTGTTTTCAAATGGAGCGCCATTTAATACTCAGAGCCGTAGTTCACTGACAAGCTACGCAATATCACGTTCAATATCGCAGGCGATTCATCTGCGATTCTGAGCGCAAATTGCGTAGCTTGTCAGTGGTGATGGAGATTTACTGCTAATCACGGAACCGGCTTTACTGACGAGAATCACGTGACAATCGCATGCGATATATCGTGCAGCCCTATTTTTAATGGTACTGTAGATATGCGTGTGTCTCACCTTATAAGTCTGCCGTTTTCAACATAATACTGTGCTCTGAAGTGAACAATCATAGGAGGTCCAAACTGGTCAATTCCCTGCAGTTGGCAAAAATTGTGTCAAAATGTGCAACAACAACAACAACAAAAACAATTCTCCAAGAAAAATGTAACTCTGTATGCACAATACCTTGCTGGCTTCCCGTTTCCACTCTTTTGGACAATATTTAGACAGCTTCTGTCCCAGTTCCATGTATATGTGTTCATTGTCTAGAAGAACAAAAGCACAATTATAACAATGAAACACACGTGCATTTAGATCTTTAATGTTTGTGTATATATATATATATATATATATATATATATATATATGTAATGGATAATGGGAAAAAGTCAGTAAATTCCAGCAAATAAAAGCCTGACAGGGTGGACAAGACCAGAAAATACAATAATAACCAGCAGACTGTGTATTATCTCAATACCTGCATGGTTAATTAATAGTTCAGTTAAGAAATGGACATACAACTTTGATATTTGAGTTGAAATGATTTAATCATGAGACTAAAGACATCAAAGGGTGATACACAAGACCCAAAACCCAGGATGCCTGGGATAATCAATACAGTGTGCATCCTTAATATTAAAATATGTGAACACAGAACTGACAAATCAGAATCAACCACAGAGAGCCATGTAAAGTATGTTATGTTGTTTTTAATAAACAAGTGAGTGCGTAATAAAGTATAAAGCTGTTTTAGCCCATTTGTATGTGTGGCAGTGTTTTTTGCCTTACTCTGAATAACACTGAGGCCAAACAGGTGACAGTCCTTCAACCTGAGCAGATCACAGACCTGCACCAACAACTCCTGACAAACAGTCTTAACCTGAGAGAAAAGAACAGATGTATTAGAGAGAGAAAGGACATACTGCGCATGTTTCAGTAGTGGGGAACGAGAAACAGCTTTCACTTACGAATGGAAATGTTTTATACCATTTTGCTGTCTGCAACATTGGCCCTAAAAAGTTGCTTCTCAAACTCTTACCAAACTGTGAAATTACGAGCTATATTTTTACAATGTTCATCTGTAATCAGATTATGTTTTCAATGCAAGCCCACAACACCCAAAATGGCATGTTTAGAACCCGTTTCCCATCAACAACAATCTTTGTATATGATACAAAAAGATAAATATAATTGCAATTGCACTTTTTCCATTTATTTTTAAATCACGGGAAGCTGTGCTGTCTTAAAGCAATCACCACTGGTGTGTCATTGAATGCATGGAGCTTTACTCACACTGACTATTACGTTGAGCGTTTCATCATTCGGGAGGAACACACACACACACCGGCGGTCCTGCATCGTCTTGTTATTGTGGAAAGTCAGTTTGCTCATGTTTGAGAGGCTGCAGCCTGTAGATTTGTGCCCCTCACTGGAGCTCCACCCCTGAGTACCTCCCAGTCACGATGGGATCAGATAACTCACACACATAAAAAAAACACATACATACACACACACACACACACACAAAATCAGACCCTGTGATCGGAGAAACTCAACCTGACTGTTTCAAACCAGCAGTTTCTCCTGGATCAACACACAATCACACCACACAAACACACAGCAGCCCCAATGCCCGATTCTGAAAAAGAGAGAAAGACAGAAATAAATGAATTCAACAAGAAAACAACTAGAAAACATTCCTGTTGAACAAGTATTTCACATAAATATTAGAAAGGTATAATCTACTGGATTTTGTAGGGAGCACAAGAACTGCAGCACTGGATTTCTTCTTCACAGTACAGATGGCAGAAAAAAAAAGGAAAACTGTTTTTGATAGTGATGGACAGCTGTGAGTACATACACTGCAAACACACATTCCGTGCTCTGCATTTGTATTTAGGTAGAAAATATGGTGCAATACTACTTTCTGACATTTTATTGTCATTTTCAGCATCCTTATGTAAAGGATAATGTACCGTCAGCCAGTTGTTATTGCAAAATACAGATTATATAAACATAACAGTTATTGTGTACACTCATCCCATATACAGGTGCTGGTCATATAATTAGAATATCATCAAAAAGTTGATTTATTTCACTAATTCCATTCAAAAAGTGAAACTTGTATATTATATTCATTCATTACACACAGACTGATACATTTCAAATGTTTATTTCTTTTAATTTTGATGATTATAACTGACAACTAAGGAAAATCCCAAATTCAGTATCTCAGAAAATTAGAATATTACTTAAGACCAATACAAAGAAAGGATTTTTAGAAATCTTGGCCAACTGAAAAGTATGAACATGAAAAGTATGAGCATGTACAGCACTCAATACTTAGTTGGGGCTCCTTTTGCCTGAATTACTACAGCAATGCGGCGTGGCATGGAGTCGATCAGTCTGTGGCACTGCTCAGGTGTTATGAGAGCCCAGGTTGCTCTGATAGTGGCCTTCAGCTCTTCTGCATTGTTGGGTCTGGCATATCGCATCTTCCTCTTCACAATACCCCATAGATTTTCTATGGGGTTAAGGTCAGCGAGTTTGCTGGCCAATTAAGAACAGGGATACCATGGTCCTTAAACCAGATACTGGTTGCTTTGGCACTGTGTGCAGGTGCCAAGTCCTGTTGGAAAATGAAATCTGCATCTCCATAAAGTTGGTCAGCAGCAGGAAGCATGAAGTGCTCTAAAACTTCCTGGTATACGGCTGTGTTGACCTTGGACCTCAGAAAACACAGTGGACCAACACCAGCAGATGACATGGCACCCCAAACCATCACTGACTGTGGAAACTTTACACTGGACCTCAAGCAACATGGATTGTGTGCCTCTCCTCTCTTCCTCCAGACTCTGGGACCCTGATTTCCTAGGAAATGCAAAATTTACTTTCATCAGAGAACATAACTTTGGACCACTCAGCAGCAGTCCAGTCCTTTTTGTCTTTAGCCCAGGCGAGATGCTTCTGACGCTGTCTGTTGTTCAAGAGTGGCTTGACACAAGGAATGCGACAGCTGAAACCCATGTCTTGCATACGTCTGTGCGTAGTGGCTCTTGAAGCACTGACTCCAGCTGCAGTCCACTCTTTGTGAATCTCCTCCACATTTTTGAATGGCTTTTGTTTCACATTCCTCTCCAGGGTGCGGTTATCCCTATTGCTTGTACACTTTTTTCTACCACATCTTTTCCTTCCCTTCGCCTCTCTATTAATGTGCTTGGACACAGAGCTCTGTGAACAGCCAGCCTCTTTTGCAATGACCTTTTGTGTCTTGCCCTCCTTGTGCAACGTGTCAATGGTCGTCTTTTGGACAACTGTCAAGTCAGCAGTCTTCCCCATGATTGTGTAGCCTACAGAACTAGACTGAGAGACCATTTAAAGGCCTTTGCAGGTGTTTTGAGTTAATTAGCTGATTAGAGTGTGGCACCAGGTGTCTTCAATATTGAACCTTTTCACAATGTTCTAATTTTCTGACATACTGAATTTGGGATTTTCCTTAGTTGTCAGTTATAATCATCAAAATTAAAAGAAATAAACATTTGAAATATATCAGTCTGTGTGTAATGAATGAATATAATATACAAGTTTCACTTTTTGAATGGAATTAGTGACATAAATCAACTTTTTGATGATATTCTAATTATATGACCAGCACCTGTAGCAGGAGTCAGGACATTATCCTGCTTACTACAAGGCTTCTTATCAAATGACACACTTATTGAAAAAGTGATGCAAGATGAAAGCACTTTCTATTTACTCTTTAATGTAATTAATGTACTTGTGAGATTAATGTTAACTAATCAACTAATAAAAGCAGTCCATAATACTGAAAACATTCTGCATAACACGACAAACAGACAGAATAGCATGTCTTTGTTTTAAAATCTCTTATCCAACTGCAAAGTACAAAACTGTATGACAGGATTCAAAATTCTCTCTGTGATTCTAGATATTTTTGGGACATAACATCTGCTTGCACAAACATGAAACACTAACAGACTGATATCTCTCTCTCTCTGCTTCTATTAGTATCTGTGATATGAGCACAGGCCTACAGAAACTGCTGAACTGACAAAGTGAGAAAGTAACAGTAAAATATTACCAGGACTTATGTCTTTGAGCTCTTATCATGAATGAATTCCATCTCAAAGGACAACAAATATGCAATATCCAATACACACATAAACAATAAATGTTATCTCTCAAATTTAAAGGAATATTCCAGGTTATTTTATACACCACAAGTGTGTACCATCCAAATGAATAATTCAACACAGACAATTTCTTCAGTGTATATCAACTAACATGAAATACTATTATTAAATTGAATGTAAGCTCAAAACATCATAAGCAAGTTATACCAAACCTTAAACTTGTTAGCACTAATTAGCACTTGAATCACTTTCCCATCACATTCTGCTGCTATCTATACAATGGGCCAAAAATATACATTACAAAAATCTAATAAGGAATCAGTTTACAAGTTACGAAGTTAACCACACTACTTTAAACTATTTTCTTCAAAACTTTTTTTTTTCCTTAAAGCTGCAGTAAGTAACTTTTTTTGGTTAAAAATTATCTGAAATCAATATTTGAGCAAGTACATAACGAGCCAGTGTTCAAAACTATCGCCTTGCTTTAGCCCGATTCACAATGGTTAGCTTATAATAATGTTTTCTAATTTGAGTGGTACGGGTAGGTTTTCGTGGGAAATTCAACATGGCACTGCATCACGTCTGTAAACATAAAGAAGTTGTCCCGGCTACTAGGCTATTGCATGTGAGGATCCTGCAGGTGGCAGATCGTTTAGCCTTTTCTCACAGCAGCTAGAAAAATTAAATGCATCATTTTGATGGCGGATTGTGATCCAGAAAGGATTATGTATTTATGAAACACATGTGAATGAAATTAAATTGTATTCCAGTTTTAAATGTGCTTCTGATTACAGATAGCCTGGGATTACACAAGATTTATATTTGAAAGAAAACCAGTTCGAAGGGAGCATAATTTGCTTTTTGGGTTAAAAGAATTTCTTAATATGAAATTCGAATGGCACGACAATTAGATTAGACTGTACAGAAATTTAAATCTACACGCTAATACACACTATACTCATAGTCATGCAATGCTGATGTTGTTAACATTAATAATTTGAGAATAAAGTATAACAATAATAATAATAATTTGCACGGTTTGATGCGATATGAGCCAACCGATCGTTAGATTAAATCACCATTGGTAGCGCGATTTATGGTAATGCTTTTTTCCTCAGTTGGTCAGAACAAACAAGACAGACTTGTTACTTGATCAGATGGCAATATATGGTGAAAATTCTTATTTGAGTCATATATTCCAAGACGTAGGCTAGAATCTGTGATTGCGAAGTACAGTAAATATCCACATCGGTGCAGTGACTGACAGCCACACATTCACCTCAAAACATTAGAATCATCAGCGGAGCCGTGCCAACTCACAACCCACGCAAGCAAGATAATTCCGCAAAAAGCTGCAATTCCAGGTTTTCAAACAGAGATGGTGACAAAGAGGCAAAACATACGGACTGCAGCTTTAAGTTTACTGCCATTTGGCTCCAACAATTGATCAAATATTCTTTGTGGTTTGTGGAACCGCCTATGCACTTTTTTCAGCTCGCTTGGCTGGTCTTTATTAAAGCTTGTTCTATTGTAACATTAAAAGAAATAATTTCAGCAAGTACACATTGGAAAAATGTCAGGCAAAATGCAAAATGGAGTAGTGAGAAAACTTTGCGTGAGCAAGAGAAAGAGAGAAGAGGAAAATGTGCAGCAGTCAGGAGAATTCCACCCAACATCTGCTTCTCATTCCAACAATAGAGGCCTTTGATTCTCACACATACACACACTCAGCTTACATGTACTACAGATGTGTGACGTTCAGATGCATACATCAGATGACAATGACGTGGATTTTGGCTTTTCGTGTTATGGTAGGAGTTCATAAGGGATTTACTTTTAGGTTTCTATAAACATTGCCTACACTAAGGGAAGCAGGCAAACAGCCCAAAGGGGCTCAATAATGGCCCTAAAATCATATAATCTATGACGTGAATGATTAAAGTTAATTTTAAGATGGTATTGCTGAGCAGGATGAAAACAGAACGGAAGAGAGGATTGCACAAATCCACATTTGTCAGGATGTGTGACGTTATGTGTGACGTTATATGAGGTATTTCTTTGCTGAAACGATGGAGAAACTTCCTGGATAATTTTGAGATGAAAACAACCCACATGCATATAAAGTCCCAGTCACAGACAGTTATCATCTGCTACAGTATTAAGGTCTATGTTACGCCTGTCATCCATGTCATCCTGCTACCGCCTCGTTTTGCCTTCAGGGATCAAATCTTACCTTATCTTTAAAGACGACTGCTGAAGTGCTGGGGTTTAGTTTTTACGAGCCGCCTTACATCATCCATTGCGCTTTTACCTCTCAGAATGGAAACATCTAAAACCCATGCAGACAGAAAAACCTTCCAGCAAAGTTGAGGAAAATGTACTAAGAAAGTTCCAGTAAAAAAAACTAGTAAGCAAACATGGACGTATGAGAGGTAAGGAAATGCCACTGATAGGTGGAATCCGCATGTCCAGACCTGTTCAGACACTGTTGGTCCACAGTTATTTAGTGTGATTGTAATCCCAGACACATTCCGCTTTTCACATGCACTGAACTGTTTCTTTATGCCACAGCAGAAGACACAACTAGAGGAGTAGATCATCTGAACACATCTGTACACCTGTTATTAAATCCATTGTATTAAGTTCTTAATTCATTGAAGAAAGTAGATACGTTCTCCTTACACAAAAGATACGGAAGAGCCATTGGCAAAGGAGGTTTTAAAGTCCAAAATAAAAGAATGTAATAAAGGATAAAAAAAAGAGGAATCTGGAGTGTATAAAACAGGTGTAAACAGTTCAGCTGGAGGTCATTTGATACACTTATGTTTTCTGCCAGCTATGATACAGCTTATTACTAATAACAATAATAATGGTAGTAGTGTTTTTTTAGAAGCAAACGTCAGGACAAATCTTCCGGCAATGTTTCATAATAATGCCTTTTTCCTTTTTTTAAAAATTACATTTAAGGCTAATAAATAGAAAGTAAAACGAACCAGAGGTAGACAAAAAATTGTTTGAATTTTATGATACTAACTAAAAAAAAAATTGTAAAATTTTTTATAAAAACACATACACCCACAAACCTACAAAGGACATCAGAAGGACGTGATGTGCTCATAATGTCAATCAGCAGTAAAGCCGTATGAGTTTGGGCTAATTCAGCTGTGGTCAGGACGGAGTAAACACAGATGAATTTCAATATCATGACCTAATTTCATGTTAAACCATTTTTAACCACACCTGTATGAATAATTACTAAAAGGATCATAGAGTCATTTTTTTGTCTTTGAACTTTGGCTTTGAAGCATTAAGATTCTTTTTAATGAAAACTTTAAGACAAAATAAAAGAGAGACTTAGTATATGATTAGATGATTATTACAGGGAACATAATTTATCTGTCAGATACAAAAACATCTAGGCCTATAGCTGTCATGTACACTACAAAAGTTTGAGGTAAGATTTTGAAGAAAATTAATACTTTTATTCAGAAGAAAGGATGCATTATGATCAATAGTAGGGCTGGGCGATATATCTCATGTGATATGCATGCGCATCTCCTCAGTAAAGCCGGTTCCTTGATTAGCGGTAAATCTCCATCACCTGTTTTCAAATGGAGCGGCATTTAATACACGGAGCCGTAGATCACTGACAAGCTACACAATATCGCGTTCATTATCGCAGATGAATCACCTTCGATAATGAACGTGATATTGCCTAGCTTGTAAGTGAACTATCGATATATCGCTCAGCCCTAAAATAGTAACAAAGAAATGTATAATGTTTACAAAAGATTAAATAATTATATTATTTTGACCTTTATTCATAAAAATCCTGGAAAAAAAAAAAAATGTACCACAGAAATACTAGTTTTTTACTAATACTGTTTTCAACATAATGATAATAATTTATTCTTCAGCAACAAATCAACATAATTACAAGAATGATTTCTGAAGGATCATGTGACACTGAATTTCAGCTTTGACATCACAGAAATAATTTTTTTTAAGTTGTTTTAAATGTGAAATATTATTACAAAGTTTTAACTGTATTTTTGTAGTTTTGGTAAACATTACAGAATACTTTCAAAAACATTTTAAAAAATCTTCCCAATCCCAAACTTTTGAGATCATTCCACATATGTACAGTACACATTATGGTCAACATTGATTTTATTTTATTAGAAACTCCTCTTGCAACTCTTGTCTATGCCCTGTGCATGTAACACTGTGTGATGAACTGATTCTGAGTATATGCATCATAAAATTACTTTGATTTATAAACATCTTTAAAAGGATTATTAATGATTGCACATCCAGATTGTTAACACAAGGGCTGCTGGCTGAATCTGGATAGGCATCATAATAGTACCACAGTGCAAGACACTGAACCCAAAGTAATGCCTATACTTTACATTTAAACATTATTTATACAGCCTCTTCACTGTTATTCTGAACAAGTCAGATGATTTTACACAGAGACTATATTAACTAAAATATTTTACAGTACTTCCATCCATACAATATAATTGTTAAGCAACAAACTCTGACATACTAACACACACAAAGATCGCTATAACACAGCTGTTGGAGAGGCAAATAATAAAGGCAACACAAAGAACTACATACAAACCACATTAAAAGGACTACAGGCGCTGCACATGCAATAACAACAAACCTACAAACAATAGCCATGTCAGCTTAACCTACCCAAGCGAACCGGTAAACTAATCCATCTCTACCACTCCTACACTGCCACCGAGACGGCCAATCAGAACATAAGCTTTCTTTTAAAATGTTAAAGAGTTACACCAAAAAAACATGCCATGTGAGAGATACGGTTTCTTCAAAGATGCAGCGGAGTGAGATCATGAAGTCATGCTCATGCAGGTGCACAAGGAAGTTGAGTATCTTTGTCTCATAATTCATAAAGTTTGCATCGATTCTGTTATTTTTCCTGTTTGTTACTGTGAAACTGCTTTGAAACAAAAAGAGCTTTATAAATAAATGTGACGACAACCATTTTGGAAAAATGATTCACTTGAGGATCAGAGAAGGTCACACAGACGAGACACTAAAATCACTAGCAATACCTGGATTTTAATGTCTTTCTCAACAGCATTAATTAGGCAACCAGCAACCTTGTGTTTACAGTCCAGATACATAATCATGAAACATTCTTTAAGGGACATTTCCAAATTAACATAATCAGATGAGCCTTTTTCTCCAGAATCACATGGACAGGTTAGACCAGAGATGGCAGAGGAATCTTTACTCTCTCAGGAGAAATCTTTTTTTGAACATCTATTCTAGCTGCCTTCAGGCAAATAAGACTTCATGAACACACCCACAAACATGCACACATTTACACACACACATGAAGAGCAGCTCAGCAAAGAAAACATCCTGAGGTTAAAAAAAAAAAAAGAGGAGGAAAGGAAACAAAAGGAGAGCAGAAAATGCTTCCTGGCACCAAACCACCACAAACAAACACACAAAGCAAATTTAACACTATGCCCGGCAAAACTAGACCTCATTATTCTTCAGGGCACGACATGAGAACACACACAGGATGTGACTACAGATCGACTCAGGCAAACCTGCATCAAAGCAAACACACTGACAAATCTTCAATGACGAAGTCGATTTGACACGTACGACTGGAAGGATGGAATCCTACTCTAGGTAAAAATCACAAACACTTTGAGATTCAAATGATAAAATTACACAAACACAACTTATCACGAGCAATCGCTGAATACATCAATTGTTTTAGTGCAGATTTGAGATTGTTAAAAGAGCAAAACTAATCTAAAAGTAGGAAAATACAACTGACTAACAACTATTACTAATAAACTCAAAATTAATTTTATCTCCTAGCATGTTATAATTGAGGCGGCCAATGAAACGATCCCCCTGCTGGTAACAAACAGAAAGACGGCATAAGCCCTTCCAGAGACCCACACTTCAACCTTACGCATTAAAGATTTTCAGCGCTTAGAGAAAATCACTGTAACACAAGAGAGGATAAACGTGAGACCCTTAAACACTGGTCGGTGTAGAGTTGCACTGGGCTAATATTAAACCCGCCCTGACCGCAAAAAGGAAATTGTGAACATTCCTGAATCCAAAAGAGACGAGGAGAGAGAGGGGGAGAATAAGAAAGAATCTTTTCTGATTCATGTCGTGTTGTGATGCAATTAATCTGCATGTTCCTTTGAGACTGGCATCACTTCCTGATGGTTTGGGGTCCCTATGCTGTGCATATAAAAATTAAGAGTAATTTCAAAATTAATATATTAATGTCAGTGATTGTTATCTAGCATAGTAAACCTACTATTTACATCGGAGTCAATTTTAACACATTGTCAGAAAAAATACAATAATAACAATGTAATATACACTAAAAAAACTGACATCTACCAGTGTACACCAACCACACAAATGTAGTATTTGTGTTTTATATTTGAGGTCTCCCAAATCTTAAACTTACGTAACATTGTCATAGCAGTGTTGTGAAGCCTGTTTTACCAAAAATAAAATTTTGTTTATATTACTTCTCACAAGGTTCAATATCAGCACCCAATATTTTAATATTAAGAATGTTTATCAGATGCTAAAAAGGGTCTCTGGGTTTTTCAAACCCCATAAAGAAGTAAACATGTCTATGATGCTCTAAAATGCTGTCTAGATGGGCAGCACATCAGGTTTTGAGACACTTCCAATGGGTCTTATTACAGCAGACCTTAACTTGGACAAACCCCACATAGCCCCCAGGGTTATGTAGGCCATTGAGCTGGCTGGGTGCTATAAACCAACCCAAAGTACCAACACATTACTCCACAAATAGCCAGGGAATGCCATATTATGGTCTAGAAGTAGTTTCATGACCTAAACGTGGATTTAAGCAGTATAAACTTACCATGGTAAACAAAGTTTCCGCCAAAATCTGTGTAACGTTAATATACCACGATGAAACAATGTAAGAAGCCTTCAGAATCTTTCTCAGAAACATCTCGTAACGTGGTGACTAATGCCAAGTGACCAAAGTTTTACTATAGTAAAATTAACTGTAGTAACTGGCTTCTTGGTGGAAACTATCGTTACCATGGTAAATTTGCAAGGCAGAAAGCAAACACACTGCTGTGTTTTGGTCAAGCTCCATCGGACAGCGTGCGCGCACGCGTGTATGAGTGATTCTGCGGGCCAGCGCTGCCACGTAGAATAAGTTATTTGGGAAATGCAAGGAGACTAAACCCTCTCTAAACCCTGGCACCCATACAGACGAAATACTAAAGTTAAGACAACAAAACTCACCTTTTTGGTGACGGTAATGCCGCGTATTCCCAAACACACCTTCTTCCATGTAACTCTTGCTTTGATTCCTCTAACGTAACGTACTGCGCTCGCCAGTCTAGCACATAATCCCGAGCTGCGAACTCAACCCCATCGGGCTCCCCAACTCTCACAAATCACTATACATGTGGAGGGAATTTCCCAACCGTCTGTAGGAGGGGTGACAAACTCCAAAGGAATCGGGCGGAAACGCGTCTGCTACACGGCGCCTCTTTCCCTCAATTTTTGAAAGGAACGCAGCGGCTGTGCTGTCTTTGTGCGGTCGAGGTGTTTACATTTAACCAAGAGTGGACAAAAGACCACCCCTCTGCAGCTGACGTTGGTAGTGTCCACGGCTGCTCAGCATACCTTTCCCTCAGCCTGCGGGAGAACCGACGAATCCTGATACTAAAGCAAGGGATTGCATTATGAATATTAATGAGGTCCTGCAGACGTTGCCTAGTAACTCTCCTGGAGCGTCCAGTCACGTAGCTAAATTCATATTCATGAACCAAGCCTTCTCCACGGCAGGATTCCCCGATTCGCCAGCGGTCTAGCGCCCTTTGGGTTGCAGCCAATCACGTATGCGTTTTAGTCAAACGTCACGTTACGTGATTAATATTCATTAACCAAGCCCTCGCCCTAGTAGCCTGCTGGGAACTGGAGCTGTTTTGCACATGTAGCCTACTAGAAATTCGGAAAGTTGTAACTGAGGCGGGAGTGCCTTGCGCATAGATTGACTTTATTTTATGCGTTTTATCATCACTCTTTGTATTTTTTTAGTCTTAAAATGTGCAGACCCAGACATAATTATGCAACACTTATGAATTTGCTTGGGGACTGGGAGAGGGGAGATCTTCTCAGAGCATTTGATTGGTCAAAAATCTGTCTAGAGCAGGATGAGTCAATACTATGGTTCATTTTTTTTTTTTCTAGAAGAGAAAAAAAAATTCTAAATATAGGCTGGCCTACCAAAAGTGAATTTGTCAATGTTTAGTTCAGGAAAACAAAAAGGTTGTGAGCAGAGTTTAGGATGGAGGAATTAGGGTTAAGGTTTCTTTTTCTAAACTGTTTGGATTGGGATTGCTTGGGTTTATTGTTTACACTGGAGTTAATATACTCCTTTGCTAAGTGAGAAGGTGTGAAGGGGAAACAAATTGAAGAGAACAAATTGAGACGGTTTCAGGTCATGACCCTGTGTTAGATTCTCAGGAGTGTGAGAACACACAAACTTATTGATGGAGTGAGTGTTTGTCTTCATTCTAGCTGTGTGAATGTGAGGCCCAAACGTGTTGTTATGAGATTCCTCATGGTGAGTCCTTGATGTTAACACAATCACCCAGTAACAGAGGAGAACAAGAAGTGCAGAATAATTTTTTGTTTTAACTAAAGTCTTAGAACTGTAAAAAAATGTTTTTTGTTCATTGAAATACAGCTAAAATAAAATCAATCAAACTGAATAGAAATATTCATTGAAATAGCAAAAGTTAAAGTTGAAGTAATTACTAAAACTAAATCTGAAATAAATAAAATCTTATATAGATATAGATACAGTGTGTCATGTAACATCTGACAGATTTCTTATAATGGAAGTCTATGCGGGACAAGCCATTCCAAATGGCTTAAAGCAGAAATGTGCTGCTGCTCATGTTTTTGTTAAAGTGTTTACATTAATTTTTTCTGTGGAAAAATGTGTGTAAATTGGCTTAAAATATCTTTTAACAGTGTGTCTACTGTTTTGGGTGGATTAATGTCTGAATATGAGTTACAGATATAGTTCCAGTGGTTTTTCTCAGCATAAACAGTCACTTTATAGCATCTTTGTACATATGCAAGTGTTACCACGTTTTAGCTGCCTTTACAAGGTCAAGGCAGGAGATCAAAATTGGACTTAACTTTGCACAGACAAGATTAAAAAATTATATAATCATTCTAGTCACAACCTTAAACAGAGTGGATTTCATCCTCTGTCCAATGCTTTTCTCCATAGACTTCCATTGTAAGTGGATTGCAATAAACAGGATTTTTGATTGTTTTTGCAAACTGAGCAATATTGATCAAAAATATTTGTCTTTAACTTACATAATCCATAACATCCTTTGTTTTTGCATATTAGGCTCTCTAAGACAGGCAGGATGAGGCAGCTGACTGTGTCTATTGATTTTTGGCCACATATAATTACTGTTCATCATCAAATCCCATCATGTTCTGATGTTAAAGAGATCTGATGTCAAGGAGCTTCTGGTTTGTGTTGCATTATCTCTCTTGATGTGTCGCAGTCTTATGGGGTTTTGAATTATATTTTTAAAGAGTAAAGAGCTTGGCCTGTAACACAAAATCAGGTATTTATAGTGGGAAAAGTGGGTTGATTTTGTAGTTTATGTTGCAGAGGGAAACAGAGAAGATTTAAGTAAATATTTGGTCCTGTCTGGGTTTCTGTGCACAGTCCAGAGTCCAGAGACATTACTGCTTCCTATTTAGTTTCACTAAAGACAAAGCATACTGTAGTCACACGTGAAGGTCAAAAACCTGCTACAACATGTGTTTGGTTTTGGTCACGTGGTCTGCATGTTTTTTGTGTATTAACATTTTCAACATAAACAGATTTGCCTCTAGTAAAATGTTTTATTTAGTGTCATCATTAATAATGTACATCTTTAATTTAACTTGTATAATCATAACTTATTATAACTTGTAAGTTAATAATAACTACCTCTGCCTGTGCAGGTGTAATGCTCTTTTCGTAATTTCTCCTCTGTAATATCTATAATCCTTTAAGTCACGCTGTTGTTGGTAAAGATCAAGCAGATCAGCTTTTCTGTAATACACAAAACAGCTTTTATTTTTATGCTACCCCTGACCTGCTTAAAGACGCCCATCGTCTGTCTACTGTATAAGATTAAACGCTATGTGTATGTGTGACCTGAATTCCTGTGTGTTTGTATCATCCCTGATGAGCTGGATAAAAGCAGGTCTCTATTCTTTAGGGAGATCGACTCATATTTGTGCCTGTGTGTGGACAGAAATGCCTTTATTCAGAAATATAATTATTATTTGGTCCAGATTTTATTTATTTTCAAATTAATAAAGAATATAAAGGCATATATCTTTCATAATAATGAAAGATTTTGTCAGAAACAATAATGTGTGAATGGAAATGTCTTTTTAAAAAATTCAGGCTTGGGTCCAAGCATATCAACAACAATAATTACATTTTTTGTGCGTAATGGAAATAATAACTAGTTTTCTGAATAAAATTATACTTGCCTGTGCAAATCCTATGTGTTGTAAATTATTGTTATGGATTTGACCTAAGTATAAACAATAGTGCCTGTTTTATTGTAATAGTTGCTATTTCGGTTTTAGAATTAACAACAAAACTAATATTATCCTACAAATTATCCTTTGTACACTCAATGCCTCTTTTTAACATGATAAAAGAAGCCAAAGCCTCTTTCTTAAAACCTCTGCTGTGTTTAGAATAGAAAGTAAGACAGTGTCTGTTGTCCTGAATACATCTTTAGATGATGTTTTTTCTTTCTTTCTTTTCCCAAAACTCTAATTCTGTCAGCAAACCTTTTAAAGCACTTACACAGTTTATTGCAGAAAGTAATTGCTGTGTGGCAGTTTGCACACATTTAAATTTGCTGAATATTTCAAATACTAATCCGAATACAAATGCACCTGCAGTCAGACAGAAAGGTCAGCAGCATACAAATTCCCTATTGGATGTGGTGGGTTAGTATCATCAAAGAGGGTTTCCTATTGAAAAGATATATTGTTCATGACCACTGCGTGACCTATCTTACAGACACCATCTTTAGAACTGCACTGAGAAACTCCAGATTTTATCTGGAAAAAGCCTGTAACATAACAGCTACAAAATAAGAATGATCTCGGCAAATAAATAAAAACCTATGAAATATTGATTTGAGTTGAAATAATTTCATAAGACGAAAGAGACCGTCACGTTATACGAGAGACATTAAAGGAACTATGCAGACAAACAATTGCTGTCATTTATACAGTGTAGCAATCATTAAACAAAAGTTTTACCGCAGAACATTTCTCGTTACAAAACTGTGCCGTTTTGCTTTTAAACACGGTAAACGCAGTGTAGTTGTCACAGTGCACACACACGAGGGAACCGAGGAGACGAGGATGAACTCAAAATACAGTCTTGAATCCAAACAAGGCAATACAAGGCAGGGCAGACACACAGGAACGCCGGGAGTAACTAGTAGACCAGACGAAAACTAACTGAACAGACAGGAACTAAATACACAGGATAATTAAACACACACAGCTGAACTAAATCATATTAACTAATCAAGCTAAACAAGGACAGGAAAATAACCATATAAGGACACAAGAGGGCGGGAAACACACAAGACAGGACTGACATAACTACCCCCTCCCGGAAGGCGCGACCTGCGCCGTAACAGTACCACCGGGGAGGGGGGATGGGCGCTCTGGCTTACAGTACGGGGGCCTCCAGGACAGCACAGACGGTTCGGGGTGCCATGGCGGGCTGAGAGCTCTGGAGGCCACGGTGGTGCAGGGAGCTCAGGAGGCCATGGCAGGGCAGGGAGCCCAGGAGGCCATGGCGGATCAGGGAGCACAGGAGGGCATGGTGGTGCAGGGAGCACAGGAGGCCATGGCAGGTGGTCTTCGTGGCCGTGAACCCTACTACCCCCCTAAAAAATATTCCTTGGGGGAACTTACGGGCTCCGGGGCCCTCCGTGGGCTAGACTCAGGAACAGGAAGCCCTCTCAGGGCTAAACACACAGGAACAGGACAATCCACAGGAACAGGAGCCCACTCTGGGCTAGGCTCGGAATCTGAGACCCTTTACTGGGCATGACGGAAGCACAACAGCCCTCCTTGGGCTGGACATGGAGTCAGGGGCCCTCACAGGGTAAACTCAGGAACCGCTTCCATCTCAGCAACAGGAGAGGCAGGCAGCTAGGGAATGGCCTCCGCAGCCATAACTAGAGGAGCCGCCTGCCCCTGACGAGTCTCCATGGACATGACTGACAAGACAAGGTAGGTTAAAACTGTTCCTGTGGACACAACAAGACTTTAAAATGACTTGACTCTGGTCAGGGGCTGGAGCCTGCCTTGGACTCTGGTCAGGGGCTGGAGGGCTGGAGCCTGCACCGGACTCTGATCAGGACACTGGGAATGGCACTCCTGGCCGTGACTACGGAACTGGATGCTCTGGACGGCCGGCGGGTGTGAGTGAGCGGCGGCCCATGAGCCAACTCATGCTTAAGCCGCGCTTACTTTCGGTTTAGGTCTGTTCTTCTGTCACGGTGCACACACACGAGGGAAGCGAGGAGACGAGGATGAACTCAAAATACAGTCTTTTAAATTTGAATAAAATTAAAATTAAAAGAATTTCAAATCACATGAGCTAATATTTTATTCACAAAAGAACATAGATAACATAACAAATGTTTAAACTGAGAAAGTTTACAATTTTATGCACAGAATGAGCTCATTTCAAATTTGATGCCTGCTTCAGGTCTCAAAATAGTTGGGACGGGGCATGTTCACCATGGTATAGCATCTCCTCTTCTTTTCAAAACAGTTTGAAGACATCTGGGCATTATGAGTTTCTGGAGTTTTGGTGTTGGAATTTGGTCCCATTCTTGCCTGATATAGGTTTCCAGCTGCTGAAGAGCTCGTGGTCGTCTTTTACGTATTTTTCGTTTAATGATGCCCCAAATGTTCTCTATAGGTAAAAGATCTGGACTGCAGGCAGGCCAATTCAGCACCCGGGGTCTTCTACTACGAAGCCATGCTGTTGTAATAGCTGCAGTATGTGGTTTTGCATTGTCCTGCTGAAATACACGTCATCTGGAGGGGAGCATATGTTGCTCTAAAACCTTTATATAGCTTTCAGCATTCATAGTGCCTTCCAAAACGTGCAAGCTGCCCATACCCATGCACTTATGCACCTCCATACCATCAGAGATGCTGGCTTTTGAACTGAGCGCTGATGACACGCTGGAAGGTCTCCCTCCTCTTTAGCCCGGAGAACACAGCGTCCATGATTTCCAACAAGAATGTCAAATTTGGACTCGTCTGACCATAGAACACTTTTCCACTTTGAAACAGTCCATTTTAAATGAGCCTTGGCCCACAGGACATGACGGCGCTTCTGAACCATATTCACTTATGGCTTCCTTTTTGCATGATAGAGCTTTAGTTGGCAGAAATCTTGCTGATTGATAGGGGATCAAATACTTATTTGACTCATTAATATGCAAATCAATTTATAACTTTTTTGAAATGCGTTTTTCTGGATTTTTTGTTGTTATTCTGTCTCTCACTGTTAAAATAAACCTACCATTAAAATTATAGACTGATCATTTCTTTGTCAGTGGGCAAACGTACAAAATCAGCAAGGGATCAAATAATTTGTTTCCCCACTGTATGATTACTATGATAAATTAAAATAATATGATAACTCCAGTTTGTAACATCGAGTAGCATAACAGTTTTTGTACAGCCAAAATAACTGGAAGCAGATCACACCAGAAACCTTGCACATTCAAGTTAAAAATGGTTGTACCCACTCAAGTTGTGATAAAACGGAAGTAGCAACAGATCTTTTATTCCATACTGTGACATACATCTGAGTGAAGCAGATTATTGAAAAAGAAAAAATGTGACTGGGGACTTGGTTTTATACTGGTTGTTGGTAAGATTGTGAGAGATGGAAGTTTTCACCAGAAGGTCCAGTTTTGACATTTTGATTAAACATTACAAGATCAAAATATTAAAAAAGGAAAGAAAGAAAGAAAGAAAGAAAGAAAGAAACATGCACAGATGAACTGTTTACAATAAGATCTACAACATGCATTTAGAATATAGATAGGGTGAATCTTCTTTTAATGCCAACTTTAGGCCTAAATATAACGTAAATTACTAGAAAACAATCATTACATCATTACAGGCATTCCTTTAGATCGGATGAGCAAAGCTAGCCAAGAAAAAGGTTTGTAATCATACCATGCAGAATTGTGCAACTGGAGCCATATTTAAAATATTCTATGTTGGACAAATACTCCAGTGTCATGTCATAAAGCTGTTCATGCTTCTGTTTGAAACTTTCTCCAAACTGTCACCAGATCAGTTCCTTCTGCTACAATCGTGCATTCACGAATGTGTACGAGATGATACAGCATGCTGATACCAACTGGTGCTGCTTTCTCCTCCAGTGGTTCCATTCTAAGGAAGAACAGTAAAAGCTCAGAGGGGAAAGCAGCATTGTTTTCTCTCAAACAATCAAGACTTTTAAGGCCCACAACAGTTTACTCATTCACAAACAGAATCAGTGCAGAACACTTCTCATGTTTAGTGTTGGTCAGTGCTTGACCTTCTAGTATCCCAGCAGCCCACAGCAATGTGAAAGCAAAGCCATGTCCTTACCGCCACCGTGACACTGCTGATTTGGCAAAACAAGACCAGGACAAAATCCCAGTGGGGTAAAAAATCAAGCCTAGGCACAGGAAACTCTAAGGAAGCCACTTCCTTTCCCAGCATTTCCTCCCTTTCTGTTCCACAGTGCTTTTAGATGAAATCACACCCGCTTAAATGCAAAAACGTTGGTGTAAACAATCTGACCAAAAAGGTTTTGTTTAACAGATAAATCATATTTTTGCTGAGAATGATATTTCAGTAACAGAATAACACCCGATCTCATGAAAGTGCGTATAAATAGTACGCCAAATAAAAACGAAAACTCGTGGTATTGATACGCAAAAATGGACTTTGGCGTGTCTATGCTATGCGATGGGTAGGATTAGGGTTGTGGTGTAGATGCGTATCATATGCACGCGAAAACTGCGTATTATATGCACGCCAAAAACGCGCGTAGCATATAAAAGTCCATTTTTGCGTATCAATAGGCTACCACGAGTTTTCGGCGGTTTTTTGGCGTAATATTTATACCTATTTTCATGAGACCGGGCTGGAATAACGCAACTTTTAATGTCTCTGAGCTCAGGCTGTACTGTAGCCGGGCAGAGCAAACAGCTAAATACATCCAGATGTTCTTGCCGTTTGTAACTGGAGACCACTGGACCTAAACAGATCACTCAGACCCATAACATGCAGGGCCAAAACTCAAACTTTATAGGATAACCTTCACAGCTTTATCTTTGCAGGATGCATTTGCTTCGGCTTCGTTTTTAGCATACTGTTAAAAATAAAAGTTCTAAAAGAGGTTTTTTGCAGAGATAGCCTACCATAGAAGAACCATTTTTGGTTCCCCAAAGATTCTTTCAGCGAACATGTCTTGAAAGAACCATTTTCTAAGCGTAAAGAACATTTAAATAATCTAAAGAACCTTTTTTCCACTTTACTCAACTTTTTGTGCAATGAAAAAAATTCCATGAATGTTAAAGATTCTTCATGTAACCATCAATGCCAGTAAAGTACAGCAATGCATACTTCGTATAATACAAAAAAAAAAACATGTAACTTGCAAAAATGCAAACGTGTCCTTCATGTAGTACAGAAGAGTTTGTTTGTCTGTTTGTTTGTTTTTTCTGTAATCATATGTTCCCTAGCATCATATGCAATGCAGCTGTCAGAAGAAAATCACTGCATTTTAGTGGTTCTTTAATTTCAAACTTTCTTTTCAAAGTAAAAATTATGAGCGTGTGTGTGTGTTTGTATATTTATGTGTGAGCGTGTGTGTGTGTATTGTGAGGCCTCCTCAGGAAATGGGTTTGGGTGGGGTGGTAATATGGGGTTGGAGAGACAGAAAAAGTTCTAAATTGGGCAGTGAAAAGCACAATGTCTCTACAGCTCCTTAGTGGTAAACAGTCTAGAGAGAAACGGCTGCTGTTTATTTTAAGACATGAAATGATATAAGGTCAAATACAGAGGTATTATATAACTCTATAATATATGAGGTGCATATGAAAGTTTCTATGATATGATCTAGTCCCTAGATATGGATCGGGTCCATTCACAAGGAATAGCATGCTTCTCAGCAAGCAGCGTTTCTGAGTTTATGTCCCACAATTCAGACAATTTTTGTGAGTTCACACAGTTTTTTTTTTTATATACAAGTCTGGAATTATATCTCAGTGTTGAAAGTATTTTCGTTCTTTTTTTGAGAATTGTGAGGAAAAAGACAGAAATGTGAAATAAAGTTACAATTACGTTTTGTTGTTTTTTTTTACTTCATTGGCGGAAACAAGCTTCCATTGGACAGATTTAAATTCCTATAATTAAACTCTATATGAGCAATAGAGTGAAATGAGCAATTTGTGATTGTCATTCAAATGGTTGTGTAGTGCTGTGAGAGTTTGAGTGGGCCCATGTTTCAGTCATGCTCTGGCATCTGAAAATGTGTGTTTTTAGGAGGCATGGGCTCATGGGAAAATAAATCAGACAACCACATTCCAACCAGGAACGTTGTGACTTTTGCACCTGCTGCTCAAATCACTGTCCTTCTGTAAATCTCTAGTTTCACGCACAGAATTGCAGAGCAGGTTTAGTTTCGAATATAGATTGGGATGCTAAAAGCAAAAGGAACGTGGACTCTGATGCAGCGACTAAAATAATACTTATTTCCTTCCCTTCAGAGTCCCATGATGTCTTTGGGCCGCCCAGTGTTGCTCTGTGCAGCAGCGATGCGTGCTGAGAATTACAGTAATTACCTTTAATGACAGTCAGCTCAGAACGAGAACCTTCCCTGTAAACAACATGCATGATTCTCTCTGATGCCTTAAGTTTAGCCTGAGATCTACATTTAGTGTCTTAGTTTGTTATCTTTGTGATAAACCTTCTAAATGAAACTATTCTGATATAATCATTTTCACAGACTGAAAAAGCATAATTTTTTCTGCTGTAACTACATTTTTGCTGCTAAATTGTTTTCCAGAACAAATTCAATAAAACAATCTGATCACATAAAACTCATTAGATTTAGAGTTTTGTCTTCAAAATAAAAAATAACTTAATTATATTCATTCCCATACTTTTTATTTAATATATTTTCATTGTTATTCAGAGCTGAATTTTCAGCAACCATTATTCCAGTGTCACATGATCCTTCAGAAATCATTCTAATATGCTGATTTGATGCTTAAGAAATATATTATTATCAACTTATTATTATCATTGTTGAAAACAGTTGTGTTGAAATGTGAAACTGGGATTTTTTTTTGGGATACCTTTGAAGGATGATCTTTTGAAACATGTCCTAACTGTCACTTTTGACCAATTTAATGCATCCTTGCTATAAAAGTATTTATTTCTTTTCTTTCTTTTTTTTTTTTTTTAAATACTGATGCCAAACTTTTGAATGATAAGAAAAAATATTGACTGATTTTATTCTGTGCTAATGGTACATTCTCATCTCTCACTGCTAAATTGTAATGCAACACAATGATGTAATTCAAAACTGCAGTCAGCTTGATCCGGCTGTAATGCCATTTTATTTTCACAACACTGAAATCAGTGTCTCGACTGTGGCAGATTATATGCACCATTTGTATCAGTGAAAAACAGCAGTATGTTGTGTCAACATGAGCACTTTATATTTTGTAGACGTAGTAACATTATCCGAGGCCGTCACTGAGCGTGCAGGGAAGTGTTTGGTTTCACAGTCACATTGAAAGAAACTTTATACTTCTTGCACCTTCCAATAAGAAAAAACTCTTTTACATTTTCCACATTATCACTGGCCTCCTGGGATTTCAAGGTTGTGCCAATGATTTTTAAGATTGTGAACATCATGCATGTGAATGCGTAAAAAGCGTGGAGCAACATAATCAAAGTAGAGCATCTGAAAAGGAGGTTAGCATATCCCTGAGGACAGGAGAGAAGGATATCAGACACAGAGAGCTCTTCTTTTGTGTGTGAGAGAGAGTTTCAATATCAGACAATGTCACTGGTTATGCAACTATAGGCGCAAGTTAATGGCACAGGCAGCCTCCAGCAATGTGTGTACGTGCATCTGACAATGAATACTTCTTTTGAATTTCATCATCATTGAACAACATTCACAATACAAACTGACAGGGTAAACAAACAAGATGCTTCCATGTAATGTTGCGTATTAGTGATTTTACATATGCCCGAAACTAGACAAAGAATCTCCATCTTATGAACATTTAACTATCGTTTTACAAGAAAATACTATTTCAGTTTCTTTGTAATTATATATATATATATGTGGCCTGGCCTGGACCACAAAACCAGTCTTAAGTAGCACGGGTAGGGTGAAGTCAGCTAAAATGGGCCACGTTTTGGTAAATGACTTATAATACCATCAAATAAGCTATGCATGAGATCTAATGATATTCTTATATATTAGCATGGGTCTCTTAAATATATTAATATTTTTTTAAATGTGAAAAAGTATAAAAGTTTTCAAATTATGAGAGTTAGAGTATCAGCAGGTACCTTCTTGAGCCACAGCACAACATTCAGGTAAAATGGGCCAATATAATAAGAGAACAATACAGGTAATTTCAGCTTAAATCATTTTATTTTTAACAGTAAATTGACACTATTGTCTTTAATGTGCCATAGCAACACCATAAATGCATTTCATTAAATAGAAACTTGAATGAATATTTAATTAAACAATGCAATTAAAAATGAACTGATCCTGTTGTATAGGTGTGTGTTTCTGTGCATTGGTGTCTTTTGTGTGCATGTATGTGTGCATGCTTGTATTTTTTTTTAAAGACTGTAAGATCTTGGATATATACAGGTGCATCTCAATGAATTAGAATGTCGTGGAAAAGTTGATTTATTTCAGTAATTCAACTCAAATTGTGAAACTCATGTATTAAATAAATTCAATGCACACAGACTGAAGTAGTTTAAGTCTTTGGCTCTTTTAATTGTGATGATTTTGGCTCACATTTAACAAAAACCCACCAATTCACTATCTCAACAAATTAGAATATGGTGACATGCCAATCAGCTAATCAACTCAAAACACCTGCAAAGGTTTCCTGAGCCTTCAAAATTGGTTCACTGGGCAACACAATCATGGGGAAGACTGCTGATCTGACAGTTGTCCAGAAGACAATCATTGACACCCTTCACAAGGAGGGTAAGCCACAAACATTCATTGCCAAAGAAGCTGGCTGTTCACAGAGTGCTGTATCCAAGTGTGGAAGAAAAAGATGCACAACCAACCGAGAGAGCCACAGCCTTATGAGGATTGTCAAGAAAAATCGATTCAAGAATTTGGATGAACTTCACAAGGAATGGACTGAGGCTGGGGTCAAGGCATCAAGAGCCACCACACACAGACGTGTCAAGGACTTTGGCTACAGTTGTCATATTCCTCTTGTTAAGCCACTCCTGAACCACAGACAACGTCAGAGGCGTCTTACCTGGGCTAAGGAGAAGAAAAACTGGACTGTGGTCCAAAGTCCTCTTTTCAGATGAGAGCAAGTTTTGTATTTCATTTGGAAACCAAGGTCCTAGAGTCTGGAGGAAGGGTGGAGAAGCTCATAGCCCAAGTTGCTTGAAGTCCAGGGTTAAGTTTCCACAGTCTGTGATGATTTGGGGTGCAATGTCTTCTGCTGGTGTTGGTCCATTGTGTTTTTTGAAAACCAAAGTCACTGCACCCGTTTACCAAGACATTTTGGAGCACTTCATGCTTCCTTCTGCTGACCAGCTTTTTAAAGATGCTGATTTCATTTTCCAGCAAGATTTGGCACCTGCCCACACTGCCAAAAGCACCAAAAGTTGGTTAAATGACCATGGTGTTGGTGTGCTTGACTGGCCAGCAATCTCACCAGACCTGAACCCCGTAGAGAATCTATGGGGTATTGTCAAGAGGAAAATGAGAAACAAGAGACCAAAAAATGCAGATGAGCCGAAGGCCACTGTCAAAGAAACCTGGGCTTCCATACCACCTCAGCAGTGCCACAAACTGATCACCTCCATGCCACGCCGAATTGAGGCAGTAATTAAAGCAAAAGGAGCCCCTACCAAGTATTGAGTACATATACAGTAAATGAACATACTTTCCAGAAGGCCAACAATTAGCTAAAAATGTTTTTTTATTGGTCTTATGAAGTATTCTAATTTGTTGAGATAGTGAATTGGTGGGTTTTTGTTAAATGTGAGCCAAAATCATCACAATTAAAAGAACCAAAGACTTAAACTACTTCAGTCTGTGTGCATTGAATTTATTTAATACACGAGTTTCACAATTTGAGTTGAATTACTGAAATAAATGAACTTTTCCACGACATTCTAATTTATTGAGATGCACCTGTATCTACAGTAGGCCTATGAACCTATTTTCACCCTCAATTTGTGTAAAAGTGTGTGTGTGTGTGTATGGAGCCCATTTTACTGACATCTTCCTTTCTCTCCCTTTCTCTTCTCATCAAGAATTTCCTTTCTTTCCTTGTCCTCCTGCCATACTGTCTGCAATGCAATGTTTTTTTTTGTTTTTTTTTTAAGAAGACTGTTAAGATTTTGTATGAATACTTATCTATAAACCTATGTTCACCCTCAATTTCTGTGTAAAAGTGTGTGTGAATGCAGCCCATTTTAGCTGAAAATTGTGACCCATTTTAGCTTAACCAGTTATTTCTACCTAAAATGACCTTTTTCACAAAAGTCAAAGTTACTTTTATAAATTAAACTTTTTTTATTTGAAAGCATGTCCAAACATCGTTCATAAACCTTTGCTTTGTTGGTAAGCTTACTTATAATTGCTTTAGTAACCTTATTAGTGATTAATGAAATGTTCTATGTCAAGCTCAATTACCTTTCAATTTCTCTGACAAGCTTCATGTAACACTCTGCCCTGCCCACCTTAAAAAAACTGTTACATGTCAACAAGTGTTGAAGCAACAATGCAAGATCAGTTATTGTGATTTTCTGTATAAATATAAAGACATATGATGCTACAACCTTTGGCCCATTTTACCTGATAGCCCATTTTTGGAACTTTTTGGCCCATCTTCACCCTATATTTGTAGCAATAGCCAAAAATGCATTGTATGGGTCAAAATTAATGCCAAAAATCATTAGGATGTTAAAGATCATGTTTCATGAGGATATTTAGTAAATTTCCTACCGTAAATATATGAAAACTTAATTTTTGATTAGTAAGAACTTCATTTGGACAACTTTAAAGGCGATTTTCTCAATATTTAGATTTTTTTTGCACCCTCAGATTCCAGATTTTCAAATAGTTGTATCTCAGTCAAATAATAAACTCTAAATGTAAAACTAACAATGTAGATCTTGAAAATGCATGCTGCTAGTGCAACAAAGTACATCATGCAATGACAAAAACAATAAATATGTAGAGCATGTAGTGCACTGATAGTGTATTTATAGTAAAGAATTTGAAGAGTTTGTATATATATGGTAAAAGTATAAAAAAAAAAAAGTTACTAACACTATTTTTCAAACTTAAGACAATTAGTTTTTGTGTGAATTATGAAGGACAGAAATCTCTACATCAGAATCAGGATGCAAGTGTATTCTGGCTTAAACAAGTACCAGATGCATGTACAGAAGATGTGAAAACCATTCAGAGTGTGTGAAGTTTCCAGCAGCAGCAGCAGCTGTGTTTTCTGGAAGAGTGAAAGTGTGTGTATGAGACAAGAACAGAGAAAGAAGTTTCCAGATGTTAGTTCTGGATGTGAGCGTACACCACCCAGCCTTGATAAACATACACTGCGCTTGGAGAATCCCTGAACATCCATGAACCACAGCTCTTCGAAAAACTGGAAAAAATAAATAAATTGGTTGTGTGGTGTATCGACAACATCCATTCAGTGGCAACTTTCATGTTAATTATAGGATATAATAAATGTACAATGAACTGGTTGTGTCAAATTTTCCCCCCTTACATATTTCTGGCATAGATTCTTCAGAGAGGTCTTAAAATCATTGTGTGGATTCCAGCTTGCTCAACAAACATATAAACTCTTAAACAAATTTGCTCACTGAAGAGGCCCTGACAGAGAGAGTGTCTTTTCTAAGGCCATATGTTGAGTAGAGAAAACTTACAAAATACTGCCCTCTACAGATGCAAAAGCATTTGAAATATTTTCTAATGTGCATGCATGTGGTGAATATGACCTACATGTTAGAACAACGCTTCCCAACTACTTTGATTCCAAGGCCACTCTTTGCCCATCCTATATAAGCTGATATGTGCTACTGAAATAAAATAAAATAAATAATAATACTTTTAATTAAGATTATGTACCATTTAATTAAGATTATATACAGATTATGTAAACTCAGTTATTGTAAGATTTATTGGGGCTCTCCTGGAGGTTTGTCAAGGCCTTTTAATGAGCCCCAGACCCCTGGTTGAGAATCACTGTGTGTGAGGCTTCACAACTAAATCGCACACACATTTTATAGTACCCAACAAAAAGTAGTTTGACACAATAAAATCACACTGTGAATTTTGTTGCATTAAAATATCAAACCATGCTGCAATATCAATCCTTTTCTCTGACAATATTCTCATTTTGTCAAAAGAACATCTATTGTTATTATTATTTTACTTGTAAATTAATGCTTGTGCTCTTTCTTTAAAATAAATATGATTTTTTTTTCTTTTCACACATTTATTGTCCAGATACTTTGGGCCACTACACTAAACTGTCCAAAGGGTTTAAAAAAAAAAAAAAAAAAAAAATGTGCAAGTTTATTTAGCAAGAATCCAGTTTCATTGCTACAAGAAATAATTCTATTTTAAATAAATACAGTTCTTTTGAACTTTCTATTTGTCAGTTTTTACAAAAAATATTAAGCAGCGCAGCAAAGTTTCTTTAGCAAAGAATCAGCACATTAGAATGATTTCTGAAGGATCACGTGATACTAAAGACTGGATTAATGGCTGCCGAAAAATAAACTACATTTAAAATCTATTACAATAGAAACCTGTTCTTTCACAGTATTACTGTTTTTACTGTATTCTACATCAAATAAATGCCGCCCTAAGAGACTTTAAAGCACCTTACTGACCCCAAACCTTTGAAATGTAAAATGTCAAATAAAGGCCAAAATATTTGCATTTAAGACTCCTTTTGATTACAGGTCTGTGAAAATACTCAACATACAGCTTTAAACTGTTTATTAACAGTTCAGATTCACACCATCTCAAATACAGAAACATTCCAAAACCAGTCTCTCACACACATACACACACTTTAAGCAATACAGTTGTAAATACAGACATTCACACATTAGAATTGTTCTGCTTTGGAGAAATGAGCAGAACACATTGAGAAGCACTTTAATTCTAGTGGATCAGTCAAATGTCAGAGGTCAAACTATATAGGAAGGATAAGAAGAAAACTATTACAACTAAAAGGGGAACAAATAAACCGCATCCAAAAAAAGTTGGAAGACCAAGACGCATCCTAAAATTCATTGAAACACAGAATTACCTGAAACATAACATAACACGCCAGCTCTAATTAGTCACATATCCCTATGCGTCAAACTAAATTTAAAGAAACAGGGTATGGAAAATGAGAAAAACTCATTTAAAGCAAATCATGAGAACACAAATCATGGCCTGTTACATGAACTAATGAAAGTTCTTTCAGTGTCAAATAATAAATCAATCATCACACATACACGCATTAATAAACAAGTGCTAATTCAGGCATTTTATAGTTTTCCAAAACTTCAATAACACAAAAACTAAACGAACGAAACAGAAAGAAACTAAACTCTACATGGAGGAAAAAACGTTTAAAACAGCGAATTGAACATTCTGGCTTTATATAACAGGCAACCAAAAAGCTCAAATAATAAAATATTTACAAAGTAAAGCACAAAAATCTTTTATATTCCCAAAAGCCTCATTTACTACAACAGATTCACAGTGATGTTGTGGTTTGATCTTGGTTATTTTGCTCAGTATTTGTTTGGGGAATATTGCAACTGTGAGTCGTGAAATTCCTTAAAGTAAGTCCTAATTTTCGTCCGACACACACACACACACACACACACACACACACACACACACACACACACACACACACTCTAGAGATACTGCATAGCAAGGAGTGTAATAATTAAAAATGGACAGGTGGAAAAGAGAAAACACACAAACCAGCGGCAAGTAAGAGAGAAAAGCACAACCACATCAATCTTTCAGAGGGAGCTATGACATCACACGTGACATCTTCAAGCTCAATGAGCGCTGCCGGGGCGTGCCGTAGCGTTGTGGTTTGTGTGGTGGTTTTGTGCACAGTGAGCGAGAAGCAGTTCCTCTCCAGTCCACTAGGTGTCCTCCTCCGGCACACCCACACCTCTTCTCCTGAGCGCATCGGCTCCGTCCGCTCGCCGCCACTCTTCAGTCTTTCCACCGTAATCATCGTCATCATCCTCTTCCTCTCCGTCTGCTTCCTGTTCGTCTTCCAACTGCTGCAGGAGACGTGCCTGCCCAGCAGGCAGTTTCCCTACACAAACATTTCAGCATCATTTCACCATAGTTTTGTTATCGTTATGTTATTTTTATTTTAATCATCACGTTTATTGAATCTCAGGTACATTACATCTTCCTGTAATCAAGCAGGCGGGTTCAAATACACATTCACACTTACTGTAGTGATAATCTGGTGCAAACCGCCGCGATGGGAACACAAAATCTGCGATGAAAACCAGTATCTGAGAGAAAGAAATCAAGGAGACATTTGAATACGTTGAGCATGTTCTAAGCAAATGATGTAAAAGCACACAAAATTAAATCGAGCATGTTACTGATACTATTTGTACTTATTTATAGAGATCAACCGATATATCGATTTACCGATATTTTTCGCGATAATTAAGCATTTTACCATAAATACCAGGATATCAGTTTTGTAATATCGGATTCACCGATAAACGTCGCCAGTGTTTTGAGAATTGCGCGCAGGATCGTCATTGCAGCATGTCTGAGGGGAGGGGAGACGAGACAACAACAACAGTGTGCACAGGTAGCCTACTTGATTTGCTGTAGTTAGTAAACTTTATTTAACATAACAGCCATCAAATTAGATGCATTACATAAATGCTTGATATGCAGTTTACACAGCTTGGCTCTAAGAAATAGAGACGAACTCGAGGAGTCACGTAAAATAATCCGTCAGTCTGTCCCAATAAAGATTTTTGCCTGAATTAAATAATATGTAGCCATGAATGAGCGCATGTTGGAAATAAAAGTGCTGAATTTAATTCTCTCTCTGTTATCTATGCTCATCATTAGTCTCGTGAAGTCGGAGTCACGTAGGCTATAATCTCAAGTCCTCTCCAAATAAAGACGTAACTTTGCATGAATTAAATAATACAGCCATGAATGAGCGCATGTTGGAAATAAAAGTGCTGAATTGAATTCTCTCTCTGTTGTATATGCTCATCATTAGTCTCGTGAAGCCGCTTTCATATTGCTGTTCACTCAGCGGTTGATGCTCAGGAAATGCTCCAGCACGGCTACCGCATGTAACTTTTAACAAGATTCACTTGTTTAAAACACAATAAATTATATTAACATTTACTATATAACCATTATTTCGTTAATAAACATCTAAATAAATATCGCTATGGAAATTAATTATTTATTATCTCCGCGAACGATCGCAATTTGAGTAGCCTATAGTTTCGTGTAAATGCATAGATAAACCGCACTGTCAGCAGGCATTTCATAATCTAGAATGACAAAAACATATTAATAATTCTGATATAATATACCAGTTGAGAAATGCAATAAAACACAATGTTTTGTTTGTTATATTTCAATATTCCAGAGAATATTATTCAGTGAATTAACATTATCCAGTGAATTATTCTTCACTCTTTAGCCTATTAAACAGCTTATAAACCTGTAGTTTAAAATGAAGTTATGACTTCTGTCCTTTATTTATTTTCTCCATTTGAAAATGAGACATTCTACATTTATTTTGCTTATTGTTAAAATCAGTGTTGCCGCTGATGCTTTGTATAAATAAAATGTTTTTATTGTTGTAATATGATTAAATTTACAACAAATTTAACATAAAAGCCTGTTAATTTTCAACTTTTTTTTTATTTTATTTTTTAAGATAACTGAGTGAAGTAAGTCCATACTTCACTTTGGTTTTTCCTCCTTTCAGTCATTTATTTACTTTATAACAGGAAATAAATATCGGTTTTGCATACCGGTTATCGGGCACGTAAACATGCAAAGAATTGGTATCGGTTATAAAAAAAAATCAATATCGGTCGATCACTACTTATTTAGACTTTTAAATCTACAATTGTGGACAGATGAGTTCGCTGCAATGCATTCTGGGATTACCCACTCCAAAATGTACACTTGAAACATATCTTGTGTACATAAACGTTAGTAAGTTTGGGGTCAGTAATACTTTTTAAAAAAAAGTAATACATTAACTTAGCATGGACACATTAAATTGACCAAAAGTAAAAAACATTATAATGTTACAAAATACTTCAATTTCAAATAAATGCTGTTGTTTTGAACTTTCTATTCATTAGGGCTGCCACTAACTACTATTTTTATTTCGATTAATCTATCAACTAATTTTTCGATTAATCTAAGGCCCCGTTTACACTAGTGCGTTTTTGTTTTAAAACAGCGTTTTAGAATGAAAACGATTCCCGTTTACACTGGTGTTTACACTGCATTTGAGAAACAATCTCAGTTTACACTACACAACCGAAAACGCATGTTACCTGACAATTCATGCAGGTACAACAATAGATATGTACAGGTAGATCCCTATTATTTAGATGGCGGACGCGTCTGCGTGCTTGGAGCGGTCGAATGGGGAATCTACCTTTGCATATCTATGGGTACAATAATGAGCATGATGTTATTGTTTACCCGGTCGACAAGGATACGCAGAGCGAATGTGAGCAGCCACGCCATCGTTTTCAAAAGTCTCCGTTTTCGACCTCGAAAACGCCGGAGTAGTGTAAACAATAGGCGTAACCGTAGCAAAAGTTATGCGTTTTAAAACGAAAACGTTTTTAAAACGGTGTAAACGGGGGCTTAATGATTAACTTCCCACAAAAAAAAAAAATCAACAATTTTACTTAAGAATATTTTATTCAACTATATTTTATTAAACCAAATGAAAATTTCTATGAAATGCTTTTTTTAAAGCAAAAGTTAAGTGCAAGAAGCAAGTGTCCATCTCATAGTCCAAATCACTGAAATCAAAGTTCAGTATTTTAGTGTAAGAATGACAACATATCCAAGTGTTCTAGTCTAATAATAATAAAATTATAATCAAAAAAACACTTTTTAAAGGAGTATTTACCAGAATTTATTTAGGAGAAAAATGTAAATGTGCAGTATTTCTGGAATTTTTTATAAATAAATAAATAATTCATTCATTCATTGGAGATGCTTTTGGTTATTAAAATGTAATGGAACCATTAAAATGGAATCCAGAAAATAATGAAAAACAGATAAAACTGTAAAACTCAATTAATTAGACAGGCTTTTTTATTAATAAAATTTAATTTAACCATTAAAACAGAGTATAGAAAAATGAAAATGGAAAACAACTGTATTTGGAAATAAAACTATAATTATAATTTATTTATTTTTTTGTGGTAAATGTAATGTAAGTGAATAATAGCCTTTAAAATGATTTAAAATACATATATAATAGCAATGAGGCAATAATAATTAGTTCAAATAAAGTACCAAAAGCAAGAAATCATATGGTTTTATTGAACAAATATGTTAAAATACATAATGTATTATAAACAATAGTGCTAATGTAGATTACGCATTACAACAAAGGCCTGCAGGGGGCGCCAACGGCCTGACGATTGTTTTTTGACATTACTGCGCGATCTAATCCGTGTTTAATATTGACCAAGCACCATTTAATTCAAATGTCCACTTAATCTTTAATATTTGGCCATTTCTTTAGGACAGAAATGCTGTAGCCACTGTAATTAAATGAATATGTGGACATCAAAACGTGTAAACTTAGAGTGAGGGTTTGAGCTTTTATTTTGAAATCGCAATGTATTCTCCTGTGTTTGCGTAGATTTATAAATGATTTACCTTACAAATCTGATGAAATGGCACACGTTGCATTCCCAGATGAACGTTATAATAAACCCAAACTCACAACAACATGCAGAGATGGAGTTTGAGACGCTCCACACATGTAAATGATAAGTTTCTGTGAAATGCACGTACGTAACCTGCACGCATGGAAATAATTAAAGCACATATACTCTATTAGAACTGCATCGCATATAATTATTTAATTAAAACGTAGCGTTGGTGAATTCACAATTATGCTTAATTGTGATTTTTAAATGGGTTTAATATATCATGCAGTCTTGGAAAACAGTCTAATAATGTGTTTGATGGATTCTCGTCCGTGAAATGCGCCACTTCTGGTATTTTGCCGGTTAGTCGACTTGTGCAAAATGAAGTCGACGACTTTTAAAAATGGAATAGTCGACTAAAATCGACAAATTGCGACAGCCCTACTATTCATCAAAGTAACCTTGAAAATATATACATGACTGTTTCCAGAAATTATCAAGCAGCAACTCTTATGAACATTGATAAAAATAGGAAATGTTCTTTCACCAAATCAGCATATTAAAACAATTTCTGAAGGACCATGTGACACTGAAGACTTGAGTAATGGCTGCTAAAAATTCAGCTTTGCCATCTAAAATAAATTACAATCTAACAGAATAAAATATAACAGTTATGTTAAATTGTAATAATATTTCACAAGTTGTTTTTACTGCATTTTTTGATCAACTAAGTGCAGTTACGGTGAGCACAAATGACTTAAAAATCCATTAAAAATCATACAACATTAAACTTTTGAATATTAGTGTGTTTTGTGTGCATTCTCACCAATCCAAGGACCAATCCTGAGACGAGTGTCGCTAGAGCAAATATCCCATACGAGCCCCAAACCGGGACTCCCAGCTGCTCCGTCAGGTAATTATGGCAATGCTGAAACACAAAGTTAAACAATCATTTAAATTACGGCATGAAAATGTCTATGAACACTTTATAAAGGTATCAGGTCAGGTGTTTACGATTAAATATATTTCTTTGCAGTGACTCATTAAACAAATATATATCTTCTGGCTTTAAATTATGCTTACACTATGCTGTGTCATCATGTGCATGATACAGTCACCTCTACTTTAGGTCAAGGGGTTTATTTAGCTTTTTTGACTATATTATCTCTCAGTGTCTGCTGCTGGTTCCTTCACCATTAGCTTGAGTTATAAATGATTTGTGCCTGCAAGTTATAACTCTAAATTATTCAAACAATCGCTAGGAAAACAGTGTATATACTTTCAAAATTGAATTCACAAAACTGACAGGAATGCAGAAGTTAAATAATAATAGGCATACACACTCACCCTGATGAACATGGATAACTTGAAGAGGGCTGACATTGCGTTCATCCTAATATATATTTAAAAAAAAGTTAGTCACAGAAATTGTGTCAGATCAAACGGAAAAATAGCCTGCCAGCATTACATTAAAAGTGAGCCAACTTGTGAATCAGCATTAATCGCATTCTCTAAACTCCAGTTTCTGGAGATTTAGCCCAGAGCTATTGCATTATTATACAATTTGAAACCACCCCAGCACACACACCCACACACACAGCATGTACTCACAGGAAGGATGAGGGGCCAAACCATGAAGAGACCGGCTCTATGCTCTGCCATTTCTTCTCATCAATGAAGCTCAGGAAGTCATCTTTAGATCGGGCTCCTTGATACCGCCGAAACACACCATCTTTACAGCTGCAACACACGTGTGAACCACCATGTTTAACCATTTATAACTGCCTTTACACCACACAGATGTAAACAAGACAATTGCTGATGTCTATCTATCTAAACAAAAGAAAACTAATACTTTTATTTAGCAAAGATGCATTAAATTAATCAAAAACGACAGTATAGACTTCAATAGTTCACAACTATGTTTACTTTTTTTGATTTCATTAAATCTGACCAATACCAGCTCACTAACTTCTAAAGAAAGGGTTAAATGTATGAAAATGGAAAGAAACTCACTGGTATATAGTTGGGAGAGCTGTGATGATAAACCTCCCGCTCAAACCTGCAGCACACAGAGAGAGAATCATGAATGCAGGCGATCACGTGAGCGGAGAAACTAGATGTGTGCAGATAGAGCCATACCTGGCTGCTCGGTGACGTCCACTTTGGCAATATTCACTCCCAAATCTTCTCCCCATTCTGCAAACTCATTCCACACAGACTGGAGCTGCTGGCAGGCTGGACACCACGGAGCAAAGCTGCAGCAGACAGACAAACCTTTTAATCCAATAACACAATCCCAGCCAGAGGAGACACAAAGACACTGAGGCTCATTTGTTTTCCATGGGATCCATTTAACTACAATCCTCTTGCTCGATTGCTTCAGCTGGAGGAAGTGTGCAGGGGAAACATTAAACATTAAACGTTAAACATTTCTAGAGAGAGGGGCAGTGAAAATTCTAACATTTACTTATTGATGTTAGGCAGAATGGCAGTCACCAATCAGATTCAGATGCAATGAACATCAATGGTGACTGAGGCTGTTATTCTTCCTAACATCTCCTTTTGTGTTCTAAGGAAGAAACAAAGTCGTGAGGTTTTGAATCAACATTTGGGGGAGTTGTCGTTTTTGACTGAACTTCCTCTATCCTGAGCCCAGCACAAGAACACTACAATAAGAAGTAACGTAGCTAGATATTTTAGATCATTTAGATTCATGTGCAGCATTAATCGACATGCATAGATAAACATAAATGAACTCAGACTTTTTTGCACAATTGTTTGATAATCAACAATCAATTTAATAACTCACAACTCGATCATCCATTCTCCCGTCAGGATTTCCTCCCAGTTTCCATCTGTGATTACTCTTAAATTGGCCGTCTTAGCCGACGCGGGCTGCAGCATCACACATGTTGAAATAAGCGCAGAAAACACACACGCGCCGGCTGTCATCCTGACTGTGTATGTGCACGCTGTCACTACTCGATCCGTACCGGAAACACGATTTGTACTGCGCATGCGCGGAAATGCGTCTACTTCCTGTCTGAAGTACGACGAAACAATTTACGGCAATTTTGGGTAGTTTTAATAAAATTGTTGTCATAATACTATTACTAATAAAAAATGTAATGTAATAATTCAGGTGTTGTTGACACTACCCGATCCGTACTGGAAAGAGTTGTTTAGTGATTCTCCTGATATAAACACTTTTTTTGATAAAATATATCAATTATATTATATTGATTAATCGATTAGATTTGCACAAATTAAATCAATTGAATAGTTTACATTTGCTAGACTCTATTTGGGTAATACAGATGTATATAAGTGAGTGTTTTACATTACATTTTTTAATTTTCTAAAGATATGATTTACTTATTTCAGCATACTTAACAAATGTCTGCATCTAAGAAACACACAAAACACTTTTTTTTCTTCAAATTATTTATTCATTCCTTCCCTCCCTCTTTCCTTCCCTCCCCATCCCTCCCTCCCACCCACCCCCATGCCTCCCACCCCATCCCTCCCTCCACTACAATTGCTGATTGAGGAACATGGCATTGACCTTAAGGCCTTGTTTATCAACACAGTATGACAAAAATGTTTCCATATCATCTTGATACTGAAATATAAACAAAAGTCATCCTTTGCTTCAGGAATTCACTCTCCAGGGCCTTCTTGAGTGCATTTTGTTGATCTTCACTGTTCATCTGCAGAAAAGCAGGCTCTGTCACCTCTCCACGAAATAAGTCTCTGTGATTGTGAACCCAGTACCAAGCTGTATGAAGGTCTCTCACAGTGGTAGGCTGTTGCACCTGGTGAAGAACAGTATTATAAAATATAACTATATAATGGCACAAACAAATTAACCCTTAAAATGCATAACTCAGATCTTTAGCAACCCAGGACATCATTCACTGCCCTCTCCCTCCTTCATTTTTTAAAGTTAGACATCAAATTTTTTAGTATTCCTCAATTTATTAATTATAAACAATATAACAAGAAAAAATATATGCACAAGAATGCCTGTTTTCTGATTAATTTTTGTAAAAAGTGTATTGTAAAATGTAACTGGTTTGAATGGCTTTACTGCAAAGAAATTACTGTACACAATGAAATATAATTGTCACTGTCATTTGATGGTGGATGTGGTGAATAAGCTGCCAGTGATCAAAATATTGATTTTAAGTCATTGAAAATGATAGTTCTGAGAATATGGCTAAGATCATGAATATGAGCCAGATGCTGGATATACTGTGGAAGTGCGCTCTGACGATGACAGCGATGGTAAAATTATCTGCTCAAATTGAACCCTTATACATGTCAAAAGGTAACGAAATATGCTTTATTGTATTCTTCTGTAATTGTTCTTAAAACATCAAGAGTTTTTGCTTTTGCTATTGCAGCACTTAGAGATCCATCCATGCTGGATATATAGGTCCGGGCCACTAAAGACCTGAATATGTAATAATGATTTCGAAACATTCATGCATTTAAGGGTTAAACTCTTTTCCAGCTTGCATGCAACTCCTTGATATATGACCACTAAAATCATTTACCTTATCAGTGTCCTCTTCAACCACAACTCTTCTGCTGGGTGTCTGTTTGGTGGTGGTAGAGTTTGACACCCTAAAGACAGGCTCAAGGGTTCCCTGAAGGAGTTGGGATGCTTCTTCTGCCCAGTGTGCAAATCTCTGTCCATGCCTTTGTAAAATATGTAAATGTATATGCACTCTATTTGTATAACACCTTTCTAGTATCACTTTGCCAACAGTGACTTAATACAGCCAGCATACTGAAATTTTAACTGTAGAGTCTGTCATACCCTTCAAGACAAAACCTCTCCATCAGCTGAATGCACCACCACTGGCGAATCAATGGCACCTCCTCCTAAAAGAGTGCAATACACAAAAATAAAAACAAAACAAAAATCCACATAAAAGTAGTTTGGTATATTCTTTGTGAAAATCTAGCTTACCTCTGTGAATGTTAATGGCCATGATGTACAGGTGCTGAGAGCATACTGTGAAATACAAATAACACTGTAAGACTTTGATTTGATTATTTAACGGCTTTGACAAATGAAACATTCTTACCATCAGCATGTAGATGCCACAGGAATTTCCTGTAGACTGTTGAGGAAAACACTGGAAAAGGAAATTTGCATCCACAGTTAGCTTTAAAAACAACTGCTGGCTTGTTTAAACATGTATACATAAATATCCTAATCCTTTTAGGATCATTTCGAGCCAGAAATTATTTTAGTTTATTTTTAAAACCAAGCATTGATCATTATGGTATGAGACTTTATGACTTTTGTCACACTTGAATTGGGAACATGCACACAAAAAATGAGTGGATAGCAGAGTTTCTGTGGTTATAATTAAAAAATAAAAATAAAAAACGTTAAAAAAAGCAACAAATCCTTCCCTTGCGGGTCAATTTGAGCCGCATGGGAATGAATAAGTTTCTGAAAAACTTTTTGGTCACACTTTATATTAGGTGGCCTTAACTACTATGTACTTGCATCAAAAAATAAGTACAATGTACTTATTGTGTTCATACTGTATTGCAAAACACTACTGCTGCTATTGAGGTGGGATATGGGAAAGGTTAGGGTCACGTTAAGTGGTATGGGTAGGTTTAAGGGTGGGTTAAGGTGTAAGGATGGGTCAACAGTGTAATTATAAATAATTACAGAAATTAATTACAGATGTAATTACATATAGGTATTTTAAAAAATATAAGTACAATGTAAAACATGTACACAATAAGTGCATTGTACCAAATGATCAATCCAAATGTAAATCACTGTCATTTTGACTTAGTACTCAAATTTAAACTCAAATTTAACTGTGGTGGAGACCAATGAGTTTATAGCATATTAATAGTTTTAAATATATATTTTATATTTATTACATATTTATGAAATTGAATGTTAAGATTAAAATTCAGTTTGAATTAATTTTATTGCAAAATATATATTTTTATTTTTAAATCTATCTGACTGCATTAAAAAAGCATATTCGAGCTTCAAATTGGACTAAGTTTATATGTTTCACTTGTTTTGCACAGTTAAGAATCTCCATGGGATCCTATAGGCCCTTCTAGTGGCAGTAACCATAAAATGCTATTTTGGGTCTTTTTTCCCCTTATGGGAGAAGAAAATTAAATTTAAATTAGCTTTACACAACTCCATCATTTTAAACATACCTCAAGGTCTCTTCCTGTTTTTCAGTCCAGGATCCTTGGTCAATGAAGGTTGCAATGTGTCTGACATTCCAAAGAAAACACAAAATACATAATGTGTAATTGAATGATCAGTTCTGTAGCCTGAGAAGGAGGCTCTTTGATGAACTTGAAGCCTGAGAACAAGGGTCTTATACGAACTTGAAGCCTAAGAACAAGGCTCTTATACGAATTTGAAGCCTAAGAACAAGGCTCTTATACAAACTTGAAGCCTGAGAACAAGGCTCTTATATGAATTTGAAGCCTGAGAACAAGACTCTTATACGAATTTGAAGCCTGAGAACAAGACTCCTTTTGGAAATTGTAACCAAATAACACGCCTGGAACAAGGCCAATAAATTAACTCTCTTTAGTCTCAACCTAAATATGGTTCTGTAGGTCTCATCTCCAAAACCATCAGGCGAAGAGAATCAAGAAAAACTATCTCCTCTTAGCTACAAACAAAGCCTGCAATCAATGGGTATTTTGTTAATATCCATGAAAATCGAACTCACTAACCCTACCTGTTGAATTTGGAAATATTACAGCTAGAAAGATTAAAAGAAACTCAACACAGAGCAGATAGTGATCAGCTTCATCCGCCTGCCTGCTCCAAGCTGGAAATAGTATGATATCCTTGGACCTCACGTTTTCCTAATATTATTGTGACAAAATAATATGCATGCACAAAACATACTTTTAACATACTTTTGTGCCTATTCCCAATAAAACTCTCTCGGTTGATAAGATCATGATAGCAAAAAAAAAAAAAAAACTTACAGGCAAACTATGCTCTGGGTCCACATTTTTGTCTTTCCAGGTGGGAACAGCATAGAGGTCCACAATGTGAACATTTTTTCCCTTATGGAAAGAACATAAGTTATTAAACATGCATACATCCAAATTAATACTTCTAAAAGAAGATAATAGTATAAAGTACATGTCTTCGTGCAGCTTCTTCCACAATCTTGAGGCAGGCATTTCCGATCTGAAATGAATTGCAGAACGATTACATCCCTGTGAAAGCTGCCATGTGTAACATTATGCATTATCTGGGAATTTTTTATTTTTTGTGCAGTAAATTAAGACACTAAACATACGCACATTAGATTCCATGCACTGGCTTAAACCCAGGCTCCAGAAGTCTTCTCGTGTGAGGCAAATTTGGCCTTGCTTTATGATCAGTTCTTCCGATGGCCGATTTTTGTCCAACACATACTTTAACTAAAAATAAAGAACGTTTAACAGATTAAGTAATGGTTATCATTTAAATATGCAAAGTGTCACTAAATAAACAATACTTACCAGTTCATCTTGAATATGGTCCAAGTCCTTCTCCCACATCAAACCCGAACAAGCATATGGATGCTCTACCTGCCATTTGAATGTTGAGTAGCAGTGGTCCTGGAGGAACATCCTCTCAGTTGGTCCATCTGATGATATACAGATACGTGACAATGGACTATAAGCATGGAGCATTCTTTAGAACTTCTGTATATAGTTCAGCCAGCTTAAAACTTCCGGTGAAATGCCATTTGACGTTGTGGTATATATGTAGATACTCTTGAGACCCTCACAGAAACCTCTCCTGCCTCATTCTTGTCAGAAACTCAGAAATAATATAACTCCAATCACCGTAAATAATGACTGCCTATCTTATCTAACACTTAACAACATAAAATTGTATATGCTGATCCTGGTAATCTGTTGGTAAACGTTGGCTAGCTAGTGATGTTATCTCAAACAACATTGTAATGGTATTCTTCATACTTGATAACTTACATTCATAGTCATGAAACACATGATCTGTTGGGAGACCAACACAATAAGGAGTTAGTAGATATGACGCAGACAGTCTACTAATACTCTTATGAGAGTTTGTTGACATGTGATTGCAACATTACTTAGTGTCAACAGAATGTTCAAAAGGGACCATCAAAATAAAGTGTTTCCAAAAAATTTTTTCAGATTGTTAATGAATTATGTAGAGAAACCGAATAAAGGGCACTCCCCTTATAGCACAGCGGAGTTTGACAGTTCACCGGAAATAACTGAGCTGGCTTATCTAAAACCAGGAAGTAACTGTACATATAGTACATTAGTATATGTATAATATTTCTCAATCTACCATTTAATTTCAAACTGTTTTATACAGAGTTTATCAAACACTCTTACTTTTCAATCTGTAGTATGTCCTCAGTCTTGACACATTGACCCTCTGACAAGCTGACCCTTTGACGATAGTGGCCACCCCTTTGGAAGTGATGCTGGCCACAGTATATGGTCCTTGGTGCTGACTTGTAAATGTGTCTCCTGTCCGTCGTTTCTTGGGGTCCCGTGAGAGCAGAACATCATCACCGGCCTGAACTGAACATACTCGCACAAACTTGCGCTTGCGATTTTGAAATGACTTCTGTTGCATGCTCTGTGCTCTCTCTATGTTGTGAAGAACCTACAAAAAAAGAACAGTACCCAAAATTAAAACTCATTTAAAAATACAGAATTATCTGGTCTATTGATCAATGGAGTCTCAGTCAGGCCAAGATAGAACAATAAGGAACCAGGTTTAATCATTACAATGTAACAGAGTGAGGGACAGTGGCTTCACATGAGGATTCAACTGCTTTTATAACTAAGAGAGATAAAGCAGAATCGCAGCAAAAAATACATAGATCAGCCTATGCCTAGGTCTAATTCTGATAGCAATTCACTACTTCATTTACCTTTATTATTCAAATACAAACCTTTTCATTGAGAACTTTCATCTTATTGACTCTGGTGTCGATGTCGTCTTCTGGGTCAGCAACTTCAAAATCATCTCCCATGGGACAGGCATTCATGACCTCTGGCAGACGTGGGTGTCGATGGAAGAGGAGGAAGTAGGGGCTGTGTCTAGTGGAGTACTGATCACATAAGGAAGCTTCCCATTAACTATTAAGTTTGTATTTATCTATAAGTTTGAAAAACTCCATCCTTGACATTAAATAGTAAATAAATTCACCAATTCAGTTTTACCATTGACAACTAACCATAGATATTATAAATATAATAAGTGAGACAAAACCTGCTTTGCAGTGTTGATTCCATACACCACAGCAGGAAGGTGGAGGTCCCAGTCATTGTGGTTGTCATTCACATACTTCCTGAGTGCGCGCTTGATATTCTGATTAGTTCTTTCATCCTGTACATATCAATGCATTTAGAAAGTTGATGAATAACCATAAGGCAACAATAGATCTTAAAAACAGGTATAAAAAGAGTCACCTGCCCGTTGGTTTGGGGATGGTAAGCACTGGAGACGGCATGTTTGATTTTCAGCATACTGAAAATGCTGTCGTTGAGCTGCAGAGGGATCATAAGTTAAATTTGCAAGACTGGAGTAACTGTAGACAACAACATATCCACCTTATTTTTTAACGTGGAAGTAAACTGTTCTCTGTGAATGTGCGAGACTTCTCCTTATTTCCCTATCGTACTTAATGAAGTGGAAGAATAACAGTAAATAATGCAGTAAACGGTAAAATTGTTTGCACTACAAACCAGTGTGTTCATAATTAAAATAATATGGTAAAACACACCAGTTTGCAATATCAAGCAACAAAACGAGCTGTTTTGCACAGCTAAATATAGCCGGAAGCAGATGAGACCGGAAGTCAGACACATTAAATTTACAAATGGCTGCGCAAGCTCTTTCAGGAAAAATAAGGTGGAAATGTTGAGACAAGAGTAGGGGGAAAAAAACATAATTAAACATTTACAAAACTTCACCTTGCAGACAAACTCCTTCCCTTGGTCTGTAATGATTTTCCTAACCATGCCGAACAAGTACAGCTTTGCGGTTATTATTGCAGACACCTCAGCTGCTGTCTTAGATTTCATAGGTTCTGCAATCACCCACTTGGTGTACAGGTCAGTCATGGTAAGGACATACTTGTTGTTGCGTGCTGTTTCTGGCAGTGGTCCAATCAAATCCAAACCAAGCACCTCCCAAGGTTCTTTTACCTGCATGGCACAAAATTAGCATCAACCAAATGCTGGTAAAACTGTACACAAGGTTGAGACTAGTTTGTTAGTCTCATCAGTTTGCTAAAACCTTATAAGCAGTACCTTAATAGAATGCAAGACTGGCACAACAGTCTTGATAGGGTCATTCAACTGGCAGCGGTGACAGGATCTGACCTAAAAAGCAACACATTTTTTGAACAAAATGTCAAGAAACACCACTTGATACAAGTTGGTGATGACAATAAATATAACTTCTAAATCAAGGAGGTACTGTATCTAACAATCGGAGGTGGTAAAAAGACAAATTTTTAAGTATAGATACTTGCATAAAAAAAAAAAAAAAAACTGGCAGAAGTAAAAAAGAAAAAGAAAGTAAAGTACTCTGTAGTAGATTACCCATTCTTTCACATCTTGGATAATTGTAGGCCAATAGTATCCAGCAATAACCCTGTTTTGAGTGCCTCTGACGCCACTGTGATTTCCAGTCCCAGGGTTATTGTGGCACTCCGTAAGAACAGACCTCTTCTCTTCCTCTGACAGGACAACTAGCCGCATGTACTGCCTACTGGGGCCGACGTAGAAGAGTCTGTCATCTATTTTAATAGGAAAAAAGAAAAAGTCAAAAGAAGCAGCAATTTAATGTAAAAAGATCAAATTACATAACCAGATATGGGCTGAACAAGTAAGTTACGTTACAGTGAACGTAGCTTGATATTTTTAAAACAATTATTATTATTTTTTAATGTTTCGGTACTAATAGTTACCCTTGATGATGAAATTCACCGACGTCCGTCGTACCTTCCGACGATTTGCAGAATTGTCAGGAATTTCTCCTTTTAAGATAAATTCTTGAAGCTGTATATAAAACGCAAAAGAATCCATATCGCTACTGTCGTAAAAACGTTGACAGTGACAGGAAGTGGAAGCATTTCGCGCATGCGCAGTACAAATCGTGTTTCCGGTACGGATCGAGTAGTGACACACGCCATGTTTCAGCGCCCACTGCTTGCCTTCCGCTTCCGCCTCGACTCTGACGTGCGGCTGATGGGCGGGGCCGCTCCGTTGACGTCATGGCACATAACGGTTTATAGAGTTTAAAAGAAAATTTCACTTTCATTGCCAGATATTTCTTATTTTTGATTGGAAAAATATTAGGCTATAACAACATACGATTAATGATTTTTAGATTGCATACGTGGCCCATTGTATTTATACTTCAGTTATCCTATGAAATTAGTACCTTTTATCTTTTGTGTGCTATTTAGGTAGCCTATTTGTTCTGTAAACATATTATATATATATATATATATATATATATATATATATATATATATATATATATATATATATATATATATATATAAACCATAAAAGGTTTTTGAAATTATAAACACACACACACACACACACACACACACATAGGCTATACTGGCCAACATTTGAAGCGGATTTATATATGTGTATATATATATATATATATATATATATATAAGTGCATTTACATTTAACTGGGCTATATTTATTTAGGCTAATTTGTACTTAAGTAATGTATTCAAGTTCAAAAGTTGTAAAGTTCTGATTTAACATTCAGAATTTGCAACAAATAACATATTCTGTCATGATAGTTTTAAAAACTGTACACATTTAGCCTACTGAAATATTTGGGGGGAAATATTTGGCCACAAGGTGGCGCTATGAGCTCTTTCTTACTCATAATAGTGCATACAGTGATTTTACTGCACTGTGATTGAAACTAGAGTTGAATTTATGAATCTATTAGGAGAATATAAAAATCACGAGGAAAGTATAGCTGGAAATTAAGGAAATTTCAGCATGTGTTTAGAGTAAAAAGCTGTTTAAGAAGAGAAAATGTGCTTATAAAATATTTGTTATAGTCTATAGCCTAATATATTTGCTTATATTTAGCTGATCCGTCTACTCGGTTCATTTGCTTATTTCCTGAAGCAACCTGGAGGTCATTATATTATGTTAATTATCTTTTTACAAGCCAATGTTTTTAACCATTATACTAATAGATTTTTACTATTTAACTTTGAGATGTTATGTGTGTGCATGCTTGCACAGAAGAATAAAAAAGAGAATGCTTAGCAGTTTATAAAGAAACACAATGAGGCAGAAATGCACACACACCCTCAGAGGATGTTGTTGTTACTCACTCTCTGCTGACACTAAATGAGTGCTAATGACAGCACTGATGTGATAATTGCTGTGCCACAGTGAATATGTTAATGTAAATGTGTTGTGTTTGTGAGTGTGATGTTATTGTTTAGACTGATCTATTGAGGAAAGGGTTATGATTACTGTATGTATAGGGTGGGGTTAGGGAAAACCTATTTTTTGATCTCGAAAATAAACTGACTTGCTAAAAATAGCACAAAAATATGAAAGCAATGAAAAAAATAAAGTGTATTATAGGCCTATTGTCTGATGAGTGAGCAAAGTTAAATATAAAATGCTTTCAAATGACTCTTTTCCTCTAAAACTTGTTTTGCATGTATTTCAGTATTTGCATGTTTTGCATGTAAAATCGGTAGGCCTATGTCTGCCCTGTGAATGTTTCATTATTAAACTCTCCTAAAACATGCTTTTCATCATTCAACATTCTGTGGTGGACATAAAAGTGGTGAAAATTATATTGAAACATTTTGGACTCATTCTTCTTGCTAGATAGGATTCATTGCTAGCATTTTATGCATCCTGAATTCATGCATATTTTCACACTTGCATAATTTGACAAAATTACAGCTCATTGGAATTAAATGACGTGCAATAAAAATATTCCATTCACACATCATGTCAAGTGTCTTCACACATCATGTCTCATATTTCATCTCAAGCATGCTCTTCACTGATAATTTTGTTTCCTTGGTAACCAAAGACACAAACTTTAAAAAAAAATAATAATAATCTTGCATTGTGGAAGAAATAAACTGATTTATTTATTTATTTTTTTACTGATATAAATCATTTTTGCACCATATATTTAAAAAATATAATCATTATTATTTAATGATGGATTTTCACATTTAAAAAAAAACAAAACACAAATCTGAGATTGATAAAATAGTAGCTATACTAACTATTAATAAGCAGCAAATTAGGAATTTATTGAAGGAAAAGTCATAGTTAATAAGTGTTCCCTATTCTAAAGTGTTACCAAAAAAGGATACACATATGTTATGTTTATCTAGGCAAGGCAAGGCAAGTTTATTTATATAGCACATTTCATACACAATGGTAATTCAAAGTGCTTTACATAAAAGGAAATAAAATAATAATTAAAAAAATAATCACTACAATAAAACCATAAATTTAAAAACATTTAAAATGATTTAAAAATTGATTTAAAATGAATTTAGAACAGTTAAAAATAAAAATGAGTGGTCTGTTAGGTTTATATTCAGTGAGCATATCTGCATTGTATTTAGGTCCTAGGCCATTGAGTGATTTATAAACAAGTAAAAGTTTAAATCAATTTTAAATGAAACTGGAAGCCAGTGTAAGGACCTGAGGACTGGTGTGATATGTTCAGATTGTCTGGTTCTAGTCAGAATCCTGGCAGCAGCGTTCTGGATGAGCTGCAGCTGTCTAATGGTCTTCTTTGGAAGGTGAGGAGACCATTACAATAATCCACCCTGCTGGTGATAAAGGCATGAACACGTTTCTCCAAGTCTTGACTGGAAACAAAACATCTAATTCTTGCAATGTTTTTGAGATGATAGTATGCTGATTTAGTTTCTGCTTTGACATGACTACTGAAACTAAGGTCTGTCTCCAGAATCACCCCAAGATTTTTAACTTGATTTTTTGTTGTTTGACCCCTAGAGTCAAGGTATGCATTCACCTTGAGAACTTCATCTTTGTTTCCAAATGCAATGACTTCAGTTTTCTCCTTGTTTAACTGAAGAAAGTTTTGGCACATCCAACTGTTAATTTCATCAGTTCATTGGCAGAGGGAGTCAATGGGGCTATAGTCGTTTGGAGAGAAGGCTAGGTAAATCTGGGTATCATCAGCATAGCTGTGATAGGCAATTTGGTTCTTTCTCATTATTTGACGTAGTGGGAGCATATACAGGCTAAACAAGAGCGGTGCAAGAATTGAGCCTTGTGGGACTCCGCATGTCATGGACGTCCACTTAGACTTTTGCTCTCCTATACTCACATAATAACCTCTCCCTTCTAAGTATGACCTGAACCATTCGAGTACCATCCCAGAAAACCCGACCCAGTTTTCTAGTCTCTCTAGAAGTATGTTATGATCGACAGTGTCAAACGCAGCACTAAGATCTATTAGTACCAGCACTGATATTTTGCCAGAATCAGAATTAAAGCGAATATCATTTATTATCTTAATGAGTGCTGTCTCTGTGCTGTGATGCGGTTGGAAACCAGATTGAAAATTGTCCAGGTGTCCATTTGAGTTAAAGTAATGGTTCAGCTGATTAAAAACGACCTTTTCAATAATCTTACCTATGAAAGGAAGATTTGATATCGGTCTATAGTTGCTCAATATGGTGTTATCAAGATTGCGCTTTTTCAGAAGGGGCTTAACAACTGCAGTTTTTAGGGAGTTTGGAAAAGTCCCAGAAAGAAGTGAGGCATTCACCACTTCTAAGATGTCTGCTTCTAAACAGTTAAGCACACTTTTGAAAAAAGATGTAGGAAGTTTTACCTAAAGTCATTAAAGTCGTTTCAATCTGAAGTAATTTCTGTTTATTAGTATGGTTGAAAACACAATAACTGGCAACTGAAACAGAGAGAACTCAGGACTTAAGAACACAAGAACTAATGGGATAATAAATGACACAACAGGTGGGAACAATGAACTAATCAAGACACAGGCAAAAGTCACACAGACATGTAACAATTGGTTAAAAAAATAGGATTAAATACATAAGGGATATTTGTGTTATTTACTTATTGCAGATTTGTATCATATTATGAGTTTGCATTTCATTGTTTTAATTCATTTTGAGGAATACTGATTCTATTTTTGTGCGAGTGAGGCGAGTATATGCATGGTCACATTTAGTCTAGAACTAGTAATCATCATGTTTACAGTGCACACAACAACTCTGCACTTACTCCTGATTTCTCTCAACTTGAGGATAGGAGAACTGTCAGTCAACAATTGGGAAAACAAAGATACTTATTTGAAAAAAGCTCTTCTAAATCAAAAAGTAACACGCTCCTCTACTATTTAGCCTAGGCCTACTTGAAAAAGTAATCTGATTACGTAACTCAAGTCATAATGCATTACCCCCAACCCTGGTTAGCAAAATGTTCTTAAAACCTATTTAGCTGGGCAGGAAAAATCTAAAAAATTTTATGTAATTAAGAGAGGCTCTGTCCATCTCTTTTAATATTCTAACATTCCATCCGGTTATCACCATGTACGGAGTGTTAGGCAGTGACAGTTCTCACTGACGTCTGTGCACACACACATACACACAAACGACAGGATGCACGTGGGAGGAGAGAAAACGCCGGAGACAGCATGAATAGGAGTAGGTGGATAGAGAAATCTACTTTCCCCTCTATTTTTCATCCTCTCCCGCTCATCCTCAATCTGAAACTGGCTTTTACCTGTTATGCAAGGGGCTGCCTACTCTCAGCATCATAGAAAGAGCAGGTTCATTTTCAGACCTACCAAAAATAAATTCCATTCTGTGAACTACTGCCACACACATATGCTAATGGACAGGCAGACTCATAAAAACGCTATTATAGATGCGGGTTGTCTTCATTAGATTGCATTACAGCTTTTATATAACTGTGGATGATGAACAGCTTGTGCACACACAGACAGAAGAAAAAAATGAATTTAACACTAAATCCACACACAGCGTAGCCTGATTGATTCCTATTTGATGCAAAATCTCTGCAGCCAGAATGTCGACTGAGTAAACTAGGGACTGAATCCAAGCCAATTTATAGTCCAAATTTTGGACTCCTTCTCCTTCTGCCTGCATGGAGATTTTAGGTTTCTAAAATCTTTCAAAAGATTCAGCATCACCTCCTTCAGCAAGAGCAGCTCCAGATGGACAGACTGAAGCTGAGAGCCAGAGAGAGCAGTTGCAGAGCTGTTGTAGGTTTACTGTGCAGCTGCGAGTACAATCACTGTCCCTGCAGGTATTTAGAGATCAGAAGCTTCAGGAAAAGCACAGTTTGGACAGAGGTCAATAGCGGTTATTTTTTGTTTTTTGTTTTTTTAGTATAGTACATGTTTATTTGAGAATTAAATATATAAGCATTTTATCAACAAATAATTCATATAACAAATGCCAAGTGAAAGAAGAATCAAGTGATTTCATAAATAAACGTTAACTGAAATAAAAGGAAATATAAATTTTTCAGCTAGTTACCAAGGTAACATTTTTCATTTGGTTTAACTTGATATACTAAAATAACTAAAAATAAAGAAACTAAAATGAATAAATAACTATTAATAAAAACTATATTTAAAAATGACAAAACGCACAACAAAATTACTAAAACTTTCACAATATTAACAAAAAGTATGAGATTATATCAATGACACTAAAATACAGTTTGATGTGGTATTAGATAATATTTTAAAGCAATAATATGTGTCTGCAGTGTACGCATTTTGGTTGCATTGTGTCCTATACTTCAGTTGGCTTTGCACATATTTTATAATCGTTCCATTGACATTAATTCTCTCATAATTTTGTTGGATTCATTTGTGTTTAAGAAGGTCAAGATCTAAGCATCTCCTTGAAGATTGTCATGAAAATATGGCTGACTCTCTGCTCTGAGAACCTCAATAACTACTGGCCCCAGTTTAGAGCCTGCTCTGTGACCCAATTACTGTCATAAGAATAAAAATGATTAAGCAATTAATTCCCCCCCCCCACACACCAAGTCTCTCTCACACAGATACTCACGAGAGTGGCACACGGACAAAATTCACATGGCACTCAATCACAGGCCCTCTAACACGCACACACACTCTACAACAACCTCAATACACCCACACACACTCTCCTGCACTCCTCTAGCACTCACGTTTCAGATGGTCACACGTGTCTAAAAACACATGACACAATACAATACAGAGGTCAAAAATTTGGTCAAATCAATAGCAGCTGACAAACATCATCCAGATTATTCTAAAACACAGTATTACCTTCCTGTCAGTGATCTTGAGAAAGTCCTATAAGCAAAATTAAACATCAATATCATTATTTACAGCTGTTAAACTGTGACAATTTTACAATGCCTTTGAGGGTGGTCAACTTTCTTTTTTTTTTAGCACAGAGAACAATCAAAATATTTTTTTAAAGAAAACATCACAGTTATTGTGATTTATTTGTGACATGTATAATTTGTGAATAAGTAAAGCAGGCCTATTTTGCTGTAACGTCCGATATAGGAATATAGGAGAGAAGTTGTTGCTTTCGTTACCTCCAAACGCAAAAGCAATTTCAGAGCAGACAATATACATATATATATATATATATATATACAGTGGGGGATTATTTGATACCCTGCTGATTTTGTACGTTTGCCCAATTGCAAAGGAATTGTCAGTCTAAAATTTTAATGGTAGGTTTATTTTAACAGTGAGAGACAGAATAACAACAACAAAAAAATCCAGAAAAACGCATTTCAAAAAAGTTGTTGATCTATTTGCTCTCTTTTTGGTTACCATGGAAATTCTGCCTAGAGCAATTATCACCACCTAGCAATTAGGAGAGAACATTTCATCTTTAGCTCCGACGTTTTTTGCTGTCAAACACTAGAGCTGAAGAGTGACTTGTGATGTAGCCTACATAAACACACCTTAAGCGGTGTTGGATAGGAAAATCAGGCGCGCTTTTAGAGCAGGTGCACTACCACAAACATTGGCTGTGTCTCAAATTCATCAAGCAGCACTTCTGCCATACTTTGCATCATTAGTTTGATTGGATTCCTGGAGTTCATCACGTAAACTGACAGCGATTTTATGCAGTAGCTGTTGGAGCTCGTGCACCAGTACGGAGTCGGCCTACGCCCACCGAATTTATACCGCCCCCTCCTCTATCCTCCGGTGCATAGGACGGAGAACGCGAAGGAGACGCGTACGTGAAGAGCTGCCATCGGAGGGAATATTCCGTTTTCGTTTACAGGAAACCTCCGTATCGACAAGACAAGATGGATGAAATGGAAGAGGAGTTAAAATGCCCGGTGTGCGGCTCGTTTTTCCGCGAACCGATCATCCTGCCCTGCTCGCATAATATCTGCCTGGCCTGCGCGAGAAACATCCTGGTGCAGACGCCCGACGCCGAATCCCCGCAGAGCAGCCGCGCTTCAGGCTCCGGCGTCTCCGATTATGATTACTTAGACCTGGATAAGATGAGTCTGTACAGCGAGGCGGACAGCGGATACGGCTCTTACGGCGGGTTCGTGAGCGCACCGACCACCCCGTGCCAGAAGTCCCCCAACGGGGTGCGCGTTTTCCCCCCTACCGTGCCTCCTCCGCCCCAGGCGCAACACCACCTGCTGCCTCACACCGGCGTCCTGCCGCCGGTCCCGCGGAACTCCTGCCTCACCTGCCCGCAGTGCCACCGCAGCCTGACGCTGGACGACCGGGGGCTCCGGGGCTTCCCCAAGAACCGTGTACTGGAAGGGGTTGTGGACCGGTATCAGCAGAGCAAAGCGGCCGCGCTCAAGTGTCAGCTGTGCGAGAAGAGCCCCCGCGAGGCGACGGTCATGTGCGAACAGTGCGACGTGTTCTACTGCGATCCGTGCCGCATGCGGTGCCATCCGCCCCGGGGTCCGCTGGCCAAACACCGGCTCGTGCCTCCGGCGCAAGGCAGAATCAGTCGCCGCGCGAGCCCCCGGAAGACCTCCACCTGCACCGAGCACGAGCTGGAGAACCTGAGTATGTACTGCGTCCAGTGTAAGACCCCCGTGTGCTACCAGTGTCTGGAGGACGGCAAACATTCCACTCACGAGGTCAAAGCGCTGGGGGCCATGTGGAAGCTCCACAAGGTGGGGAAACTGGTTGAGATTGTTGTTTACTATTAAAAAAAAAAAAAATCGCTGATGACTAAAAAAGCATCTTAAAACCAGCCTGGTTTAAACTGGTCTAACAGATGAACAACCTGGTCTGGATGTCTCACAGTCTGGGTAAACTGGTCTTCAGTTGGTTTAGCTGGTCTGCTACACTCTTAAAAATAAAGGTTCCAAAAGGAGTAATGCCATAGAAGAATTATTTTTGGTTTCCCAAATAATCTTTTAGTGAACAGTTCTTTAAAAGAATCATTATTTTCATTATCTTATTGTGTAAAGAACATTCTAAAGAATCTTTTTCCACTGTATAGAACCTTTTGTGAGGAAAGATTCCATGGATGTTAAACCTTATTCATGGCACCATCAATGCCAATAAAGAACCTTTGTTTTTAAGAGTGTGCAGCCTGACCAGCTCAAAAGTGCCCTAAACCATTTTAAAACCAGCTCAAATCTCCTTTTTCAGTGGGCCGAGCACTCTGATTTTAGTATAAAATGTCTAGTGCAGTAAGACTTGTCACTGTGAAGGGTGAGACACCACCGGTCTAATTAAAACACAGCGCACGACACAACCAGCTATGATTCAGGCCAAATGAAAAACACTTGCGCACCAGCTCTCCAGCTTAGATTCAACAGAAAAAAAAACCCAAAGTATTTCAAATCCAGGTATTCAAGACAAACCATCTGATGGAAAATATGTTTGTGTGGATTTTGAGGCATCTATAATCATAACTGCAGTGCACATTCTGTGCTGTTTTAAAGTGATGGAGGTTAAATGCTTCTGTGATGTTGTGTTATTTTCCAAATATCTGTTGATGGGAACTCAACCGTACAGAATGCTCGTGTTAACTGTGTGTGTCTGGATTCCTCAGGGAACATGTAAAACTGCTGTGGCCGTGGCCTGTTGTTGTAGCAACATGATACAGTGAGGTGATTTACTGTGTCTGTCTGTGGAAGAGAAAGACTGTATCCATAGGAGAGGTGAAGAATGAAGAAAGAGTCCCCCCTCTCTCTCCTAGTCCTAACATGCATGCATTATGTGAGTTAATAAATTGTGAGTTAATTTAGCAGTGAACACAGCAAGACTGTTTTATTTATTCAGAAACCATTAACACGCGCAATCAACAGGAAGGGAGATGGTGGATCAATAAGTACATGGTTTAACACGGCTCACACAGGTTATACCTTAGAAAAAATGTTGGCGTGAGACCACTAGTGATGCTTCGATATTAAATATTCTGGGTGATATGATAGGATGATAATTATTTTTATGGCTGATAAGCGATAAATAGGCAATGTTAAAAAAAATAAAAAATAGATACTAAAAAGCCAGTAATTTTAAATGCTACAAGTGAATTAATACACCATGACGATAATATGAAAATGGTTTTTCATTTTGAGATTTGCTACAGATTATAAAGTGTTATTAAATTTTAGTTTTTTTTTAAAAGATTAATTTTATGAGTGATGCTGATCTTTTGAGCTTTGTCTTCATCAAAGAATCCTGAAATTATCAATGTGTGAAGTAGTTCTGCTGCTTAATATTTTTGTATTAATATTTAATATTTGACAAAAATATTGTTAACATTGATAATAATAAGAAATGTTTCTAAAGCACCAAATCAGCATATTAGAATGATTTCTGAAGGATCATGTGACACTGAAGACTGGAGTAATGATGCTGAAAATTCAGCTTTGCCATCACAAGGGTAAATTATTTTTTTAAATATATTAAAATAGAATTTTAGAATATTTTTTTTTAAATCAAATAAATGCAGCCTTCGTGAGCATATAAGAAACTTCTTTCAAAAATATTACAGGCCCCAAACTTTTGAACAGTTGTGTATATCTAATTTTGACTGATAAATTACTATAAATTTTAAGTCTGTTAATTAGAAATTCAATAAAATAATTAAAAATAGTACATTTCAGGCATTTGATTGCATTTTATTTGACAGTTTGGGTTGACCTCTGATATATGGTCCTAACATTCACCCCTCTGTCACCTTTGAATGATGTGAGGAGACATTTCCATGTGCAGACAGATATGAGAGCAGAACAAAATACCAGGCACTATAGGAAACCATTCCTATCCAATGTCCACCCCCGCATTTCAAGCACTGCATTACTCCATGTGTTGAGCTGCGTCATTTTGTGTGTTCAGTTACATTACTCTCTGTTCAGGGCTCCATGTCTGATGTTGTGGCTGCATAATATCAGTTTGAACTGGGACAGCAGCAGCATCACGGCAGACCCAAATACGGCTTCCCCCTTTTAGCACCTGGGACACACACACACACACACACACACACAGAGATCAGATCTTGGATCAGTGTCCTCTACTATGGTCCCATATGTAGCTGTGTCACTGAACACTGGTGAGCTGGCCTCATATCAGAGGAAAATGGCCTCATTCCGCACTGCAGACACTTGCTCGTCATTCACTAAACAGATTGTAGTTTTGCTGTAGCCTCAGGGCACCATATGCTTCTCTTTTTCTCCATTTCTCCATCTATCTTTCCGTGCACAGACATTTACACAGCAAGCAGGAAATGGAGCCTGTGATGTGTTGATGCTCTGAATGTCTTTTTACTTGAAGGGAGTATATTACTGCTTTTTGCAACAGTGCCAAATATTCCGATTTTAATATTTTTATTGGTAAAATAGTAGTCCACAGATATAGCCAATGCCTATATCTAGAGTCCTAGGTGTCAGATATAATGCCATATATAGAATATTTTGTATTTTTTAACATTTCACTTATTTTGCATGATTAGTTTACAGACTTTACAGATTTTACTAACAGTTCACTAAATTATAAACAGAAATTGTTTATTGTCCAGTGAAAAGGCTGTCGTTCGATTTTGGAATTGGTTTATTACTAGTGCAAAACATACATAGCTAAAGATTTATTTTAAAGTTCAAATGCAATATAATGATAAGTCTGGAATGATTTCCATCTTTTTTCTCAAAGTGTGCAGTTTTTGTGCCGCTAGTGCACCAAATGGAAATATGAAAAAATGATTGTTTGCAAACATGTTTTCTAAATATTCTTGTTGCCCCTGCTGCCCACCCCGTCTTCTACTGCATGACCAAACTAGTAGTGCGTAGTGTGTAATGCAGTGATATGTTGGGCTCTATATGTGGTATTCTAGTGTGTAACATTGTGATATGAGACTAACTCTTTTAAGGTAAGAAAACTCTTGTGATACATTTATTGGCAAGACTAAGGAAAGACAGCACAGGTGAATGCGATAAATTTCAAACAGATTTCACCACACTTGATTAATCACAGTACGTTAGGACAAATGTTTTGTAGTATATTTTCTGAAATGTTATGTTTAAAAACAAATGAGGCATTATCTAATTAAATATGCATTTATTTGCATACATTTTCCAGAATGGAAATCTGAACATTGGATGAAGCCAGGTTCAAAATTCTTATTTTTATTTTAGAAATACTATGGAAGCGCAATAGCCCAAAATCTCAAAATTGACCAGTGCAAGAAAAAACAAGGGTTCTGCCTGTGGTGTCTTTCCCTAATTATTTAACTAATGGGTTTGTAGCAACTGGGCCCTTATTACAGAACCAACTGAACTCCAGAATCCTGTCTTATCTGTTTACTAACAATGGTGATTTCAGCTCTCAGTTAGGACAAGTGCTTAAGATAGGATGTTTCTGTAACACTGCACCTGGTGGGTTCTCGTTGTAGGACTGTAGTATGTCTAGTATGTTAGTATGCATTGCTTTAGTGTGCAGTGCTGTAATGTGCTGGGCTTTAGTGTGTGAGGCTGTTATGGCTCTAGTATGTAACGTTCTAGAGCGTAGGCTGTAGTGTATATGGCTGTGATGTAGTATGTAGGCCATAGAATAAAATTTGGAGCACTGTGTTTCATTCCTTGTTCTCTGATTTTTGTTCCTCGTTTGAGAACAGACCACAAATGAAAGTGGAGGTCTCATGGCGGATGGTTGTCATAGCAATGTGAGAACATTTATAATGGGATATCTTTCCCACTCTAAAGCAACATCCTTTCATTGTGCCTGACGCACACACATACGCACGTTCACTCCTCTTCCTATTCTCTCACCCACTCTTTAAATGACAGATTTAATGACTAACCTCTCACAAATTGTGTCACTTCCTCGCTCAACTCAACTTTCTAGCATAAACACATTTCATGTACATCACTGATTCCCTGTTGTAGCAGATTCAACTGAATGTTAAACTGTGTTAAACAAAGTGTTAAGAGTACAGAAAAAAAAGTATTATAGTAAAGATAAAAAATTATTAAATGTCATTTAAAAAAATATTGGGACTCTTTATGGTCTTAAATCTAGTAAAGCGCCATTTATAAATAAAATGCTGAAAAAAAAGTCAAGATTTACATAGTACTGTTCAAAAGTTTGGGGACAGTAAGAATTTTTTATTTTTTTAATGAATTGCTTATTCAGCTAAAATGCATCAGTTGATCAAAAGTAGCAGTAAAGACTTTTACAATGTTACAAAAAAGTCAAATAAATGTCAAAAGTTTAAAAAATGTTAGGCCTATTCTTTTAAACTTTATATTCATCAATAAAATCCTGGGCGGAAAAAGTATTATGGTTTCCACAAAAATATTAAGTGGAATAACTGTTTTTAACATTGAAAATAATAATAACCAAATCGGCATATCAGAATTATTTCTGAAGAATCATGTGACACTGAATACTGGAGTAATGGCTAATGAAAATTCAAATTTGTCATCACAGGAATAAATTACATTTTAAAATGTATTAAGTTATTTTAAATAACCTCGAACTTCTGAATAGAAGTGTATTGTACTAAAACAAAACAAAAAAGCATAAAATTGAACTTTTTATTATTCTTATTAATATTATTCTTATTATTTTTTACAGAAAGTTTACTCGCAAAATTAATTTGAAAATATTTCAGACAGAAACAGAAATTTTTTATTTTCCAAATGTCAAGGCTGTTGTTAGAATTTTTGAACTGGTTTATCCAAAAAGCTTTAGCAAGGTCCACACGTAACCTAATCATGCATTACTAAAGCTTTAGTAAAATTAGGTTAGTGAAGTTCAATTGCTCTTTATATATAGTTCCTATATCTTCTCACATCTCTCTCTCCTTCTGTCTTTATGTTTCCAGGGACAGCTCTCTCAAGCACTGAATGTTCTGTCTGATCGGGCCACAGAGGCCAAAGAGTTCCTGGTGCAGCTCAGAAATATGGTACAACACATACAGGTACAACAGTGACACACACTAACACTTATGCACTCATACACACACCTGTGCAGTGCTGTATCAGCTTTTACAATCTAATTCTTTCCTCACCTTGTGTTTCAGGAGAATGGAGTTGAGTTCGAGGCATGTTTGGTCGCCCAGTGTGATGCTCTGATTGAAGCTCTCAACCGCAGGAAAGCTCAGCTTCTCAGCAGAGTAACCAAAGAACATGAACACAAACTCTCAGTAAGCACAGCCACACAAAACATCCCCAACCCAATGGAAGTTTGTCTCTAAGATAAATACAGTATGTTGTTTGTTTTATATAAATGTGACAAGAATTGTACACTGTAATAAAAAATCGGTGGAAAAATGGAAATAAAACTGGTCATATTCTCTCAGGATATTTTCTGTTAAGTTTATGGAAATTTCCTTTAATCCTAAAACACAATATGTAATTCAGAATACAGGTACAACACCTGTGAAATATCAATACAGAAAATTCCTATATATTATTGAGCCATATTTTAGAGTGAAGTGACAAACTATTGGGCAGCAGGAACACATATGCATTATCATTAGGCCTGTAACACAGCAAGATGGTTAAAAGCAGAAACCAATTATCCAGCCTGCTGTTTCTAGATGCATGTGAGTCACTGAAGGGATTAAATGTTCCTCAACATGCATGCCTAACGTTCACTTCTCAGTTATTGGGCCTCATTCCTTATTTTTAGGAGCTCATTAGTAAAAACAAAAAAAACAAAAGCAGAATGACAGCTCTTTGTACTCTTTTGGAGGTAAAGGAATGGTTGGAAAAAATGGATCTGGTGCTAATTACCTAAATCAAACAAGTCGATTTGATTTCTTAATTCGAGGTTTAGCGACTGCCACCTTAAGGCTTTTTAGTATGTGTTAATAGAAGTGATGAATGAATTAGATTAACACTGTTTTTTTTTTATTGCACCTTTTTCAAGTTGCATTTTCCAGTAGCTTTGTAGGAATAGAACTGTAGTAAAATACATTGAAAGCATATGGTCCGCAAAAAAAAATATTTTCATACCTGTAAGGTTTCTTCCGCGGAACACAAAAGAAGATATTTTGAAGAATGTTTGTAAGTAAACAGTTTTGGTTCCCACTGACTTCTATTGTATGGACAAAAATAAATAAGCCAGTAGGAATAAACATGTTTTGTTATCAAAATTCTTCAAAATATCTGAATAAATAAGCTTTCCATTGATGTATGGTTTGTTAGGATCTGACAATATTTGGCCGAGATACAACTATTTGAAAATCTGGAATCTGAGGGTGCAAAAAAATCTAAATATTGAGAAAGTTTTGATACATTTACGGTAAGAAATTTACAAAATATCTTCATGGAACCTGATCTTTACTTAATATCCTAATGATTTTTGGCATAAAAGAAAAATCGATAATTTTGACCCATACAATGTATTTTTGGCTATTGCTACAAATATACCCCAGCAATTTAAGACTGGTTTTGTGGTCCAGGGTCACAAACGATGACAGAATTTAGTTTAGTGTTTAGTTTATTAACTAATATTCATGGAAATCTCCACACATTTCTGTATCAGGGCAACAGATGACTGGGCACTGAGGATATTTTCTATTTCCCCATTAAAAATTCATCAAACCTCTTTTCTGCCAAAGTTGGATTCAGAATATTTTCATGCTTAAGGCAGCAGGGCTAATCAGCAGCCATTGTTGGTGTGTCAGAACAGCCTGTTTCTAGCCCAAGCTTCTATACTGTATGAAAAGATTTTCTATCATGGGTTAAACGCAGCTTAATGGTTAAAAATCTGGGCTATTAACACAGCAATATTAGGTTTAACCTCGAGTCATTGTGTCCTTGAATAAGACTCTGAATCCCAGGCTGCTCCAGTGAGACTGCATCTATAGTTAGTGTGCTGCAATTCTCTTAGTTGAAATGCAGCTGTGAAATGGCAAGTAACCAAATGTAAAATCAGTGTGCTTTCAAATCGTCTCAAGAATTCTTGTCAGTTCTAACTCTAGTCACTTATAATGCGCTAACATGATCCTGATTTGGTCTTCCAGTGGGTAGTTGTTAAATAACATGTCCGGATTAAAATGTATGCAAAGTAAATGTTGAGTTGTATATTTGAGGTGCTTTTATTGCTTACCATTTCTTTTAAGATTTCTAATCTAATCTTTAATCCGCCCCCCCTTCCAATTATCCAGTTGACAAATCCATTTTAATAGCTCAAATTTTTTTTAATCACAAACAAGCTGGAGTGATGACATTAACTCAACTCATGTGCAGTAGATTTCTCTTTCTGTCTGAAAAAGCGAGTAAAATTGTATCATTTTGATATAAATTTTAAGATAAATTAAAAAAACTAGTTCACCCAAAAATAAAAAAATCCTGAAAATGTGCCCACCCTTATGCCATACAAGATATAGATGAGTTTGTTTCGTCATTGGATCAGATTTGGCTAAATTTAGCATCATATCAGTTGCTCACCAATGGATCCTCTGCAGTGAATGGGTGCCGTCAAAATGAGAGTCCAAACAGCTGATAAAAACATCACAATAATCCACAAATAATCAACACAACTCCAGTCTATACGTTAACACTGTGTGTTTGTAACAAACAAATCCATCATTAAGGCATTTTAACTTTAAACAGTTGGTTCTGGCCAAAATATATAATAATCCGTAATCCATAATGATGCTTCCTCCAGTGAAGCGGTTTTATTCAGTTATAGTTTTTAGTTTGATTTAATTGCGCTCTACTTTTCGCAGTAAGTCAGTTAGTGGTACTGTTACTTTTGGCATATATAAATGTTTCTTACATTGAAAGATGACACATATATTTGTTTGTGAGTTATGAAGGGAAATATACTGTTAAAGTTGTCCTGGTCTCCCCTGCTGTTAGTAGTATGTGAGATTTTTTTTATATTGGCCTATTCTCCCTTCTTGTCTCCATGGTGCCACAGGCCTGTTCCCATGGTTACAAAGATGTTGGGGTTCTAGTTTTGACCAGTGGCTCTGCGAGATGAGACTGCATTTCTTCAGTTCTGTCTAGTTCTCTCTCATACTGTTTGGATTTGAATGGCTCTCGTGTGAAGTGTTTTATGTTTGAATCATTCAATGTGGTTAGATGCTCTCTGAGACCGTCTACAGCTTTGGAGGACGCGCACGTGTGTGTTTGTGTGTGTGTGTGCGTGTGCATTAGTGTGTACTTGTTGTGCGTCACGTAAAAGAGATGTAGCCGCTAGGTTTAAGTAGAAGTTGGAGAGGCGCACACTGACACATACATTCATCCATTGAAATATGCAGTCATGAAGTGCAATTGGATTTTAAAATGTTTTTTGTAAAAGGTCAGTGATGTGTTTGCTGCTCAGAGAGGATGCAGACTATTGGTACTGCTGTTGCCTAGCAACAGCACAGTTATCGCGAATTCATTCTCTTTCTTTCTGCCTCTTTATCTCCTTTTTGTCTCAGGTGGTTCGTGATCAGATATCCCACTGCACGGTGAAGTTGAGGCAGACCACAGGACTAATGGAATACTGTCTGGAAGTTATCAAAGAAAACGACCCCAGCGGCTTCCTGCAGGTCCTTGACCCTTTTAATATCGCACTAATGATCCTCATCTGCTGACATGGGCCAGAAAGTTAGGATGTTTATACACTAGAGAAAGACCAAACTTTTAATGGATGTGAATGCATGAGATCCATTTTAAGGGTGTACCAAGATCCAAATCAGTTTGATGTAAAGCAAATTGGATTTCCAAAGACTGGACCGCTTCTCTGAAATTCTCATCGATCAGTGGAGTCCTTCATCAGAGTGTTTTTCTCAGCATTTGCTCTGCTCTAAAATATTACATTGGTTAGATATTAGGGATGAAACATATTGTATGTATTGGTACCATTTTTTTTTTCTGTATTGGTCAGTTTGTGCATGCTCATTTCTTCAGTTTTTGTTTTATTTGTATTACCTTTTATTTGGATAGCACTTATTTAAGTTCATTTTTAAAAACACAAATAAATTAAAAATCTCAAAATATTCTAATTTTGTAATGCCAAACTTAACTTGTTGCATTTTAAAAGCATTTTTATTTATACAAAATAGTGTTCTATTTGACAAATAAACAATTTGAAAAATAATGAAATAATAATATGATAAATAATTATACAAATTAAATGATGAAATTATTATTAAAATAATAGTCATCAGCCATTATTTCATACTCTAGTTTTAAAAATTAAATGATAAAATTATTAAAATAATAATCATTTTTAATTTTTTATTTATACAAAATAGTGTTTTTATTTGCAAAATAAACAGTTTGAAAAATAATGAGATAATAGTAATTATAAAAATTAAATGATAAAATTATTATTAAAATTATAGTCATCAGCCATTATTTTATACTCTATAGTTATAGAAATTAAATGATAAAATTATTATTAAAATAATAGTCATCAGCCATTATTTTATACTCTATAGTTATAGAAATTAAATGATAAAATTATTATTAAAATAATAGTCATCAGCCATTATTTCATACTCTATAGTTTGGTGATGTCTACATTCACTTGCATATTTTTAAAGTATTTTGATTGTAATTTTATAGTGTCTCTTTTTAATTTATTTATAAAAATGGTAGTTTTATTTTTTTTTACATATTATTATAATACATTATATATATATATATATATATATATATATATATATAATATTTTATAGTCTCTTTTTCATGTATCAACCATAACATGAAAATAATTGCCAGCCAGAACTTTAATATCTATACTAGATGTTATTATATTGCTCTTTGTGGGTGTTGTGCAAAACTGGTTGCAAGCCAATGTGACATCATTGGTCTGTTGAGGACCATAGTGAAGACTTTTGTACAATTCACTAAGATTAAAAAAGACTGGTACCTTATATACAAATGGAAAACTGCTTAGAAATGACTTATAAATGAGTGGAAAGGGCATGGAAATGTATTCATTAAAAAGTGTGTGATCTTTCCCTCAAATACAAGGACTCCTGCTTAATGACACTTTGCCTTCCAAAACTTTTCCGATCACAAAATGTTTCTTGCTCCAAGGATTCTTATTAAATTAACAGAAGGTCATACATTTACATAATGGCAACACTTCATTAATTTGACTTAATTCGGTGTAATATATTCTGAATTACAATCTGTCTGTGTGTGTGTGTGTGTAGATCTCAGATGCTCTGATCAGACGGGTCCATATGACAGAGAATCAGTGGGGGAAGGGCTCTCTGACCCCTCGCATGAGCAGTGACTTTGACCTGACGCTGGACAGCGGACCCCTGCTACAGACCATACACCAGTTAGACTTCGTCCAGATGAAGGGTGAGTCTGTGTGTGTGATTGGGCGTTTCATTTTTTTGCATGGCTTTCCTTAATGACACAGTAAGACAGAACACTGGACCCAAAATAACCCTGTCCATCTTTGTTTGTGGCTTTGTGTGTGTGTTTAGTTCCAGCTGCTCCTATTCTTCAGTTAGAGGAGTGCTGCACTCAAACCAACAGTGCGACTCTGTCGTGGAAACAGCCGCCTCTCTCCACCATTGCTGTGGACGGCTACATTTTAGAACTGGATGATGGGAATGGAGGCCAGTTCAGAGTGAGTGTCACATACAGTACACACACTGAACCCTTTTGTGCTATTGCATTCTCAAGATTATATATGCATTACTGATAAAAAAAAAATTTAATGTTTGAAAAGCATGAAAAGTCTCTTATGCTCACCAAGACTGCATTTATTTGATCGAAAATACAGTAAAATTAGGAAATATTATTACAATTTAAAATAACTGTTTCCTGTTTGAATATATTTTAAAATAAAATGTACATACACCAGTACAAATATTTTAACTTCATGGCAGCACCAAGCAAAATTGCAATAATAATGACTATTTCGAGCAAATGGAATCCTACAGAGACCATACGTTATTATTTTTGTGGTCTAGTATTATTTTTCTTTCTCAAAGCAACACTGCATGATGATTCTGCTCAGCTGACTCAATGATCTGTCCAAGAGAAAGAGGTTTTGCTCTAAAGGAAGTTCATGCGTAAATGCATGGACGTACACACTCATCCGATGTCAGTGTGCATTATATTATTAAAGTGATATTGTTGAGCATGGATTTGTTATTTGGCTGTGAGCAGTCAGAATGAGTGACGTTCAATGAGTGAGTTACGAGGGACATGCATGTATTTCCATTAGATCAAGTCAAGTCCACAAACACGGTGTCTCATCTCACATTTGCCGCAAAATGCCTGAGTCTAAAGATGATTCATGCCTTTCACTGGAGAAGTTTATTTATATATTAGAGGACCACTGCACCCACAAACACACACTTATATGATCACACGTGCATGCACGCACACACACAACCACTGTCACTCATTGTTTACACATCATGAATGGCCCCTTGTGATTTAGTTTCATGTGATTTTACATACACCAGCATACAAAAGTTTTTAAAAGAGGTTTCTTATGCTCATCAAGGCTGTATTTATTTGATTAAAAGTGCGGAAAAAACAACAAACTAAAAGAACTGTTTTTCTATTTATATATGTTTTAAAATGTAATTTATTCCTGTGATGCCAAAGCTGAATTTCTCCAGTCTTCAGTGTCTCATGATCCTTCAGAAATCATTCTAATATACTGATTTGCTGCTCTAGAAATATTTCTTATCGTTATCAATGTTGAAAAGAGTTATGCTGCTTAATATTTTTTGTGTGATGCATTTTTTTCAGGTTTCTTTCATGAATAGGAAGTTCAAAAGAACAGCATGTACTGTAGTTGAAACAGAGCTTTTGTAACAACATACAGTAAAAGTCTATACTATCACTTTTGATCAATTTAATGCATCCTTGCTAAATAAACATTAGTCCATGTAGACATTACCATTGAAATACACTCTCTCTCAAACACACACATTGTAACCTACACATTGACACACACACTCAACTATCCTCTAAACAGGCCAAGCTCTTATTTTAGAAAGCCAGGTTCATGTGTTCTCATATTTGCTCCATTTTTGGGTCGATTTTTAGCAACAGTATCACATTGTGTTTTTCCCAAGATATTCATCAGCATATAGAAAATTTGCATACTATGCAAAGTGTGTCTACTACATACTGCAGAAATAGAGTACACTAGCATACTACATACTAATATTTCTGTATACAAATTGTCCAAGTGCCTTGGAATACCAAGGCTGAATTTGATTGTGTATACTAGTCTTACCACAGTACATTATTCTGTTTGTCATAATGCCATTTACAGAGAGCACTGTGTGCTGGATACTATAGTATATCCTGCAAAGCAGTGTGCTCAATCTGGCCATCCATTTCAAGTGTGACCAATAAACCCAAAGTAAAAAGGGTTTTTTAACATCTTTTTTCATTCAATATTTGATTAGACTGCCAAATGTTTACACATTTTAACACAAAATTGTGTGAAACATGTATAATGTTTCATGTATTCCATTTAAAAATAGTATGCAGTATATAATGTGCAATGTACAGTAAGCAGTACCCTAAATGTTCATTACGAACATAGATTTTTAACCATGTGTGTTTACTAACTGAAGTGTGTATTTTGCAGGAGGTGTACGTTGGTATAGAGATGATCTGCACTGTGGATGGTCTGCACTTCAACAGCACTTATAAATCTCGTGTTAAAGCGTTTAACTCCAGTGGAGTCGGCCAGTACAGCAAAACGCTTGTCATGCAGACATCAGAGAGTAAGAGATGTTATCTCACTGTTGCGCACACACACACACACACACACACACACACACATACACAGATGTCTGGTTTGCTATCCTTGTGGGGACTCTCCATAGGCGTAATGCTTTTTCTACTGTACAGACTGTATTTTCTATCGCCCTACACCAACCCTACACCTAAACCCCTTACAGGAAACTTTCTGCATTTTTAGATTTTCAAAGAATTTCATTCTGTGTGATTTATTAGCTTGTTTACCCATGGGGACCTCAATTTAGGTCCCCACCGTGACACTAGTCCCCATGAATCTGTGTGTATTCAGGTTTAAGTCCCCACCTGAATAGAAAAACAGGTACACACACACCACACACACACACACACTTACTATTGAATGCTGTCACTCTTAATGCACAGGGAAGCTTGAGCATGTCAGTGCAAAATGATACAGCAGATTTTTATTAGTAATGTCAATATAGTGTGCAGTTTCCACAAATAGGATATACTTTGGTGTCTTTTTTAAGGAATTTATTATACAAAACCATGATCCGCACTCACATGAAACAGTCTTTTCTTTTCCTTTTATTCTACATTTATCACCAATAGGACAAGGACACAAACGTTTCGGCTAAGGCCGATAGATGTTGTATATTTATTTTTTAATGTTTATGTTAAAAGGTGAGTATCAAAAATGATACATCAGGCTTTTGAGGAAATTGTATTAGTATTTCTCTCAATCATTGTTGTATTGCAAGCTATCATCTTACCTTTTTCCATATAAATATCAGCAACTGCACCTAATTTTTAAATGTTCAGTATAAAATTTAATAAAATTAAAATTTTTCCTCTTGAATTTAAGCTCCATATTCTCCTGTATCATACTATATGAGCCACGAAAGCTTGATGTATCAAATATGATATTAACAAAAAACTTTTTTTACATTTATATTATAATATTATATTTTTATTATATTCTTACATTTCAAAAATTTGATTTTTCTGACTATTTTCTCATATGTCAGACTTTACAGCTTAATGTAAATTATACACATTGTTGCATTGTTACAAAATCATCATTTAAAGTAAATAGAAAATCAGTCAGGTCTTATAATATGTTTTTTGAACTTCTGAAATTTGAGCATTTACCATTGATCATTTAATGTAAAAGAAAAAACAAAAAAAGATTTTCAGGCTCTTTTGTACCCTATTCATGGAAAGTGCCAGTGACGTCACACTGAAAGTCTGCTGTGGAGGTCTTTATGAACACCATTGTATGTCTAATTGTATGTTACTAATATAAATGAATATCATTGTGCTGTTAACTGTACTAACTCTCTATAGAAGTTTATCACTTGTAAGCGCTGAATAAGTCCAGCTTCCCTGATCTGCTGCTTTCCTTCCTCTCTTTCAGTACCCAATTCTGTTACTTTCTTTTTTTTCTCTCCTTCCACCCCTCTGCATTTTCTGTCCTCTGCATTTCTCTGCCTTTTCCACTTTTCTTTATCTCTCCAACCTTCTCTCGCTCTTTCCCCTCTTTCTCTTGATTTCAGTGAGTCTGCCTTCATATGGTAGTAAAACTCTGGCAGCAGGTATGAATGCCTGAACATCATCATTATGTTAACCTCATATACCCTTTCTTGTCTGCTTGTATATGTTTGTTTGTGTGTGAGAGAGAGTGTGAGATTGAGTGTGTGTTTGCAATTTTGTTTTGCAGTGTCTCTGTGTTCTTAAACTCATCTGGACTTTTATTCTTATTGTAAATCAAAGCTCAGCTAGCCTTCGTGACCATATGTGTGTATGTGTGTGTTGTTTCTGCAGTTGCCTGGTTCACCTTTGACCCTGCGTCGGCCCACCCTGACATCATCTTGTCCAACGACAACCTCACGGTGACGTGTAACAGTTACGACGACCGTGTCGTAATGGGCAACACAGGGTTCTCTCGTGGTGTGCACTACTGGGAGATGACCATCGATCGCTATGACAACCACCCTGACCCTGCGTTTGGAGTCGCCCGGGCTGACGTCATGAAGGACGTGATGCTGGGGAAGGATGATAAAGCCTGGGCCATGTATGTGGACAACAACCGCTCCTGGTTCATGCATAACAACTCACACACCAACCGGTATGAATACATTTGTCTGTGTGTGCGTGTTTGTTTTGCAACTTCTCGATTAAATGATTATCATGAGAATCTTAAACAATTAAATTTCTATACATCATGTTATTACTTTTTCAAAAGCAGGGCCAATTAAAGACCATATTGCTCACAGTTTTTAGCAAAAAAAACTATTGAATAACTGAAAAACAATTGGTGTAGAAACAATTGCTAATAAATTTCACAGTTACAAAGAAACAGCAAGTAACACACTGAATTAAATGTGAAATTTTGAAGTAGAAAAACCGTAGTAGTATTTTATAATAAATCATACTCCAATAATCTTTTTTTATTTACAACTTCAAAAGATATCAATAAGTTTTTAAAAAATTGCATTATTATATTACATTATATTACATATTACAAAATATTCACTACAGAGCCTATAGCTCTGTATATTATAATATATTATAAAATTATTGAAATAAATTCTAAGGAAAAAAAAGCCTGATAAAGCGCCTTGTCACAAATGTTCACAGTTGCTCTTGGTTACAAAGTGGATGCTATACATATCTTAGATGAAGCTATGAATGAAGCTAATTTTAATAATTAAATATATATATACTCTATATGTCATTGTAATAGTCCTTAGTCACATAATGACTCATAAACTACGTTTAAAATATATTTGTGAAATTTCAACCAAATTTATTGCCAATTTTGTGACAAGATGCCAACATAGAAGAATCCAGCAAACATGATTTTCTGTTAAAACAGAAAATACACCCACTGACATTTCAAAAGTAAAACATTTCTCTGGAGATTGCAAATACAACACTATTGTTACAGTTTCATGAATCACACCATCAGCTGGCAATATAGAAATAACGCCTTCACCCACGCATTTACAGTGAACTGTATGCTTATTGTTTTCATTCTTTTTGTCTTTCATACTCTCCCACCTTCAGTGTCTTTACCTGTGCATAGATGGTGTGGTAGAATCTGCTATCGGATCTGAACATTATTTCTAAGGCACCATAGGTGTGGATTAACACGCAAAAAATGTCCCTAATGTATGAGGGATATCACTGAAATAGGTGTCCTGAGAAATCACACCTGTCTCAGTGACGGCCCTTAGGCTCTGTGAACAGCAAAAATATCAGAAATGCTCTCTGCTTGTTAATTAATGTGCATGTTCATGTTTGCTGACATATGGTTGGCTATCATTTTTTTGGGGGCAGTGTTTTAGACAGAATATATATGATGGAAAGATGGGTCTGGTTCATTTGTGGCGGAAATTCAGTAGCCCCTCACTGCAGAACACAAGATCCAGGGGGTGGAGATGGGTGGGCTTCAGGGAGTGGAAACAGGTAGGTTTAGGTATATATAAGGTGGGAGGAGTTGGATCTGGATCCAACCTCGCCCCCTGGATCTTGTGTTCTGCAGTGAGGACCATCTCCAGAAATTAGCAAAACTACAGCGAGTACAAGTGGATGAAAATATGATGCATTACTGCCACCTGCTGCTGGTTTTTATTATTCATATTTAATATATTTAAAGCAAATGCTCACACAACACACAAATGTTAAATAAAAAATTATAGTTTTGTATTTTACATGTGTTTATTGAGTCAAACATGATCGTCTATTATAGGTCTTGCACTCTATTTGGTCAGTGCATCATCTTTCATTTATTCTCTCTTTCTTTTCTCCCTCTCTCAGTACGGATGGAGGAATAAGTAAAGGAGCGACTGTGGGTGTGCTGCTGGATTTCTGTCGTGGGATTCTGTTGTTTTTGATAAATGATGAGCAACAGGGACCCGTTGCCTTCAACACACTGGAGGGCATGTACTACCCGGCCATCAGCCTCAACCGCAATGTTCAGGTAACATTCATTTCATTAATTCACTGCAAGCATTTTAGTACACCACCTCAGCATACTTTTAAAGAGAGTAATGGAAAAAATATACTTGAAAGAATATATTTAAGTGAAAACTAATGTAATGAGATCTGTGGACTTCCTTCTTTCTGTTTTCAAAAGGTTATATATAAAGTATATATACTAATGTACTAACTTAAACCAAAAGCATGGTGCAATAATTTTTGTGTGTGTTTCTTTTCATAGGTGACTCTTCATTCTGGGCTGCCTATTCCTGATTTTTATACACCTGGAGAATCTGAAGCTGCAGGCTCGGTCTGCTGAAGAGTCATTACACACTTATATACATACGTACACACACGCACAGACAAGTGCACATGGATTCAGCTGTGAGTACTTGGCGGGGGAATTGCTGCTGACAGTCATTAATACATTTTAACAAGGTCTGAGATTTCTGAAATGTGAACGGACCTGATATATGTGAGGGTTAGGGTTAACTCAACCCTAACCTTAACTCTGACCCTAATGTATGTGAGGTAAATTGATATTGAAATTCTTGAATCATTTTCTTCTCTCTTTCTTACACTTTTTCTAGATATGATTATTATTATTGATGTTGTCATTGTTGTTTTTATGGAAAAGGTGCTCATGGATGTGAACTCCCAGATTACTGGATATTAACAGATGTCTGTCTGTTGCTTCATGATAAAATCCTCTGTGTGAAGTTAAGCTTAGGCATAAGTTACTGATGTGTTAGACCTTAGAGGATGCATTTTACATTACATAGAAATGTTCTGTTGCATATAAAGGTGATTTTAACTGCAGATGGGGACAGAAACTAGAGTACAATATCTAATATTACAACCTCCTCATGCATATTACGCCTTAGTTAATGTTATATATCCTAAACCCTACCTTGAAACTCAAACCCTGACCCAAACCCGATATTTCCATCCTTCCGCATTCACAGTGGATGAGCGAACATACAATTTGGACGTATTGGACAATGCCAGAATGAGCTGAATGTGTGTCAGTGAGGAGGTAATGGCTTTCTGTTTGTTTAACAGAATAGAAAACACTAATTGGGACAAATACATGCACACGTACACACACACAGGCATTTTCACAGCCTTGCGTAACGTATTATGGAGAGATGAGAATGAATAAAGTTTTTGTTTCTCTCTCTCTGTTTTATTTCTCCTTTGCTGCCTCAAATCCGCACAAGCTAAACGCAAATGCTAAAGAAATAACTGGTGCTGCTTATGTTCAATGTGAGAAAATATTGCAATATTAAAGAGTAGAGCTGCAAATCCAAAAGAGAGAACTTTAAACAAGACAGCATACATTGTAGCTGCTTGAAGCATTGGCTATTAGTTTACCATAAAGGATGTACTTTTGCATTAAGAAAAATATTTAAAATCCCACTGGTGGGGTTAAAATATGGGGCAGGTGCTGTACTTTACCTGTTTGTTGAGCAGATGCTCAACAAACAATTGAATGTTTGGGTGCAGTGAGGGAAAATTTCACCCATTGTAAATTGTATTTTTTCATAAATTAATCCCAATATAAGAACTGTATTATTATTACTATTGTGTCTGAATTGTTGTTATCTGTAAAGTTCTATGCTCAATAAACTGGATTAGGTGCAATATAAAACTGTCTTCTGTCATTTCCCTTCCAAAATAGTTTGTGCAAATTTGCAATGGCAATTTTTTTTATTTGCTACCGTTTACATTTTAAATCTTTGTAGTAATGTGGTTTATATAATTTAAATAACAATTTAACTATTAAATTTTTCAGAAATCTTAGATCTGAGAGACATTTTTGCCCTACAAAAATATCAAAATTAATTTTAATTAAAAAACCGAAAACGTTCATCATAGAAGATGTGTATTCAAGTGTTAGCTGCATTATTATGTATTTTTAATGTCAAGTCATTGATTCATATACTGTACGTTTACCATGGTTAAAAAGTTCAATAAGTCCAATGAGAGAGAGAAAGAGAGAGAGAGAGAGAGAGAGAGACTCTGCTCCTCCCTCTGTGCCTCCTATAAAAATATGGGGCTCGTGACCCCCGGTGCTCGGTGTAACCGGTAATCTTCAGGATGGCGACTCCTCTAACGGACCAGGAGAAGCGAAAGCAGATCAGCATCAGAGGGATCGTCGGTGTGGAGAATGTGGCAGAGCTGAAGAAGGGCTTCAACCGCCACCTGCACTTCACGCTGGTCAAAGACAGGAACGTCGCGACGCCGCGCGATTACTATTTCGCGCTCGCGCACACGGTGCGTGATCACCTGGTGGGCCGCTGGATCCGAACACAGCAGTTCTACTATGAGGCCGACCCCAAGGTGAGTCCGGGGAAAAACACAATGTCTTTTAGAAAGAAGTCACGTGGTAACTTTTGTTTGAAACTTTTAGCCACAGCTAAAAATTTATTATCGAAATGAAATGTAATTTGGAAAAATTATTTGTATTACGTTAACAGTGTGTCATTTTATTGGAATATAAGAAAGATATTTTTACGTTAACATATTGGTGATGGTTTTACCAATACGAAAAAAGGGTAATTTTTATTAAACTATTAAATATTAAATTATTATGGATTAACAGGTTGTAGTGAAGCTGTAGGTCAGGTTAATTAAGTCAGGTGTTTAAATTTTTTAAACATAATGCATTACAAGTAAGTTTTATAGATTCAGATAATATATTTGTTCCAGTTGTTTGTGATTATTACCAGGGTTCAGACTATCATGATAAACCTGTATATATTAGAGAATTTTAAATGTATTAAATAATAATAATATTTTAGAGTAGGCAACTTATTGATTTCCAGTCCTGGAAAAGTTATGAAAATTAATTAAAAAATTCTAGTTATGCACGGCTTAAGTAAGATCACTATAATTTTTTTTTTTTTTTTGTGATGGAAAATAATTTGGCATAATTTGCACCCAATGTACACTCCAAGAATGCTCTGTTTGATTTTTAAATTGTTTATATTTCTGTGTGCTTCAGCGTGTATATTACTTGTCACTGGAGTTCTACATGGGTAGGGCGCTCCAGAACACCATGATTAATCTGGGTCTGCAGAACGCCTGTGATGAGGCTATCTACCAGGTGAGAGAGGACTAAACACTTGTCCATCCATCTGTGCATTTGGCTTTCATTAAATCTCTCTTTTTCCTTTTAGCTGGGGTTGGATATGGAGGATCTGGAAGAGATGGAAGAAGATGCCGGATTAGGGAACGGAGGGCTGGGAAGATTAGCAGGTCTCTCTTTCTTTCTCTCTCTCACACATACACTATACAAATAATTTACCGTATTAATTTAAATTAGCGATATTTACTGTGTATACGCGATCCACAGCTTGTTTTCTCGACTCCATGGCGACTCTGGGTCTGGCTGCTTATGGATATGGTATCCGATATGAGTATGGAATCTTCAACCAGAAAATCAAAGATGGCTGGCAGGTGAATTCACCTAGATTTCCTTAATTTATTAATTAGAAAAGTTCTCATATGCAAGCTTCTGATGTCATAATACAGTTTATTATAGTAGTTCTGACCCATATAACAAATATATATTTTTGGTGTATTTTTAAATATATTTCAGAATACAAAAAAATGCCAAAATGTATCACTAATAAAGATTTTAAAATAAATATATTTCAGATACATTTTAGTTACTTATATTTTCTCATACATTTTTGTATGTTTTCAGATATATTTTTAAATGTATTTCAGATTACAAAAAGTGTCAAAACATATTGCTAATATAGATTTAAAAATCTATTTAAATAAATAAATGTTTCTGTAGGTTTTAGTTACCTATAATTTATATATATTTTCAATCTGCTTATGCTAAATTTATCTTTATTTTGCTTTTCCACAAAATTCTGGGTACTTTACAGTTTGCAATATTTTGTAGGACAGTGTCTGCATAAAAATCAATGTAAATGGGCCAGGAGTCCACTGCGTTTGTGGTCACTGGCCTGGTGCATGTGAGCTTGTCACAGAGCTGATAATACTGCACCAATAGGGATCTCGTGCCAGCAGTAGTAGGTTGATAAGAAACAGCGGCTCAGTGTATTTGCAGAAGGACAGTGATAATGGTGTGTTTGTGCAGTGAAAATGCTCATTTTAAAAAATACACACACTTGACCTTTAACCTGCCCTAGATTTGAGTTCTATGTCCTCCAGTGCAGACCGGCACTGGTGTCCTCTTTCATCATCTCTGTATCATTGTCTGTTAGGTTGAGGAGGCAGATGATTGGTTGAGGTACGGTAACCCCTGGGAGAAAGCTCGTCCTGAGTTCATGCTGCCCGTGCATTTCTACGGCCGTGTGGAGGAAGAGGATGGGAAGGAGCCGAAATGGGTCGACACACAGGTATCAACACAGTTACACGAATAAATACACACCTAAAGGATAGCGGTACCCTGGCCAGGTTAGTAATGCATGTTTGTTGTGTAGGTGGTTCTTGCCATGCCGTACGACACGCCGATCCCTGGATACATGAACAACACTGTGAACACTATGCGCTTGTGGTCTGCACGTGCACCCAACGACTTCAACCTGCGAGACTGTGAGCCATTCACACAACACAATACCAATCCATATTAACTGCAGACATTTATGTGTGATTATATACAAGACAAACATTATAAAAGTATCTTTTTACTAAAGTCAACTTCAAAATTAAAATGTACCCCATTTCCTGGTCTTATTGTGAACGATTCACGAGTGCATAGTATTCCAAAGAAAATTCATTTGTCTTTATTTGTCTGTTTTCAGTTTAACCAGTATTTGTCAAATCAAAATGGATACTAATTAATGTTAAATATTAAATTGAACTAATTTAAATTACTAAATTAAATTACCAGTCAATTTAACCAGTATTTAACAATTTGTAATGGAACTAAATTAAATTATATTAAATTTAAAAATGACTATTAAATATTAAATATCAAATTAAATAAATATTTTTTAATAGCCCTGACATTTACGATTTCGTCAAACACCTGAAATCAGTGCCACTGGAATTTATATGTAATAATTCAATGATGGATGTTTTCTTTTCTTTTCACAGTTAATGTTGGTGATTATATTCAGGCAGTTTTGGACCGTAACTTGGCAGAAAACATTTCCCGTGTACTCTATCCAAATGACAATGTAAGTATATTTTCACCTTTTTAGTCTGTGTGCTTTAGGCAGATTGAGGTTTAAATGGCTTTTCTGCATTCAAACTGCATTAGTCTGCATTAATTATTGTGTGCAGAAAATTAGGTTTCAATTATCCAATGTAAGTGCATCAGATGGTTAATCTCACATCTGATTTCAGATGAGATTTTTGCCCAAACACACTCATTTGTAGCTTTTTGACACTGCAATTTGTGGGTGTTGTAGTTCTTTGAAGGAAAGGAGCTGCGGTTGAAGCAGGAATATTTTGTGGTGGCAGCGACTTTGCAAGATGTGATTCGGCGCTTTAAGACCTCAAAGAGGAACTGCTCTGGACTGTTGTCATTTGATAGCTTCCCTGATAAGGTCTGTTTTCGCTTATACACATTTACAGTAAACATCTCACTTGACCCGAAACAAGCATTCCACACTGTAATTCTGCAGGCACTTACCACCCACGCTAGTCACTACATTAGTGCTTTGCATTATGTTATGAACTTTAAAGTAGTGTACTTGTGTGATACTGCATGTGTGTTTTTCAGGTTGCCATCCAGTTGAATGATACTCACCCTGCTATGGCCATCCCTGAACTGATGAGGATATTTGTGGACATTGAGAAACTAGACTGGGACACAGTAAGATTTATGAATAATTCATGATACACTAATTTTAATAGTTTTATTTAACAACAACAACAGTAGTTAGGGTCGACATTTTGTTTTGTTTTGTACATTCTGAAATGAGTTCTTCTGTGTGAGTATCTAGGCCTGGAATATCACTAAACAAACGTTTGCGTACACAAACCACACGGTTCTGCCTGAAGCTCTGGAGCGCTGGCCAGTCGAACTGTTGGAGAAACTTTTACCCCGACACCTGCAGATCATATACAGGATCAACCAAATACACCTGGATGTGAGTACACTTACACCCAGATTCAGGAAAACTGCATTTACTTTATTATTTATGAGCAATTTTCCAGTTGAAGACAGCTCTTAAATAGAGGATTTGTCAGTTTAGATTTGTCCTCAAAGTGTAGCTAAGTAAACCCACATGCACACTTACATTTAGTGCAGACACCAAATTAATGTTTTTGTATGTGTATGTACGTGTGTGTGTGTGTGTGTGTGTGTGTCTTTGTAGCATATAGCATCTCTGTTTCCAGATGATATGGATCGAATCCGCAGTATGTCTCTGATCGAGGAGGAAGGGGGAAAGAGAGTAAACATGGCTCATCTCTGCATTGTGGGCTCACACAAAGTCAATGGAGTTGCAGAGATTCACTCCGACATCATCAAAAGAGACGTGTAGGCCTCTCTTTATCACATACATACAATCCTACTACATCCCACTGCCGATTATTTTCTTATTTGAATTTAAATTTGATCATTTAGATTCCGAGACTTCAGTGAGCTGGAACCAGAGAAATTTCAGAATAAAACAAACGGCATCACACCACGACGCTGGCTGCTCCTCTGCAACCCAGGACTTGCTGATCTGATCGCAGAGGTCCAACACACACGTTTTTCTCTCATTTTATAACACATTTTGCCAGTTGATGTTTTTATGTTTTTAATTTGTGTGTGTTTGTAGGCTATCGGTGAAGAGTATGTGAAAGATCTGACTCAGCTGCAGAAGCTGAATGATCTGGTCGATGACGATGCTTTCATCCGAGATGTAGCCAAAGTCAAACAGGTTTCATATTAAATTTGTAGATCTTTGTAATCTAGGAGTTAATTTCTTTTTTTCTCCTCTTTATATGCGACCCTGGACCACAAAACCAGTCATAAGTAGCACGGGAATATTTGTATCAATGATCAACAATACATTCTATAGGTCAAAATTATAGATTTTTCTTTTATGCCAACATTCATTAGGAAGGATATTAAGTAAAGATCATGTTCCATGAAGATATTTTGTAAATTTCCTACCAGAAATATATCAACTTGATTTTTGATTAGTAATATGCATTGCTAAGGACTTAATTTGGACAACTTTGAAGGAAATTTTCTTAGTATTTTGATTTTTTTTGCACCCTCATATTCCAGATTTTCAAATAGGTGTATCTCGGCCAAATATTGTCCTATCCTAACAATGATGTATAAATCTCAATTACAAAAAATTGATCCTTATGACTGGTTTTGTGATCCATGGTCACATATAATTTACTACTTTTGAGGTTTTCTGTGGGCATTTCTGACTCAAATGAATGAAATTAGTCAAAATTTTTGACACGTTTTTTTTTTTTGTGTGTGTAGGATAACAAGCTTAAGTTTGCGCAATATTTAGAGAAGGTGTACAAGGTGGACATAAATCCCGCATCCATGTTTGATGTCCATGTGAAAAGAATCCATGAATACAAACGACAGCTGCTCAACTGCCTCCACGTCATCACCATGTACAACCGTATGTACAGAAAACAAACACACACTCACACATGTTGATTAAGCTGTCATGTTTATGTTTTTCAAAATACTTTTACCTATGTAGAGACTCCTTTAAATAAACAACGAAAATTCTGTCATCACTGATTTATCTTTGACTTTCTTTTGTCACGATGTGGGTGGAGAAATGAGGCGAGGACTCAAGTTGCAGGAGAAAATGGGTCTTTTTAATAATAAAACGAAATAAAAAAGGAACAAAAACTACCCCGAGGGGGAAAAACAGGCAGGCAGGCTAGGAACAACAACACTGATAGACATAACTCACACAACATAAATCATCTGACATTAAACAACAGATCAGCACAGGACTGCAGACGTCAGGAGAATAAATAGGGAGACAAAGGAGGAGGGTAACGAGGGAGACACAGGTGGAGCAACTGAAATAATGATGAGGTAACAAGATGGGAGGGGACAGACAATAGACAGGAGAGCACATGGCACCAACAACAAACAACAAGCCATGTGCTCAACAAACAGGCACATTGACCTCTGGTGGCCATCTAAGGCACACCAGCTGATAACAGTGGCATCTGTGCAACACAAAATAAGATACTGAAGAATGTTCCCATCTGTTTCACACACAGGCATCAAAAGGAGCCCCATTAAACCGTTCATACCACGGACTGTGATTATCGGTGGAAAGGTAAAACAAACAACCTTTTCCGAACACACTCACATGCACTGATTTGCAATTTGTACATGTTTAAAAAAGTTTATGGTCAGTTAGATGTTTTAATGTTTTGGAAGAAGTCTCTTATACTCACCAAGGCTGCATTTCTTTGATCCAAAATACTGTAATATTGTGAAATATTATTACAATTTAACATAAGCAGTTTACATTTAAATATATTTTAAAATGTAATTTATCTTTGTGATGACAAAGCTGAATTTTCAGCAGCCATTACTCTAGTCTTCAGAGTGACATGATCCTTTAGAAATCTTACTAATATGCTGATTTGGTGCTTAAGAAGCATTTCTCATTATCATCAGTATTGTGTTGCTTAATATTTTTGTGGAAACTGATACATTTTTTTTTCAGGATTCTTTGATGAATAGAAAGAACAGAAAAGAACAGCATTTATTTGCAATAGAAATCTCTTTCTAGCATTATAAATGCTTGTACTGCAACTTTTGATAAATTTAACGCATTTCTGCTGAACAAAAGTATTCATTTCTTTCAAAATAAAAAATATTACTAACCTCAACCTTTGAATGATAGCGTATGCTTTACTACATATGTTTGTGCAGGCTGCTCCTGGATATCACATGGCAAAGGTGATAATTAAGTTGATCACCTCCGTCGCTGATGTTGTGAATACTGATCCTGTGATCGGCCGTAAACTGAAGGTCATTTACCTGGAGAACTACAGAGTGTCACTTGCAGAGAAAGGTGACATACACACTCACAACGAATATGAGATTGTTTGCGTATTGATGGATAAAGTTATGATTATCTTTGTTTTATCTGCAGTGATTCCAGCTACAGACCTGTCAGAGCAGATCTCCACTGCAGGGACAGAGGCTTCCGGAACGGGAAACATGAAGTTCATGCTGAACGGGGCGCTGACCATTGGCACTATGGATGGTGCCAACGTGGAGATGGCAGAAGAAGCCGGAGAAGAAAACCTCTTCATCTTTGGCATGAGGGTGGAAGATGTGGCAAAAATGGATGAAGAAGGGTAGGGAGTGAGACAAAGAGATTAAATACATGGAAATGGATGCAGAGTAAATGTCATGCTATCTTTGAAGACATTAAACATTCCTTTGTGTGTGTGTGTGTGTGTGTGTGTGCAGCTATGATGCATTACAATATTATGAGAGTCTTCCGGAGCTGAAACAAGCCATAAATCAGATCAAAAGTGGCTATTTTTCACCGAAACAGCCTGAGATGTTCAGTGATATTATCAACTTGCTGTTCCATCATGATCGGTAAAACACTCACACTTTCTTTCTCAAATTCTTACCCTGCAAACTCTCTCACGCTCTCTAAAACTGTCCCCCCAGGTTTAAAGTTTTCGCAGACTATGAGTCTTACGTCGAGTGTCAAGAGAGAGTCAGCGCTCTGTATAAGGTGAACATTATCAAACAAACACATTTTGCCCAAAAAACACGTCAGAGATTTAGATTATTGTTCAGCGTTCTCCTTCATCCTGCTTCATGTAGAATAAAAACCTTTGCAGAACTTTTGTTCAACCAGAGATTCAGACTGGCCAGGTCACATGATTTTAGCAAACAAGACTTTGTAAAAATGGTTTTAACAGTTTTATAATGTAGGTTCAGTTCTGATGAATTTAATGTAATGTAATAAACATGCATGTATAATAAAATACAGACAGTGATAGTTAATTCTTCTAAATGGCCTAATTAGCCAAGTCCTACCTAAAAATGCAAATTATTCATATTTGATGGTGTTTAATGTTTAATAGATTATATTTAATAGATTACACTTTCATAATAGCATTCGTAATTGGTTTGTAAAATGTGTCTGTATGCTTTTTTGTAGCAGTGAATCATTTTGTGAATTAATTGAGATGATTCAGTTTCGAAAAGCTTTGTTTCTCCCATCACTATTTCTCTTTTCATTTTATTTAATTGAGTGTGATATTCAGTGACACATCATCATTACTCATTTACTGACTCAGTTTGTTAATTTCCACCTCCAAGCTATTTTTTTCTGTGAAACACGAAAGTTGAAATTGAAGAATCTTATGATTTAAGAAGATGTGAGACTTAAGAATGATTACACAGTTCTTTTCTATATACTTTAGCAAAGTCAAGCTCCAAAAAATTACAAAGAGACCATAAAAGTGCAATTAATATAGTCCATATTTCTCTGTTTTGGACAGGATCAGAGAGAGTGGACTCGGGTGGTAATTAAGAACATTGCAGCATCTGGAAAGTTCTCCAGTGACCGCACCATTACAGAGTACGCAACTGAGATCTGGGGAGTGGAGCCCACTGACCTGAAGATTCCTCCACCCAGCGAACCCCGTGAAGCTCTGGAGGAAACCGCTCGGGCCCTGCGCAAGAGCTGAACTCGTCAGCACAGTGTCATAGGATCATGAGAAGACTTGTTACAGTAATTAATATAACTACACAACTTAGTAAGAATTCAGTTTTAGTTTTTGCTTTCATTTTTTTCTAAAGGAGTGCCTTGTACAAGCAAAAAGCTCAAATAAACCTCATATTTTAATTCAACATTTCAGCATTGAGTCAGTTTATTCATATAGTATTAGTCAATATAATGATTTTAAGGAAAATGTATAAGAAAAAATGATAATTGTCTAAAAAAGAAGAGTGGATGAGAGGCAGAGGACAAATAGATTTACTTAGAGCTTGCAACACCAAAGTTGTGGGTTCAATTCCAAAGAAACACAATACACACTGTATACATGAATGTAAATATACACTATTGTTCAACAGTTTGTGGTCAGGAGATTTTTTTTTTTATTATTATTTGAAAGAAAACAATACTTTTATTCAGCAAGGAATTAATTGATTCAAATATAAAGTCAATTTGATCAATTTAATTAATTATTTGCTACACTGCTACAAAAATATATATTAAAAAACCAGTTGCTTTGAACTACCTATTCATGAGAGAATCCTGAAAAAGTATCACAGTTTACACAAAATAATAAGAGATATTAATAAAATAGACATAAAAAGAAATTGTTTTTGAGCTTCACTATCACAAAAACAAATGACATTTTAGAATATATTACAATAGAAAACAGTTATTTTAATTAGTTTGACTATTTTTGATCATATAAAAGCAGCTTTGGTGAGCATAAAATGACTGGAACTAGTGTAGATTTTCTTTTAGCTCAACAGGTGCGTAGTTCCATCGCTGTCCTGCCGGAGTCGCAGTCGCGCGCTGTGTTTCTGCTCGTCTCCTCCTCTTCCTCTTGCAGGGCCTTTCAAAATCTCTCTGACCGCCCCATTATAACAGACAATGTAGCACACTGACCCGAGCACTCAGCAGAAAGACATCACATTCACAGCTTTAGCTCCGGCATTAGATCTAAACACACACAGAACGGTTCAGTTTGAGGGCGAGCTCCGGATCAAACTAATGGATTTATAGCCGAATAACGGAGAGACAGCGCGCGTCTGTGAAACCGCCGGGTAAGTTATGTTCTGATGGGTTTAACTTTGACTTTATCACAGTCATCTCACTCATAATAGATTCATGCATTCGGCATTAAACCTTAATATTATGTGTCCTTGCATATGGTTTGAGTTTGTGCCGCGATTTGATCTGCCGATTAATTTATGACTGCAATCTAGAACAAAGTCCAGAACTTTCTTCCTTTAATAACAATGAAAGACTTGTCTTTCACCACAAAACATGTTAGATAAACGAAGTGGCAGTGATCTTAGTATGGGTGTGTATTTTTCGTTTTTAATGGTGTGTTTAATGTTGCTGTGTGTATGTGTTGCTAAGAGTCTCTGTTATGGACTGATGACCTCGATCATCTGAGATTGCAGAACTGTAGCCATGTGAGATGAGGGAAGTAGTTTTGGTTTTCAACAGGTTGTGGCATTGTTTCTATTATGATTTTAATTGTTTAAAAGCCATGCAAAACTAATTGGAAGCGGAGTTAGACACCACAGTGATGGAATGAGCCTTCTGTCTGCAACTGAATCAAACCATCTGTTCATTTAAATGACTCTGATCAGTCTGCTGTGTGTGTCTGTCATTGTCCTCCTTTGTGTCTGTGTCTCCCTACTGGACACTTGTGTGATGCTGAAATCTCTGATTGCTGATTAGTTTTTATTGGGTTGTTGAAATGCTGATCATTTTTTCAGTTTATTAAGTGAGTTATTACAAAGAGATTTCTCAGATTTTTGTTATTCTATTCTAGCCCTGTATGGGACCTGTTGCCATAAGATATAACAGAGCTTCAATAGGTGCTGCTCAACAATGGCCAACAATGCAGACTTTGACATATATAATTTGATATTGTGTAGTAAAAATATTTTGGAAAATATAAAATGCATTCTGAGAATACATTTGTTGAATGCTGCTTTCTTGTGTGTTATTTACATGGTAAATGGTTGCCATGATCATAGAAAACCTGCATATATGTGACTCTGGACCACAAAACCAGTCATAAGTTGTCCAGGTATATTTGTAGCAATAGTATCTATGATTTATGCCAAAAATCATTAGGATATTAAGTAAAGATCATGATCCATGAAGATATTTAGTAATTTCTGATTAGTAATATACATTGCTAAGAACTTCATTTGGACTAATTTAAAGGCGATATTCTCAATATTCTGATATTTTTTGCACCGTCAGATTCCAGATTTTCAAATAGTTGTATCTCGGCCAAATATTGTCCGATCCTAACAAACCATACATCAATGGAAAGCTTATTTATACATTTTTAGATGATTTATAAATCAAATCAAATTCATTTCAATTTCAAAATTGACCCTTATGACTGGTTTTGTGGTCCAGGGTCACATATAAGGTTAAAATTGTGATTTCCCAATGTGGAAATATCATAATTTACAGTGATGCATGTGGCATATGAAATTAATACAGTAGTAAGGTTAGGTGAGGCTCATTTTAATTAATTAGTCAAATACAAAGATGTCTGTTTAATTTATTGCAGTTATGCTCTGTCCAAAAATATTTCTATGTAAACATAAAATTAATTATGAATAAAAATTAAATTAATACAAAGATAAAAATGAGTATCCAGTTATCACAAATGAATGGAAAAGTCAAAGAAATATATTGGTTATAAGGTTCGGTTACCCATTTATAGCTAATTTTGTATTTTAAAATTGGTCCGATTATTGATGTGGTTTAATAGGATTAGGCATATATAGATGACCCTGCCTGTACATTTTTTTTTTTTTTTTTTTATAGTTAGAAAAAATGTCCCTCAAAATCAGTTTCACATATTTCCTCGTCCAAATATCTGAGTGACTCAGAATCTGTTCTTCCTGAATAGAGGGACACCTGGCCACTCTCAGGCGTCCTTGTAAGGGGCCTGTAATGATGTCACTGAGGAGCAGATGGACACCAAACCCCTCCCCTTTTGTGTGTGTGTGTGTGTATATGTCTGTGTGTATGTGTGAGAGTGTGCACCATCCACTGAAGAATAATAAATGAATACACACACTTAAATGAATGTAAGGCTTTCAGAGGGGTCAGGGCTCAAAAGACACCTGCAGCCTAGTGTGTTTGATTGTGTTCATCTCAGATGTTATAACTTGTGTGTCCTGACGTTGGCCTCTCTCATCTGTGCTCTGCTCTGCATTTAGCCCACAGATCTCTTCTCTTCCTGAGCAGAGGGATTGTGTGTGTCAGAAATAGTGCTGTAGGTGTCTCCATTTTTGTGGCTCAAGCTTTGTTCCATCTTGAACCTTATATACTCTTAATAGCCATGAGCACAAATCCCAAGTTCAAGGAAATGATTAAAGTCTTAAAAGTCATAGAAACTGAGTCATAAAATATGTCTTTGATTAGATATTGTTGGTTGTGTTTGCCTTAAGTAAAATAAGCATAACAATGTATGTCCATGAACAGTTTTATTGGAGATGTTTGTACATTAACAAGTATTAGGAATGTCCCTAATAAACTGATAATTATTCTATTACGTTATGGCTGATAATTGACAATTGATAAATGAAAGTTTATTAAAATACACTTAAATAAATTGCACAAAAATATTAAAAAGTAAAATCTGTTTTTTTTTTATGCTGCAAGTAAATTTTGGCATCAACATTATAATGTTTAGTTTGAACAAAATTACAAATTTTAAAAGATTACATTTAACAGTGTTAAATTACTAGTGCCTTTTAAAAATCAGTTGGTAATGTTTGTTAAATGACAACAAATGTTGTCTAAGTATAAAAATTAATTCATATAATTTATATTTATTTATTATAAAATTATATCTAAACATTATATATATATATATAATCGGGAGAATTGGGCATGCATAATTAAACACGGCGCCTTTTTAAAAATCTGTAATATTAGCCAATAACTTGTACTGTACAGATATGTCGTGCATCCCTAATAAACATAATACTGTAAGATTTCTATATACTCCTTATCCAGCTGAAATGGAAATCCATTAGTTAACTGTGGGAATGTTATGAAAGCTGTAGTCCTTTAATGGCTGACAGCCAATGCAACCTCCTTGGTAAAAGTGACCGGTGTGAGTGTGTCAAGCATTTGCGCTTGAGCTCGTAGTTGCTCTTGTCCACTCTGGTTATTGATGGCTCTTTCTGCATCCTTGTGTTTTGAACAGGAATATGTTGGAGTTATTGTGAGTGTGGAGGTGAACGATCTGCCTGAGTAAGCTGAATGTCAGTGGATGGGATGTGTAACTCCGTCTGTGTCTCTGTAGGCAAAGCTGATGGATGGAGCGAGGGACCAGTATGAGGAACGATTGAAAGAGGTGTTTGAGAGTTTTGATGGCAGTGGTTTGGGCTCTCTGAGTCCTGAAGAACTGACCGATCTCTGCCGGGCCCTTCAGCTGGAGGAGAACACACTGAACACACTCTTACACACACTGCTGGAGGACCAGATCCTTGCACGGGTGAGAGACCACATGCATTATTTAGATTTTATTTCTTTTAGTGACATTTTCTGTTTTTATTTTAATCATTTTATTTTAATGTCTTTTTTTGAGTATTTGTGTGTGTGTGTGTGTGTGTGTGTGTGTGTGTGTTAATTTTAATGCTAAGGCATTAAATGCTGTTAATGGTCAGGAGAACTTGAGCGTGGTTTACATTTCATAAACTTTGTATTTTGTTCAAAATCTAAAACTAGAAACTGTATAGTCTTGATAGACACTGATGAAAAGAGGAGTGATTAATTGCTACCGTTTTGATTTTTCAGGTTGATTTTGAACAGTTTAAGGATGCGCTGATCCTTGTGTTATCAAGCACAAACACAAATGATCCAGAAGAATGTCTTGAACGACCAGGTAACATCCTCATAAGATCATTATGTCAACTTGATCATTTTAGATTATTGGCATGAAGTAACCTGCTTGCTAGAACCAATATTGTGTAAAAAGAGCAGTTTAAATCCTCAGTTTGATGAATGTCTCATTAAATTGTATAGAAATTCCATTCTAAAAATATAACCGTCTTTGGATACAATGCTGTCTAGATATTGATATTACCATTGAAGGATCCTTTTAAAACAATTAATATCTATACATGCTTTGATGTCACCAAAACTTGTAGAAATAAATATCTATTTATTAATTCCATATATCAATTTAGGTCTAATATAGTTTCTTTATGTGTTTACAGCTGTTTATGTTCGATCTGCTTGACTTATGACTAATGTATGACTGATATATATATATATATATGTATATGTCTATTTACTATAATTGGACACACAGTTTTTAATGCAGGTTGTGATTAAACGGTTCTCAGCATTTAGAAATCATGATGTAATCAAGAGTGTATTAAAAACCAGACAGCCTGAGCTGTGAGGGAGGATGTAAGGTTAAATCTGGATTAAGGAGGATTATTCTGAGAACAGTGAGAGTGTAAATGAAGTCTATTCTATCTTAAAACAAGCTCTTCTCTAATTATGACATCTCACAGTTAATGATAGTAGCCAGGGCATTGCTATGCGGTTGGTATAAGTGTTTGCCTAATTAGAAGCAATAGAAATAGTGACGCTTGCCTTAGCAAACATTGTTTTTTCATGAATCATTTCTGCTTAACACCTGTTTGACAGCATTTACACGCACAGTGTATGTGTTACTCTGGGCCATTCATGCTCTTGATTGAATTTCAATCACAGGTTTCTAAGGTGAACGATAAACAAACGGTTCACAGATTTTGTTTCTAAAAACGTCCTGCGCTCTTATCAAAATATGCTTGACTGTCTTGACTGTTGCTAATTTATCATGAATGATTCAGTAATGAAATCTGCAGATTGTCTAAACTCTATGCTGCCCATAAACACTACTCTTCAAACGTTTGATATCAGTAAGATTAAAATAGATTTGCTTTAAGCCAGCAAGCATGCATTAAATTGATCAAAAGTGTCAGTAAATATATTCATGATGTTACGAAAGATTTCTATTTCAAACAAATGCTGTTCTTTTGAAATTCAGTTTGTCAGCGTATCCTGAAAAAGGTACCATGGTTTTAACAAATATATTAAGCAGCAAAACTCTTTTAAACATTGATAATAGTAAGAAATGTTTCTTTAGCATTAAATCAGGATATTAGAATGATTTCTGAAGTATCATGTCACACTGACGACTAGAGTTTGCCATCACAGGAAAAAAAAAATTACATTTTTAAATATTTTAATATTTCACCATATTACTGTTTTATGGTAATTTTGACCAAATAAATGCAGCCTTGATGAGCAAAAAACATTTTTTAAAATCCTATCGACCCCAAACTTTTAAAAAGTATAGTTTATTTTTTTGTTTCAGGATATTTTCTGTCTTCAGTTATTTTATTTGCAGATATTTGGTCATTAAACATCCCTTGAGCAAAATTTGTGAAAGAGTAGCAAGTATTTTGAAAGAGTTAAGCTCTTGTTAGATGTTACTGTGGAGGAATGCATTTATTTTTGTATAAATGTTGTAAGAGTTATTTATCTCTCCACTAGATTCCCCAGAAGTCCAGCCACGTTTTGTAAAGGGCAGTAAGCGCTATGGCCGCCGCTCTGCTCCGGAGTTCATTGACACACACACTGATTCACACACACAGGCTGAAGATGAGGAGGAGAAGGATGAAGATGCTCAAGAGTGCGATGACAGGACTGTTCCCAGGAAACGTGAGGTAACAAACGTTCACATGAATAACAATGAAGCGTAAAGGTTAAGCCACATTCTTCTCGTTTGGAATTATCCATATCTGAATACACAGATAAAGCTGAAGGTTAAAGTTGCGATTTTTCCTTCAGAAACAATCCAAATTGTTTCAACAATTCAAATTTCAGCCGCAACTAGCTCCAAAAGACACAGTCTGTGTGTGTGTCTGTGTGTGTGTCTTTGCCCTCTGCTCAGACAGCAGTTAATGAGATTTCAGACTCTCAGAAGAGATACCCCACTTTAAAGTAAAATATCAAGCAATGACGTCTCACGTTGAAAAGAATTTGATCAAATTTATGCTGGCTTGTGTTTGTGAGCTTTTGTGTGTGACTCTGGCCACGCTTTCCAGCAGGTGCACATTAATACACACTGCTGCGTAGAGCTCTCTCTGATAGTCCGGTGTGTGAACAATCCTCCGGTTCTACAACAGCAGATGTTGGGGGGGGTTGGAGGGGGGGGCATTCTATTGATGAACAATGACCCTTCCCCACCCCCTGAATTCCATTGCATGTATTCTCCATCTGCTCCCTGCACTCCCAGAAATTCACTCTGTCCATATTTGAACACACACACAATGATCTTGACCAAACCATAGGGAAGTAGTTGATTGAGTGGCTTTTCATTTTCACAACCTTTGGCTAGTTTTGCATAATTAATATTTTTTTTTACTTTTAATTTTTAATTTGGTTATTATTATTATATATTTAACTCTGAAATTAGTTTGAATGTTTTTGAGTCGTTTATGTCTTTAGGCCACATCTATTTGATCAAAAGTACAGTAAAAACAGTAATTCTATGAAATATAAAGACTTTTCTGTTTTAAGATATTTTAAATGTAATTTGGCAAAGCTGAATTTTCAGCAATTTAGTAACATTATCCTTCATAAATCATTCCAATATGCTGATACAAAATCTATAAACATATGTCATTGTTATTAATATTGAAAACAGTTATGCTGCTTAATATTTTTCTGGAAAGCGTGCTACCTTTTTTTTTTTTTTTTTTTTTTTTTTATACAACGTTCAGCATTTATTTGAAAATAGCACATTTTTTAATGTTGTTAACGTCACTTTTCATCAGTTTAATGCATCCTTTATGAAAAAGCATTAATTTCTTTCAAAATAAATAAATAATAATGTAATCCTTCCCCAGATGTTTGACCCATAGTCCATATGTATTAAACCTTAAGTAGATTATAAAATACAGGCAATTGTTTTGATATCAATTAGTTGACAGTTAGTAATCCTAAACGATTACATTATTAATAATAAACAATCATTCAATCCACAGTTTATTCATTAACATCTCTTGTTAAAATTGATCTCAGCTTAAGTCAAAGTAATAGAGCTTAAGTTTACCTCTTTATTGAGATCATCTGCTTTTTTATTGTTGCTCAGCACTGCCCCTCCTGGCGGTGTGATTATCAGTGTTTTTCATCTGCATTTTATTTTTTACAGCGCTGGAATGCTGACATAAGCATTTCTGAAGAGTTTGAAGCAGAAGGTGAGTTTAAATACTGTTAAAATTTCCCTTCCCTTATGCAAGACATTTACACTGGATTGTGTGCAGGTCAGCTGCACCTCTGGAACCCAGATGAGCCCAGCACACCACGTGGCAATGCATTGCCACTCTGTGACATGGAGGAGCGTTTGCATAACGCTTGCCATCAGCTCTCTCTACCCATAAACGGCACGGCCACACTGCAACAGCTACACACACTCTGCCAGCACATAGGCATTGAGGTATTTTCCATGATGAACAACCTGAGATGCATTAAGTGGTTAAGTAGATCATGTTAACACATAGCTCCTGTGTGTGTTTGAATTTCCCAGGTGGGTGAGGATCTGTTGCAGCGTGGTGATGAAAGCGCAATAGATGTGCAGGAGTTCATCTCATGCATAATAAACCACAGCAAACCACCCACACCGTCAGCATCTACACCCTACAGACAATTAAAGAGACTCCATTCCACTCAGGTAGTACACAATAATAGGCTTTGTGCAAAATATGCCTAAATATATAAGTGTTAAACCTCTTTTCTCCATCGTTCTCTTTCTTACAAGTTTGATGATTCGGGTCGAAGGATCTCATGTGCTTTGAGCAGTACAATCGGTCTGCAGGTGTTTTCGGATTTGGATGATGGATCGGGACACGCTCCTGTGGAAACTCTGCTTTACAGGTGGATGGAAGAGGGAGTGGACAATAGCTCAGAGATCTTACAGGTAACACGCATAGACTGAGTGTCTACACAACTCTGCATTTCAACTGGGATATTTGTAATAAGTTATTATATGTGTGTGTCTGTCTGTAGGCTCTGGATTTTAATCTGGAAGGTAAAGTGAATCTGTCTGAGCTGACCGTTGCTCTAGAGAATGAGCTGCTGAGCGCTAAGAACTCAATCCACCAGGCGGCGCTAGTGAGCTTTAAGGCAGAAATCAGACATCTGCTGTGAGTCCATGTATTTGAACTCTGGCGCATTTCAACTGTCACAGCTCACTCAAGCTTGGTCTAGAACTATAACTGCTCCAGCATACCACTGCATGCTTCATATTATTAATTTATGTGATCATCAAAATAATTCATTAAATCTAGCTTACTCCCAACTCACTCTAGAGAATTTCAGCTATTCACTCTGCATCCCACTAGATCGTTTCAGTTTGCTATTCACACACTCCGTCTCATTCTAGTGTTTCTCAACCAAGGGGCCGGGACCCACTAGGGGGCTTTACCACAATTCCAAGGGGGGGGGGGCACAAAATCGCATAAAATTACTTAAAATAAGACAAAATATGTTTTTTTTTTTAGTAAGTTAATACAGCTAAAAAACATGTAAACTGACATTATATTTCGTATTTTAATTTGTTACCTCAACAACACATTAAGTGTTATTTCTATATATAAAATATATATATACTGAAAGTGTCTTATAAATTAATTATTGATTAGCTTTGGTAATTCATATATAGAATTTTATTTTATTTTTTCTAGCTGTGTCAAGCTGTAAATTATTTTAGCAGGTGGGGGGCTTTGAGAATATTGTCTTGTATGTAATAATAGCTTTGGAATCAAAAAGGTTGAGAACTTGTTACACATCACTATTCAGACTCACTCCAGATTACTCCAGCTCCTTATTTTGACCCATTTCAGATCCCTCCAGCTCTTTCTTTTTTTTTTTTTTTTTCAAAAGTCTTTTTATTAATATTTTACATAATATGACAGCAGTTTTAAAAAGAAAAAGGATGAAAAAATAAAATGTCTTGCTCCAACAGAGCTCCCCAACCCTACTGCAATATTATTATACATTAGTCTATTATGCACACTGTTAATCTACCATAATATTATTATACTTCTTCAGATGATTCTAATTTAATATGGGGACTCATTCAAGATCACTTCATTTCATTATTTGACTCACCCCAGCTTGCACTTGTGACTAAAACCTATTGTTTTCTCTTACTCTAAATTCTTCTTCATTAATCCAGGTCATTATTCAGATTCACTCAAGATCATTTTACAACCATCAGAGCTCCAGTTTGATTCTAATGTCAATTCTTTGTGTGACAGTGCGTGTGTTGACCTGGAAAGCGTGAGAAGGAGAGGATTCACTTTGATCTGGACAAAGCAGAGAAACTGAAATCTCAGCTGGCGTCTGAAGTCGATGACCACCATGCAGCCATTGAGCGCAATAACGAACTCAACCTCCGGTAACCTTTCACCTTTAATCAGCTGCCCCTTTTCCTTTGTGCATAAATGAACCCAAATTACTTTATACTCCAGAAAGCTCTTATAGATTTAAGATTCTCCAAACCAGTTACTGCTCTGCCTGTCATCTGTGATGTTTTCCACGATTGTATCTGTGTTTACCTGCAGAAATTGCTGCATAAACACAGAAGGCTTGTTCTGTGGACATTGATGGTCTATGCATGTGGGTGTGAGCATGTGTATGCATATGTCATGTGCATGTTTGTTTATGTCCATGCATGCAATTTAAACAGGAAGTTGGAGCAGGAATATAAAGAGAGTATGACGGCTCTGAGAGCAGAGCTTAGTAAAGAGGTGGAGCTTGTGCAGCAGCAGGCCAATCACCAACGAGAAGAGCTTGAACAGGAAATTGGCAAGATGAGAGACGATGAAACCTTCCTACGAGAACATCTATCTCTCACCATTAAAGTAATCAGCATTTTGCATTGAAGTTTTGTTTTTTAACACCATGAATTGCCTGCTACATTTTTACATCACATTCCTGTCAGCCTGTCGTTTTTAATTTGATTTGAATTGCAAAATTTATTGTATATGTTTGTATTCAATAACTTTATGTTGTGTAGGAGAATGGACGTCTGGAGTCTGAGCTCATTGATACCACAGAGAAACTGGTGGAGGCAGAAACCCAGCTGAACAAAGTGCAAAAAAACCTGGACGGTGTTTTGAAAGAGAAGGTAGTAGAATTAGACACAGACTCAGACATCCGTACTGACATGAGGAGAAATGTACAATAGTATGATTTCAATAGTAACATCACCTCAGACGCACCTGTCTTTCCTGACATCACTTACTCAAGCCTGCTGACATTACAGACACATCTTCCAAATTATTTAGATCAGGTTTCATATACATAATCTAGGTATATAAGGTAGCCTATTTTTAAAAGTGTGATTTGTTTTTCTGGACCAGGAAAAGTCATGTAAATTGATTAAAACGTATAACTCTGTGGCCATTTTATATATTTTTATGAATAAACATTGTTTTAGTTATGCCAAACTCTAAAATATTTTCTATTGTAGAGACTGTGAATACATATATGTTTGAAAATCCTCATTTAGTAAATCTTGAACAATAGGAAAATGCTTTTTTGTGTAGTTTGGTGATTTGGATCCAGACAGTGCAGACTTTTACCAGCAGGAGGAGCGTCTGAGACAGCTGCGCAGGAACTACGAGGAGCAGTGCAGGGTCTGTAACTTCTCTGTTTCTGTTTACTTTCCTTTTTGTTTCAGTCATAGCTCTATTATACTGTCTCACTCAAATTCATATCTATATCTGTATGTGTATTGTAGGAGTTGCAGGATCGTATAGATGAGCTGGAAGCTCAGCTGGAGGAATATCAGACTTCAGGCCACACACCCTCAACACGTCCCGGACTGAGTCTGTCTGATGAATTGGCCAGCAAGAGTCCAGACCCAGGTAATACACGTCTGCTCATACTCAATACTCATCGATAACACTAATGCTTGCAGTTGGAGTCCATCTTCTGTCACTCAGCTGCGCTGTTTTGTGTGTGCATTAGTAGGTTCTCAGGAGCAGCAGCCATTAAACATGAATCTAGAGACCGAGATGTTACTGGAGCAGCACCAACAAGAGATAGAAAACATCAGGGCAATGGTGAGACACACACATGTACATACTAAAACTATGAAAAATATGAAAAAATGTATAGCTGCTGTTTTTGTGAATTGTATGAAACCAAAGCATATTTGTTTTCAGATCAGTTTAAATTTTACTTTTTTTTAAAATTATTTTTAGGTGAACTGTACCTTTTTAAAAACTTTTATTTTTAGGTTAACCTAAAAATATACCTTTTATACCTTTTAAGAATTAATTTTTAGGTGTACTGTACCTTTAAGATAAAAGTAAATGCCAAACTATCCTAGATTGTTTAAGGAATAAAAGTTGACTCTTCCTGTTGCTCTCTGATGCACTCTGTAGGTTTATGAAGAAAAACGCAGTGCAGAGGAGGAGAGGAGTCATCTCTCCCTGCAGCACCAACAGGAGGTTCAGGTTTTGAGGGAGGAGCTGGCAAGAGAGCAAGAAAGAGCAAATAGATTGGAGCAGGAAATTTCTGCCCTCAAAACTCTCCACCAGCAAGAGCTTCACTCTCTCATGCAGGAGGCGCAGGACGCCAGAAGCCGTGCAGAACAGCTGGAAGCAAAGGTGCAAATTCTGGAGGAAAAACAGACTGCCTATGAGGAGCAGATAAGAGTGCATGCTGAGGAGATGAGTCTGATTAAATCTAAGCACCAGGAGGTTCTGGAGGCCAATCTGCAGGAGCAGAGAGAGAGACTGCAAGAGGAGAAGGAAAAGGAAGAGAAGAGGCTTAAGGAGCAGTGGAAAGAAGAGCAAAAGAGCTATGAGGAGGTGCTAAGTGCTCAGCTTGAGGAGATGCAGCATAGAACAGAACATGAGTGTGTTGAGCTTGAAAAGAGGCTCAGGGAGGAGTGGGAGTGTGAGAGGCAGGATTTAGAGGAGAACAGTAAGGAGGCATTGCAAGCTGTGCTGGAAGAGAGAGAGCGGAGGCTCAAGGAGGAATGGGAGCAGGAGAGGCAGGAGCTAGAGGAGATCAGTAAGGAGACGCTGCAGGCTGTGCTGGAGGAGAGGCTGGAGAGGGAGAGGAGGCTCAGGCAACAGTGGGATGAGGAGCGGGCTTCGTTAGAGAACAAACATCACGCTCTGCTCCTACAGCGTTTGCAGGAGGAAAGGGAACACCTCCGCTCACAGCAGGAGGAGACAGAGAGCATTATTATGGAGCATTGGGGGAGAGAGAAGGCTCAGCTGGAGAAACAGCATGAGGAGGCGCTTCAGGACTGTTTGGAACAGGAGAGAGAGAGACTGCAAGGAGAGAGAGAGGAGCAGGAGAGGAGATGGCAGCAGGTGCTGAATGAAGAGCAGAGCCGAATGGAGGAGGCACACAGGGAGGCAATGCAGGAGCTGAGTGTCAAGCACAGTGAGGAGAGAGAGAGACTCAGCAGCCTTTTGGAGAAACTACGCTCAGATATTGCAGAACAGAGGTAAGACACACTAGTTAGAATTACTAACTTTAAACCTTTGGCATTTTTAAATGTGAAGTAATTTAATTCCTTCTGAAGCCATTTTCTTTTAAGGTAGGTGCTTAAAATGGATACACAGCAAAAATGTTTTCTGTAGCAAGTATTTTTGTCTTATTTAGCGGTTAAAATATCTAGAATCCTTGAAACAAGATGTATTACCTGTAAAAGAGAAGAAAAGTTGTTTTCAGAGAGTGTATGTTAAGCAAAATTAAATGGACTGTTGGTTTTATTTATTTATTAATTTTTTTTGAGGAAATAATTTTTAGCTGACATTTGGAAAAAATTACAAATTTGGACTTTTTTTATTTATTCATTTTTTTACTTTTTTTAAATAATAACTTAATCTTCAATGGGTTTTAATTTTCAATATCTTTTAATATACAGTATGTATATTAAAAGATATTATATATAAATATAATTTTTTTTTTTTAAAGGATTTTTTTTGGATATTTTTTTACTGGGGGGAAAATGTTTTTTTTTTTTCTTCCATTATACTTTAAAATATTTGGGGAATTTGGTCCTGTGAGTCATGCTTTTGGATTTAACTACACTCAGCTTGTCATTTTGAAACATACAAAAACCTCTATCAGCTATTCTTGTCTCCACTCTGCAATATAGTTGGTGCATATTTCTGTTAGGTAATGTTATAAGCTATTGATGTTGATTGGCCACATACAGGAGAGAGCTGGAGAAACAATTTTCTCAGCGACTTGAAGAAGTGGAAGTCCGTTTCTATGGTGACCAAGAGGCGGTGTCTGAGCGTTTTCAGGTGGATGTACATAAACTCGAGCAACATTACCAAACTGAGATTGCAGCACTTGCCCAACAGCAGGCTGCAGATCGTGCCCACTGGGAGGAGGAGTCAGAGGCAGCCACCAAGGAGGCGGAGCAACAGTGGAAACTTTTGAGGGAGGCGCTGGACCTAGAGAGGGAGGAGCTCCAAAAGGAGCGTCAAAGCCTTGAAGTTGCACACGCACAAGATATTAAAGCTCTGACAGACAAGAACCTACAGCTTCAGGACGAGCTTGAGGCTTTTGTCAGTGCTGCTCGAACCAAAGAAATTGAGCTAAGCCGCCAACTCAATGAGCTGCACAACCATGTGCAGGATAGGATGGAGGCCAAAGACCTGCTGCTGGCACAGGCAGAGCACAAAGCCACTGAGCTGGAAGAGATGCTGAAGCAGGCCGTAGATGACTTCATCCAGGAGCGAGCAGAGCTCCAAAGGAGTCTGTCTGCTTTGGAAAGCGGGCGAGGGGAAGTAATTTCATTTTCTGAGAACATGGAGCTGATAGGCAGAATCCAGGAAGGTGAGGAGCTCCTCTGTCAGGAATTAAAGGACGAGAGAAAGACTCTGCTTGCAGAGAGAGATGCACTAGTATTGAGAGTGGTGCAGTTGGAGGAAATTGTGTTGCAGTTGGCAGGAACCACTGGAGAACCTTCTGCAGAACCTTCTCAGAAACCTTGCATAGAGTCCACTGTAGGAATCCCTGTAGAACCCAATGGAGATGACCTTGAAGAAACTTGTAAAGAATCCACAGTAGAGCCCTTAGATGAACTCAATGAAGAAACCTGCACAGAATCTACTGAAGTCAATCCAACGCACGTCATATGTGAGGAGTCTTCTGTAAACAGAGAAGATGAAGAGGAAGCAGAAGAGGAAGTGGATGAAGTTACTGACCCAGACTTTGGTAATTCACAGCTACACAGATGCCCAGAAATTGGAGTTACAAATGGTATAACTTCAAACTCTTGTGCTGATGGTAAATTAGACATAGCTGATGTAGAATCTAACAACAGTGGAACAGAAACCCCTGATTGTCCTAAAGAAGAGAAGGAAGAGACTAAGGAGAAACTCAGTAATCCTGTAGTGGGTGGTTTTAAAGATGGAGAACTGAGTGAAGAGCTGAATGTTAAGAGCAATAGCACAGAGACTCAGAGAGATGACACTTTGAAGATGGCAGAGGAGTACATTTTGAATGGCACAGAAAGAGAAGGTAATTTCTCTGCAGAGTCTGATGATTCCTATAACCAAGAGAGCTTGCAAAACCATGAATCTCCAAGCAAAGATGACACCCAGGCTGAATACAATGGCAAACCAATTGAACCTGAGACTGAAGAAAGTCCAGACGATGGTATCAGCATTGTAAGTCTTGAGAATGATATCAGGACCTTTGTAAAGGAGGTTTGTACCCTAACTATAGTTGATACAGAGCAGGACAAAGTTGCTGATCTGAGAGGTGTGTGCATTCAGGAGATCCTGGACCTTCAAGAAACAGTAATTCAGTACAGCAAAGCTGTAGAATGCACTAGCTCTCAGTTGCAGAGCCCTAAACGGCAGGATCCAGAGAAAGAGAATATCACACCTCAAGTACCAAAGCACTTTAAGCAAATGGCGGCCCCAATCGAAGATGTGCAACTTGCTGAGTTAAAGGTCTGTTTTGAGCAAAGCATCCAAGAGAACTTGCAGCTCGTAGACTGCAACAGAAAACTGGAGAGTAGAGTAAAGTGTCTGGAGGACAAGATGCACATAGTCCATGACCTGCACAAACAGCTGGTGTCGGTGCTGGAAGAGACTGCACGAGTCCAAATGGAGAATTCTAAACTGAAGGTTCTTGTCCAGGAACTTGATAAGCAGGATAAGGTGCTGCAGTGGGACTCTGACTCTTCCGATACTTCACACAACTCATTCCAAAACTCCCAGCTGGAGCAGAAGATTTCTGCGGTGACAGAGCTTGAATTCTTCTGCATGGAGTTTGAGAAACAGAACTCGCATCTACGCCGAGCACTTGCTGATCTACAGGGCAAATCTCTTAGGATCCATGAACAAATGCAAGAGCGGAGGTACCATTTGATGGTCCCCTGTTTTACTTCTGTAGATCAGTATCCCACTCTGCTCATCCCGTTTGCTCCCTGCTGCTAAGTCACTTCTGTGTGAGTTCCTTGTAGACCCTGCCTCTTTGCAGAGATAGAGCCCCATTCACTATCATTAATCCCTCACACACACTTACAACTTTCTGGTGCAGTTGTACTCAAGTTTTGTGACGAGATCTGCCTGTGTAGTGAACTGTTGCATATCAGTTTTTACCCAACCCTTGTCTAAATTCTTACAAATTTCCAATGCGCTGTGGAGCATGTTGTAAGTTTAACAGACTAAGGGACTGTTTACACCAAGCCTAATGCAAGTATGCAGTTTAGTACTACCAATCAGATTTACAGTGCACTCTGTCTTTAGGAGTGAAGTTTGTCGTCTGGCTAAAGAGAACATCATTCTGAGGCACAAGATCTCGACAGTAAGGGAGGAGGACTTGAGAGAGAACCAGGATGACCTGCAGTAAGACATGCACACTGAGAGTTCTTAACTGTCCCATGTAAGAGCAGGTTAGTGATACGATAAATGTCTTTGTCCAGATTACATCGCATCAAGCAAGGAAAGAGATCAGTACAAGCTCTTAGGAGACAGGTAAGATTTAATTCCGTTGCCCAGACAGTTAACTTTAACTTTCTTGATGGATGTACTTGCAGAATTAAGATTCTTTACACTTGTGAGGTTGTCATCTGTCATTTTTATATTTAAAACTACATGTGTGTTTAAATGTTTTTATTTAAAGGATAAGTTCACTTTCAAAATGAAAATTTCCTGATAATTTACTCATCACCATGTCATCCAAGATCATCATGTCTTTCTTTCTTCAGTCATAAAGAAATTAAGTTTTTTGTGGAAAACATTCCAGGATTTTTCTCCAGATAGTGGACTTCAGTGGTGGCCAACAATTTGAAAGTCCAAAATGCAGTTTCATTGCAGTTTCAAAGGGCTTTACATGATCCCAGTCAAGGAATAAGGGTCTTATCTAGCAAAATGATTGGACATTTTCTTAAAAAAAAAAAACTTACACTTTTTACCACAAATGCTTGGCTAGCAGAGATTAGCTCTGCGATACACATGTGCGTCTTTATTAGGTGATATTGAAAAAGTCACGCGTGACGTAGGCGGAAGTACCGACCCAGTGTTTACAAACCGAACATGCAAAATAAAAGGTAAAACAAAGATGTTGGAGGAGAAAATGAGATGGAGTTTTCAGAAAGTTTTCATTTTCAGAAAATTACCCGGTTGTTTCGCTAGATAAAACCTTTATTCCTCGGTTGGGATAGTGTAGAGCATTAAACTGCATTTTGGACTTTCAAATCGTTGGCCACCATTGAAGTCCATTATATGGACAAAAATCCTGGAATGTTTTCCACAAAAAACTTAATTTCTTTATGACTGAAGAAAGAAAGACATGATGATCTTGGATGACATGGTGATGAGTAAATTATCAGGAAATTTTCATTCTGAAAGTGAACTTATCCTTTAATGATTCGCATTTGTCCACACACAAACGGACTCTTAATTTCCTTTTCTTCAGCTCTCTGAGCCTCGCCGTCTGGGACAGCAGCTAGAGGAGGAGAATTTCTTATTACAGCAGAATGCAGATCATGTACTTCGACATGCACTCCAGGAAGTGATACGTCAACATGACAGCTCAGTCAATGAGAAGAATGGGGTATGGTTTTAAATGTCAGTTTCATAGTAATATGCTCAAGAGTTTGAGTGGCATGAACATTCAAAAAAATCTTTTTTCTCTGTGCCTGTCTTTCTCTATGCACACTACGCTTACAGTTGTGTGATGGGGAGGATTTTGGTTCCAGAACAGAAAAGGAATTGCTTAGATCAGAACTCAATCGATGCATAGAAAAGGTATGAAAAGCACACACAGCCCACTCTCGCTCTGACCTGACTTTTTGGTTTGTTTGTTTGTTTGTTTGTTTTGTTGTGTTTGGTGGTTTGGGTTTTTTTGTTTAGTTTTTTTGTTTCACTCTGTTTTTTGTTTTCATTTGGTTTTGTTTGGGGTTTTGTTTTTTGTTTTCAGTTTTTTTGTTGTGTTTTGTTACATCTGTTTTTGTTTTTTGTTTGTTTGTTTGGGGTTGGTTTTGTTTATTTTTGTTTGGTGATTTATTTTTTTCTGCTTTGAGGTACTTCTTTGGCAAATGACTCTTGGTTTCCTTCAGGTCATGTCACTGGATTCATCTTTACAGACGGTCACTCAGCAGAACGCTCGTCTCAAATCTGACCTACGCATCACACAGCAAGAAAGAGATGCCCTTAAACAGGAAGTGATTTCTTTGCACAAACAATTGCAAGCTGCCAATGAGAAGGTGAGCATAGAGGACCCGAGCTTCTGTCATTTGTTAGATGGAGACACTGAAACAATGCTTTATCTCCCCCCACCCACTGTAACTATTTCTCTTCCTTCCTCCTCTCTTTCTCCATATCAGTTGTTGGAGGTTTCCGTTGTGTCTGCTAGTCAGCAACAGGGGAGGCGTGTATGGGCGGAGCTTTCTGGGCTGATGGAGGCAGAGCATGCCTCACTTACAGAGGAGAACCAGCAACTCAAGCGACAGATAAGCGAGATGAGCTCAGAGCTGCAGTTGTTAAAGGAGCAGGTCAGAGCATGTTTACTAAACACCTCTGGCAGCTATAGGATGTGTGCAAGCAATTGATGACGAAGTTGATGTTCTTTTTTAGATCCGCCATCTGGAAGCATTAAGTGTGAAACACAGAGGACTTGTAAAAACTGCAGATCAAGAAAAATCTGCCTTGAAACGTGAAAAGGAGGCTTTGCACACTCAGCTACTGTCAACACGGAACAAGGTTACCCTTACCTCAATTCCCCAAATTAAACTTTTTAAACACTTTTTAGTGCTGGTCGAAGTTATGACCTAGCAGTTAGTCATACTCTCTGGGTATTTGTTTCTTTTGTAATTAATTTATTAACCTTAAATTATGTTTCATATAGTAGGAACATGTTTGGTATGAATAAAATCACGATGTAGAATTGGCTTGCTCATGTACACAAACACTCGTTCCCTCATCATAACACACCGATCTTCTGTTATTTTAGGCTCAGCTGGCTGCAGTCTTGCCTTCGTCTCCTCTACAGTTGCCGGGGGAACAGAGAGGACAGCACCATGGCGACGGTCCACACTTCAACATGCAGGTAACACACTTGCACCCAAACAATCAGCATCACAGCCGGGACAAGATCTCTCGGGGTCAGTGCATGCTCTGTAACTGTGTTTGCGCAGCACTCTCTGGGGAATATTTACTGTGCGTCTGGTCCTTTGGTGAATTGGGCTCGTTTGGTGTCTCTGTTTGTTTGCTCTATTCTGGAAACCAGTCGTCACTCGTTGTATTCACACTCATGTGGGCAGCACTGGGTCTGTACTTCCTGTAGAAGCAGTGTTAGAGTGACCCCTATGTTGTTTATGTGAATGGTGTTGGATGACGCTCTTGGTGTGTATTTATTATGTGTTTGGGGGTTTGTGTCTATGCAAGTCTGTTCTATCACAGCTCTCTGTGTGTGTGTGGATATAAGACGTGTGTATATAGCGCTGTGTATGTGTTTCTACAGGTGTAAGAGCTGTGACATCATCACTAACAGACATAGAAGAATTGCAGCCTGTGACATCATCTCCCCTTTGAACTCTGACCTTTAGTCGGTGTGGTCCGATCACCTAACCCTTCCTGCCAGATTTGGTTGTTCTTGTTTGAGTTTTTGGGGTCAATGTAGCTTTGCAGCTAGTAATGACCTGAATCTGCCACAAGATGGCATCATGCTGCATGTTCACTTGGCTGTGAGTTGGTTCTTCTTTGGTCCAGATGCTGCCACACATGGAGTAAAATAGGATTTTGGCATTTAATGCCATTTAAGGGCAGTACAATCTATGATTCTGAATTCATTTTAAGATTTTAAGGCATTTAAATAAGCAGTATTCTTTTGTTGTTGTTTTTTTTTAAAGTTTGCACTGTTATGGCATCACCGTTTTAATGTGTGATACCACACTTCAGCTGTAATGAATGACTGTTCTGAGAAAAATCCATCTTTTTTATTTTTTTTAAATTTATTTATTAAAACCTCAATCCATTGCTTTATCTACCTCTACATATTTTACTGGACATTTTGCGTCACTGATTTATAATTAATGAATGGTGTTTATTTATTGTGTTTGATGTTTTACTTTTAAATGTTTAAATGTGTTATGTCCCTTATTCATGTGAATGTGTTTTTTTACATATAAAACTGAGACCAAAATAAACAATTAGGTGAAATATTTTGTGTAGTGAATTTAATTATTTTTTTTTTTTAAGCTTACTCTTGATTGTCTGTGACTTGTTTACATGTCCCTTATTTTACACTATGTATATTCAAAAAAAATGTTTTCATACATTTATTTCCATTGCCTTTAATATAATCTATTTTAATTAGTTACTTTGTTTGTTTTGCTCATATATCATCTATTTTAGAGTTTGTTTGTTTTTTAGGTTTGTAAGGAAGGGTAGGCACAGAAACCATGCAAAGTTAATTACATTATTCTAAGAGCAGTTAACTAAGTGAACATAACTAAGGCAGTGGATTTCTAGCAGACCAATTGACCTTAATCTGTCATGACCTCTGACCTTGATCTGTGTGCCCAGCAGGACGAGCGTGAGGTGGTGCTGTTACAGATGGAGGAGAGAATGAGAGAAGTGGAGCTCACTCTCAGAAACCTCAAACTGCTGCTACAGGAGAAAGTGTCTCAGCTGAAAGAGCAGGTACAGAAATACACAAATGTCCTCCCCTGCCCTTTAACACATTCTTGATAATGCATTTTACTCTGTCCAAATCAGACTTCCAGCATCTGTTCTCTCTGCTTCTGTAGTTGATCAGGAACAGTGAATCAGATGTGTTGATCAAAGACCTCTACGTGGAGAATGCTCAACTGCTCAAAGCCCTGGAGAAGACCGAACAGCGGCAGAAAGTAGCAGAAAAGAAGAACTTCCTCCTGGAGGAGAAAATTTCCAGCCTCAACAAGATTGTCCGTGACCTCGGCCCTTCCCCGTTGACTCCTGCACCCTACCACTTCACACGCTCCTGATTTTAAACTGTATTACGCATGATTTTAGTCATACAAGCCATTTCAGTATGATTTTCTTCTGAGAAACATGTTTGAGCTGCTGTTTATACGTCAAACTCCAAAAAGGACAAGAAATACAAGTAGTCCATATGACTTGTGCACTATATTCTCTGAAGCCATACGAAAGCTTTGTGTAGTGAACAGACTGAAATAAAATTTTTATTGACTAAAGATCTTCCCTTCTGCCATAGATCCCGAATCTCCTTCCCATTCATTTTTATTTCTAGGTGAAATTTTCCTTTAAGTTATTGTTTTTTTTTTTTTATTATTGCTTTTAACAATTTAATTTTATAGCAGTTTTTTTTTTTTTTTAATTAAGCCATACTGTAATATTACTGGTGTATCTGGACCTCAAACTGCAATTAGAAGGTGGTCTTAAGGAATGGTGAAATTCCTTAGACCTAGAGAAGCTTGTCCAACAGCTGAGGCCCCCGTGTTCACACACACACACACACACACACACACACACACACACACGTTGGTATTTGTGGTTTACGGGGACTCTCCATAGGCGTAACGGTTTTTATACCGTACGAACTGTATGTGCTATTGCCCTACATTAACCCTACACCTAAACCTACCCCTTACAGGAAACTTTGTGCATTTTTAGATTTTCAGAAAACACCATTTAGTATGTTTTTTTTTTTTAAAGCTTTTAGAATTACGGGCACATAGGCAGTGTCCTCATAAACCACCTTCAGATTGTAATGCCTCTGTCATACCCATGTCATTAAACAAATTTGTGTCCCCGTAAACCACAAATACCAACCCACACGCAGCCGCCTATCATTACATAGTTGTAGTGAAATGCAAACAAGGTCAGTGATTCCTTGCATCTCAGAGAAGGAAATTAAAGGGCAAGTGCCACAGTGTTTCTTCACTGTTTATTTCTGTTTGTCATAGTGCATTTTATGTCTTTGGGATTGTTTAGTTAATATAAACCTTTTCACTTGAGAATGTGCACCAAAAAACATCCCATAATGTTACTTTAGTTGCAGCAGGACTTTGTGCTTTGTATTTATTTTGTGTACCTATTTTTCATTTATGAACTGTAATCATGTATTATGAGCACTGTGAATATGAATAATAGGGAGTCTATTAAAATATTTATGTGGATAAAAAGAAACTCAGAGCTCGGAGATGTCAGCCTCGTGGTAACCACTGTATAATTTGTGTGTGGAGAGGAAAATTGCTGGTTATGATGTTTCATTTCAGGCGTCTCTCAACGAGTGCAGTTTACAAGCTTTGATGCTTTGGGAAAAAATGCACAGAGAATTACAGGCATTTAAACATTTTGAAATTGCTTTGAAATATGTGTCCTTATGTTTTTAGTATTGTAACACAGCCTTAGGTGAAGTATAAGATATGCTTTACCGATATTTGTTATAAAATAACGTTAACTTACCCTTTAAGTGTTAATTGTATAACACTTGGTTCAGATGTAAAAACACATAAAACATTCTTTTTTGTAAAAAATAATAAAAAAAATAGTTTAGCAAACACTGGGTATGAGTTTTCATTTATATATATATATATATATATTTATATATTATATGTGTGTGTGTATTTTATATATGTGTGTGTGTGTATATTATATATGTATATATATATAGTTGTGCTTAAAATTATTCATACCCTTGGTAAATATGATCAAAGGTATCTGTGAAAATAAATCTGTATTATTAATCCGTTTGATCTTTTATTAAAAAAATGTACAAAAATCTAACCTTTCATTTGTGAATAAGAATTTAAAATGGGAGAGAAATCTCATTATGAAATAAATGTTTTTCTCTAATATGCATTGGCCACAATTAATCATATCCTTTTATTCAATACTTTTTGCAACCTCCTTTTGCCAAGATAACAGCTCTGAATCTTCACCTACAATGCCTGATGAGGTTAGAGAACACCTGACAAGAGATCCGAGAATCACTCCAGACCCTTTAGATTCCCAGCTCCATGTTGGTGCTTCTTCTCTTCAGTTCACCACTCATTTTCTATAGGGTTCAGGTCAGAGGACTGTGACGGCCATAGCAGAAGCATGGTTTTGTTTTCAGTGACCCATTTTTGTTTTGGTTTTGATGTTTGTTTGTGGATCATTGTCCTGTTAGAAGATCCAACCACGGCCCATTATAAGATTTCTGCACGGACAGTCAGTTTTAAATTTTTTATCTGTTGGTATTTAATTGAATCCATGATGCCATATATCTGAACAAGATATCCAGGACCTCCAGCAGAAAAATAGTCCCACAACATTAAAGATCCAGCAGTATATTTCATTGTACACATGGGGTACTTTTTTTATCCCGGTGTTCACCAAACCCATCTTGAGTGTTTGCTGTTAAAAAGCTCATTTTTTAGTTTCATCTGACCAGTGTTGGGCACGTTACTTTAAAAAAGTAATTAGTTATAGTTACTAGTTACTTCTCACAAATAGTAACTGAGTTAGTAACTGAGTTACATCATTATAAAAGTAACTAATTACCAGGGAAAGTAACTATTGCGTTACTTTAAAAAAAAAAAAAGTTCAAATGTCAAATAACTTTGGATGCCCCCAATATTAAATATGTTAAATTAATGAAATGGACACTAAAAAGAATAAATTATTATTATAAAACTTTGTACATTAATCTACACTATTTATCTACTGACACATAGTATCAGTCAGTCAAGTATTATAATATAATATTATGATAATTTAATATTATATGATGATATAACTTTTGTAATTAGAATAACCTAGGATGAATGCATATTTGTCATCAATATAAAACGCACTAAGGATTAATGAGCTGCTGGGTTCATGAATATTAATCACGCTGTCTGCATTCGCTCGAATTTATTTGCTGAAATCAAAACAGGGACGATAATAGGTGAGCGCCAGCCAATGAGATTGTCGTTTGCGCATTAGCTCCGCCCACTACCAGAGAAACCGGCAGTTCTTAAAAGCTGAAGAATTCCAAAGGAACTCCGTTATTTTGACAGGAAAATACAACAAAGAATATCGTTTACATGTAGCGCGTCACTTCTGCATGTTATGAAAGACTCTCTTGCTCTGTATCTTTCTTTGCGTGCGTGTATATGAGAGAAAGCGACGGCGAGCGGTGCGCCTTTACACTAGAGTTTATGGTACGTCAAATACAGCTACACTGCGCATCCATTCAGATGAACTGAAAAATTTAATTCTAATATAATATAATATAATATAGGCTAGTAACGCCACATTTTATTGCCAGTAACGGTAACGGCGTTGTAACGGGGAAACAGTAATTCGTTTGATTACTCGTTACTGAAAAAAATAACGCCGTTAGTAACGCCGTTTATTTATAACGCCGTTATTCCCATCACTGCATCTGACCATAGAAGCCAGTCCCATTTGAAGTTCCAGTCGCGTCTGACAACTGAATATGCTGGAGTTTGTTTTTGGACGAGCTAGGAGAAGTTTTCTTGAAACCCTCCCAAACAGCATGTGGTGATGTAGGGGCTATTTGATTAATTTGTATTTATTTATTTATTTATTTTGAGGCTTTCTGACCCCAAGACTCAACTAATCTCTGCAGTTCTCCAGCTGTGGTCCTTGGAGAGTCTTTAGCCACTCAAACTCTCCTTCTCACCGTGCATTAGGACGATATATACACACGTCCTCTTCCAGGCAGATTTGTAATATCTTTATTGTAATATTGATTGGAAATTCTTAATTATTGCCCTGATGGTGGAAATGGGGATTTTCAATGATTTAGCTCCTTTCTTACAGCAACGTTCTAAATGTGTGAAGTTCAACAATCTTTTGCTGCACATCAGAAATATATTATTTTTGATCAGTGATTAAGGGAATTTGGCCTTTGTGTTCCTCATATTTATGATCCTATGAAACAGGAAGCCAAGGCTGGACAATTTCATGTTAGTCACCCTGGTGTGATAAAAATGCAAATATGAATGGGAATATACTTCAGAGATATTTTAATCATAAGAATTTCTAGGGGCACCAATAATAGTGGCCATTGTGTACTAGAGAAAAATATGTATTTCCTGATGTGATTTTCCCAAAATTATTGCTTTTTTATTATTATTATTATTTTTTTATACTTAGATTTTTTTTTTTTTACATTTTTTGAATGAAAGATCAAATGCAGACTTACTTTCACAGCCTTCTTTGACCATATTTACCAATATATATATATTTGACATTAAGCATTCTCATGTGGTTGTCCTTCGGACAAGTAAATTTGTCATTTACTTGTACGAGTATAAAAGTTACTTGCCGGAGAGAAAAAATTAAGTTAAATTGAGTTATAAATATAATTATTTATTGTAGTTATACAAAACACATTTAGTTTATTTAGATTTTTCTTTTTAAATGAAATAATGAACAAAAGAATAAAGTGTGATAATACTATTATATTTTAAAATAAAAAGTTAGAATTAAATACAAATACAATTATTTTATAGTAAACTTAAAAATAAAATGCTAATATTTACTTATATATATATATATATATATATATATATATATATATATATATATATATATAATTTTCATCATTTTCAAACTTAAATTTAAAAGTTTTAATCAGTTAAATTTAATCAGTCAATTAGTATAATAAGACATTTGGGCTGTTACCAAACAAATGAAATCAGTATCAACAAAATTCATCTTTGCAATGCAGAAGAAACAGAAGCTGCATCTGAAGTGGAATAGATATATTTACCCACTGTTTAATGCAGCTCTGAGGGACATGGAATGCTTTAACCTGAAGTTACAAATGAATAAATAATGTTTTGATACATAAAACGTTGAATACTGATATTTGAAATTATTTATTTTTTTAAATACTGTAAATGTGAAATTAAAACCACCAGTAGGTGGCATCAAGTCACTGTTAAGAAGCGAGTCATTGCGACTGAACCGAATCATTTAAACGGTTGATTCATTCAGGCACAAAACACCGTCATGTTGCTCAGAGACGTAAAACATATACATATAGCCTATATTATATATGTGTGTATATATATATATATATATATATATATATATATATATATATAATATATATGTACATATATATGTGTGTGTGTGTGTGTGTATAAACATACATATACAGAATAGCTTAGTTTATTTTTATTGCCGTTATTTTGGCAAATCCCACAGAAATAATAATTGCTTATATAAAACAGCTTATATGAAATTTAGTTTGACCTCCTGATTTTCTGAAGGTGAAGTACCTTCTTTCACAGACTATTAAAATAGAAACTTACTTGTTTCAGGCCCTATTTTGTACCTTGTTCATGGAAAGCACTTCTGTCCTTTATATTGAACCTAATGTGTTGAATGAATCATCACAAGTGTACTGCTAAACCACAAAAAATGTGAAAGATAGGGGAAAAAAGTTCGAGAGTCAATTATTTCCCACAATGCTTTGCTCCTGTGAGGGTTTAGGGAAGGTCTGATCTGGGATCAGGCTGCTGCGGGGAGAGAGCGATCCAGAGAGAGATGATCTGGGATCAGGCGAAGCGGCGGTTAAATAGAAAAAAAAAAATCTCATAAACATGCTTTTGTACGTAAGCCCTTTTTGCGATACTAGTACAACATTTTGAATCTGAAAATAAAGTAAGCTGGTCTGGAATCAGGCAGTGGGAAGTTATGGATCCAAACAGCTGATCTGAGATCAGGTAGCGAGGAGGGATTCAGTGAGAGCTGATCTGGGATCAGAAGGAGATTGAGGGCTGGGTTGGGTTGGACATATTCAGCTGGTAAAAGTTTTCGTGCGCTTTTCTCTGGGCGTAATTTGGACAGCGCGCACGGGGAGCACTAATTAATCATCGAAAAACCTTCGTAATGTTCGCCTAAACACTTAAAACAACGACACGTTCGCTAAATGCAAACTAATCGCCAGTGTGTTTATGTTTTCAGTCTGTAGCCATGATGACTCCAAACTAGCTATCGGGCTAAACGCTCCGAAATGGACTCGGTTTTGAGTGTCAGTGCGAATCTAGATCCGGATTTCAGGATGAAACCGAAGGCTAATCGGTCCAGAATCGATTCGGATTAACGATGCTCTCTAGAAAGAAGAGTAAAAACGAAGCGTCCAAGCCAGCAGAAGTTCAGGGCAAATATGTGAAGAAAGAAACGTCCCCGCTGCTGAGAAGTGAGTAACTTCAGTCAGTCTGCCTAACGTTAACTAAACCCACAAAACAGAAAACAAGCCATTAGATAATCTGCATTTTTATATAATGTACGTTACTCATTCGGCGTATTTTGGAGTATAAAACTTTTGAAAATGAAGCCTCATTTAAGTGTCCATATGTTTAATTAATTAAATGTCAATACAAGTCAAGCTTCGTGACTAAATGTTGCTTAAACAACTGTCAGAAACTCTGTGTACACTGTTACATATTCTGTCAGCCTAATAGATGTCTATTTTGTAAACCTTTTGCATTTTTTAAAAGATAATGTGTCATATGTTCATATTTAATACTGTAATTTAAGTGTAATTTCTTATAAAATTTTGTCCACTTTAAACATTATACTTAGTTTATTTTTAAAACAAAGAATATTTGATGCACACTTTACCCTATTTCAGAAATTGATTTCTCAATGATTTTTAAAAAATGTTTTTATTATTATTATTTTTAAACTATGATTTAAACTTTCTCCATAACAGGATTGGCACAGCTGTAATAGAGTACCATTTAAAATTGTGTTTTGTAGTTATGTGAATAACATCTGCTTTGTATTTTTAACACTATTGTCATTTAATGTTGCATAGTTTTTTAATTGTAAGTTAAAGTATGAGGGCATAATTGGGTGGGCAGTAAGTTAAAACACAAATTAATGCAAATGCAAATTAGCCACAACCTCATTTGTAATTCGCTTTGGACAAAAGCTTCTGCTAAACGACTAAATGTAAATATATTTTGCATAATATAGTATACATTTTGCATAATATAGTCATAGACTTCTACTTGTATTGGAAAAAATTTAGAAATCCAATTATTTTCACTCTTATGTTTGTAAGAAAAACATTTACACATTTAAATCTTGACTCGAGACATCAGGAAAAAAGATGTAGCCCAGTAAATTAAAATGATTTAAATGTGTAATATTCTTTTTATTTTAGAAACATTAATTCTTAAAAACAGTTCTTAAAAGGCAAAGAATTGTAGTAATGATCAGTTTTGCACATTTTGAGCAACTTTGTTCTGCATCACTGTTGCTCTTTTCTGGACAATTGAATATAGAATTTTATGATGGACTTTATCTTGAGCATTCTTTACAAAATAAATATTGCAGAGTACCCCTCTTCTGCTTCCCTCATGGTTTGTTCCAGATTTGATGCCCTCGTTTATCCGGCATCCAACGTTTCTTCGCCGTGAGCCCCCGTTAGTGGAGCCAGTTACGGCTGGGGTGTCTGGTGCAGGTCCATATTCCTCTGGATCTGTTGGGGATGTTAGCGTCCCCAAGAGTTTCCTGCGCAATGCCCCTCCACGGACCCCCCACGAGGTGTCACGCAGGGAGAGTCATCGGCTGTCTGCCCCACCACACCTTCATCGTGATTACTCCCCTTCCTCGCCGTCTTACATGAGCGATGCTGGTTCGGTAACAGAGAATGGAGATGGTGGCCCGTTTTACTACCCTCCAGAGCCGTACTACAATAACCAACCCAGGCGAGCACGCAGACCAGACCACTTTAATGAGAACTACAGGTACTATGAGCACAATGAACTCAGCTACCCACAAAACCCAGGACAGCCTCAGACGCCCCAGCCTCACAGTCGCCCACCCCCAGGTGAGTAACACATCATCCAACATGCAATAACACAACATGCACAGACTCATATGCATTATAAAAGACTCCTCATGAAATAACAAACATGACTGTCACTCTGTGCTATAAATATACACTGCCATAATCTGTCTCTATTTATGACACCATATGCTGTTGACTGTATGAGACCGTTTAGTCTCCTCTGTCTAAATCAAGTATTCACACTTTTTGGTCAGCCAAACTAAACCCCTTTGTGTGTGTGTGTGTATGTATAATTAATATATATATATGTGTGTGTGTGTGTGTGTGTATATACAGTCATGGCCAAAGTCATCTGGCTTCTATGGTCAGATGAAAAAAAAAAAAGAGCTTTTTAGCAGCAAACACTCAAGATGGGTTTGGTGAACACAGGGATAAAAAGTACCCCATGTGTACAATTAAATATACTGCTGTATTTTTGATGTTGTGGGCCTATGTTTCTGCTGGAGGTCCTGGACATCTTGTTTAGACACATGGCATCATGGATTCTATCAAATACCAACAGATAAAAAATCAATAAGTGACTGACTCTGTTAGAAATCTTATAATGGGCCATGTTTAGATCTTCCAACCGTACAATAATCCAAACACAAACCTCAAAAACAACACAAAAAAGGGTCACTGAGCACAAAACCAAGCTACTGCTGGCCATTCCAGTCCTCTGACCTGAACCCTGTAGAAAATGAGTGGTGAACTGAAGAGAAGAAGCAGCAACATGGAGCTGGGAATCTAAAGGGTCTGGAGTGATTCTGGATGAAGGAATGGTCTCTGATCTCTTGTCAGGTGTTCTCTAACCTCATCAGGCATTTTAGGAGAAAATTTAGAGCTGTTAAACTGGCAAATGGAGGTTTCAAAAAGTATTGAATAAAAGGGTGCTGTTAATTGTGGCCAATGTGTATTAGAGAAAAACATTTATTTCATAATGATATTTCCCCCCATTTTAAATTCTTATTATCCAGTGAAAGGTTCGATTTTTGTGCTTTTTTAAAATAAAAGATCAAAAGGATTTACAATGCAGATTATTTGATCATATTTACCAAGGGTGCCGATAATTTTGGCCATGACTGTATGTGTGACCCTGGACCACAAAACCAGTCATAAGTAGCACAAGCTATTTTTGTGTTAAATGAGAAAGTGTCAAATAGACATTACAAACTGTAGCTTTAAAAATAAATATTTGATTTGATTTAACATAAAATTTATTATACGTAAACATTTAGGCTACAATGGCCTAAGATAAATTATGGAACATAAAAGAAGATAATTTGAGAAACATCTCAGTATTTTTTGTTCATACAATGAAAGTCATTAGTAACCAAAACAGTCAACCAGACTGTTACCAACAGTCTTCAAAATACCTTCTTTTATGTTCCACAAAAGAAAGTTTTCAAACGACATGAGGGTGAATAAATGATGACAGAATTAAAAAAAATTTGGACTATCCCTTTAATGTTTTTATTTTTATTTATTTTATTTTTTTTTAATGAAATGATACTCTAAATAAGAAACTAAATCTGCCAGCAGGTTTAATTTCTTGAATGCTCCAAATATACCTATTGCACGTGAAAATAAAGCACTGTGTTTTATTTGTATATTATGTGTATTTGTAATATTCTTATTTTTTAATAACAAAGATAAAATAATGACAAAGATTATTATCTTCGTCCACTTTAGCCTAAATATCCGCCATTCTTTTTTTATATTTTGTTACGTTGAAAGGCTTTGTCTTTATAATAGGGAAATATTTATAATAGTTTGGCTGTAATGCAAAATAGTAAAACCAACATGACAAAGAATCGTGATAAAATCGTGATATTTTGCCATATCGCCTACCCCTAATTTTAGGGTATAACTGCATTTATGGAGTTGTTGCCCTGAATCATATTTGTCAGCAGTCAGCTGTATAAAATGTTAATGACGTACATGTCTGGGGGTGGGGCCAGTGCGTTCATAACTAATTAATTAACACATCAAACTGACAGCCCTAATATATAATATATATACAGTAGGTTTTATATCAGTGTTGCCTAAGTTGTATTTCAGCAGTGTTTATTACTTGACGTAAGTGAAAATGAGTGATTTGTTAGATTTGTTGTGTCCAAACAACACAGAACTACTGCAGCAAAGTGATAGCAAACCAAAATATTCACCTTGAAGACCCTGTTTCCACAAAAACTGACCATATAGAACACTACAAAACCAATATCCATGAAAGAACTGGAGTGAATGTCATTTGAAAGAAATCTCCAAGGCTGCATTTAAATCATGTCTTTATATTATATTATATTATAATATTTTTTTTTCAATGTAATTTATTCCTGTGATGGCAAAGCTGATTTTCCAGTCTTTATTCTTCAAAAATCATTCTAATTTCTGATTTGATGTTCAGGAAATGTTTCTAAATATTAGACTATTAAGATTATTATTGTGGTTTTTGTGGAAACCATGATAAATTTTTCCAGGATTCTTTGAAGAGTATAACGTTTAAACAGATTCATAAAAATGAATCAAACTTACCAACTCTAACAGTATTTTGCTACTGAAGTGTAAACAAGAGTTGAGATATTTACAGTGTTACAGTTTTATTTTGCCAGCACTGCTCACAAACTTGCACAAACTTTCTGGGCTGTCACTCTCCTGTAGTATTTCTCATTGTGTGTGAGAATGACAGAAATGTGGATTTTTCTTGGTTGCCCTTTTCTTCACCCTACACTGATGTGTTTTTCCTTGTGCTGAACTTTTCATGGTCTTCTGGGGTTTTTTGCCTTAGATTTGACCCTGCAGCTGTGATTTTGTTGTTTTCTCCCAATCTCTCTTTCATATCACTTCACCTCCTTTGTGTTCAAATTAAAAATAAAAACAAATACACACTCAGAATCATTTCCTGCATGCAGATCTGTAATACTTCCATGTGTTTGTTGTTTTCTAGCAATCGGCCGTGTGCCAGCAAAGTCGGTAGGTAATCTAACGACCGTGAGCGGGGAGGAGGCAGCTCTTCCTCCTGGCTGGACTGTTGATTGGACGATTCGAGGCAGGAAGTATTACATCGATCACAACACAAACACCACTCATTGGAGCCACCCGCTGGAGAGGGAGGGGCTTCCGCCGGGCTGGGAGAGGGTGGAGTCAGCTGAGTTTGGAGTGTATTATGTTGACCACATCAACAAACGTGCCCAGTACAGACACCCCTGTGCACCCAGGTGAGTGTCGAGACATTCCAGTACATTCTGAGACTGTTTGGTGACATATTGTATCTAAAATACACCATCTCTGCTTTTGCTCAGTGTTCCACGTTACGACCAGCCCCCTCCCCCGCCAGTCACCTACCAGCCCCGCCCACCAGAACGCAACCAGCCCGTACTAGTACCAGCAAACCCGTACCACACAGCCGAGATCCCAGACTGGCTGCAGGTGTATGCCAGAGCCCCTCTGAAGTGAGTTTCACATGCAGTCATCGTCACAAACTGTCAAACTTTGGAGGGTGGCGGAACTCGATCACATAAATGTAGGCAGCTTCGTTGGTTGTAATGGGAGTGCTTTAATTTTGATGGCATCATGCCACATCACCAATGTCCATGATGTGACTATAGATTGTTTACGGTTGCCGAGCAATATTGCAACTTGTTGCATTAATATAGAATTCAGCTGATGTGCAGTCACAGGTGTGCAACTATGTATATCAGGTTTTTAATATTTTTCGGGGGGCGACTTAAAACTCACTCTTTTGTTTATAACATCTTAGTCTTTTGAGTTTCATATTTAACTAAATGTTACATAACATGCAGAATTATTTTAGTATTATTTATACTATAATATTATAGTATTTATTCATATTTTGAATAGCCTTTTATATTTTAGTTTTTAGGGGTTTTTTCAAATTTTTATTTAGCTTTAATTTATTTAATTTATAATAATATATATTATTATTATTTTTTTTTTTTTAAGTTATATTTTTAGTAATTTCAGTACTTCCAACTCAGCTTAATTCAGTTAGTTGTAAAGTAGTCTCAGCCTCAGACATACCTAGCATCAGACCGTTGTCAAGTAAAAAATATTTTAACTTTCATTTATGGTTTTAAGTTTGTTTTCTGTCGTGTGTGTGTGTATATGTATATATATATATATATATATATATGTATATGTATGTATATACACACACACAAACACATTTTAGTTGAAATATTTTTTCCATTTTATTAATCGGCCAAAGCAGCAGACAAAGTGGGTCCTGAAAGCATATTTGTTAATAAAAGACAAGACCCCTGCTGAAAAAAGGCTGGTTTAAGCTGGTCTCCCAGCCTGACCAAGCTGGTCTTAAGCTGAATTAGCTACTTTTTGAGTCTGACTGTATGATAAGTATCCAAAACCCTTCTAAAATCTGACAAGAGACCAGTGATGGGAGACCAGCAACCCAGTTTATGCTGGGTTAATCTTCAGTCATATTAGTGTGTGGTTGTGCTTTGTCTCAGGTATGACCACATCCTGAAGTGGGAACTCTTCCAGTTGATGGATCTGGACACTTATCAGGGGATGCTGAAGCTGCTCTTTATGAAGGAGTTGGAGTGCATCGTTAAATCCTATGAGGCATATCGACAAGCGCTGCTCACCGAACTCGACACGCGCAAACAGCGGCAGCAGTGGTATGCCCAACAACCAGCCAAAAACTTCCCTCCTAACATGTGACTTGTGTGAGACACCCAAACTCCAGCCTTATCAGTGCCTTAACTGCTGATGCAGACTCTCATTTACTTCCTCAAACAGCTCCAAATATAAGCCCAAAGAGAGACCACACAAAGCCTGTTGGGAACTTTACACTATTACTCCTATATATCCTATCAGCCATTATACGGCTGTGTGTGTTCTGAGTCTATGCTTGGTTTTGACTGTGTTGTGAATGTGTTTGCACATGTTGAGAGTGTGTTTCTTTGTGCATGTCAGGACTGTGAGGACTCACTCATTCTGCATTGTCTTTTTGGACAATCACAACTATCAGTTATCAATGTTTTATTGTTTAATCAGACTCTTATTTTCAATTATAGTTGTGCTTTTAGGGTGAATCTCATTAAAAAAACTCATCCAGGTCACATTTCACCTCAAAAACAAAAAAGTTTATCGTTTGCATAAAGAAAATGAAGCTTAATTTAGGGTTATTTAAATCCGCATGAATGAACGGTTTTACATCAAATCCTTTGCAATTTAACTAAATTATAAAAATCTCTAGTTTTTGCATTACAGTAATGAGTTTTTATAATGAAAATAATGCAATAGTCGTCATGGTGCTTCATTTTCTTCAAATAAGATGTATATTGTTGTTTCTTGTGTTTTGTTTTTTTGGGAGGGTGAAATATGACTTGGACATTTCTTTGAGGTTCATCCTTTAAGGTTTAGGTGGATTCCTTTTTTAAGGAATTTGCTTCTTATATTTAAAGATGAAACTTTCAGACGGAGTCGTCACTTTATATTAAGTGATTGAGCATGCGGCATTCTTTTTTTTTCAAGAGGTTATTGCCTGTATTTTTCAGTTATGTCTGTTTGTAAAATCTATTTTGTGCATCAACACTAAATAAACCAGGACCTTGTATTGTGTGTGTGTGTGTGTGTGTGTGTGCGAGATGTTCATGAAGTTTGTCTTTCCAATTCAGGTTGCAGATACTTTTCTCTACTTATTTTTTACCAATATCCATATTAAACTTTGTTCATACTTAATATTATATAGAAGTAGATCAGAACACTATACAAGTATATTTATTTTAATTCTTGAACATTTCTTTTTCTTGCCAATCAAAAAGATTTTTAGCAGCTTTCAAGTAAGAATTAATTGAAACCTGCTCTGAAACATTGAAACAAAATAATGAAATTTTGTTTCATTAGCTCATACAAGGTTAAAACGTGTTCATCTATGCTTGTGATCAATTATGAGTGACCATAAAGACCAGGGGCCCATTAATAAACATGCATGTATAATGATCCTTAATATAAATGTACAACGGTTTCCAGAAAGTTCCAATGATTATAAATTGTCTATATGCACAAAAATAGTTTTGTCTCAAATTCGATTGAATCAACTACATCAACAGAATGCCCACAACTATCACTTTATGGATCAAAAGAAGTCTTTATAAATGAATTTATGGCAGCCTATAGTCGTTCAAGAGCATAAGAGCTAAAGAAACTAAATTTATGATGCTATGTATGTCAGATATTCTTGGTGATTTTTTTATTGAAACACACTTGGCAAATGAACTGTATTCACTTGGCTGCAAATAGCGGCCCAGGAGCTCTACCATGATGACCATTGAGTGGAGCAAATGTGCAGTATTTTCAGGTTTGATACCCCAAACATGATGGGATGGAAGGCAAAATCTCTGTCGTTTAGCTCATGATAATGACTACAACTTGTGTTTTTAAACATGTAGTATTTTATTCCCTTATAAATAGCACTGAACTCAACATACGACATCCATTACAAAATAAGCACAGACTGCTTTCATGTGAGTGTCAGAGAGAGAAACAGTATTTACAGTGAGAAGATGGCAAAATGGTGAACTGTCAGAACTAATACTGTGATTTTCTAACGCAGGCACAATCAACACAGTCAGAATCTTTTCAGTCTGATTCTCCACACTGTCTGACCGTGGGCCTGAGCTGTAGGTGCAGAATGTTGCTGTGGTGGGTGATTGTGGCGATATGTTCCTGTTGTAGCGTTGAACAGTCCCGCGTCTCTTTCTCTCTCTGACTGTACGCTTCACTGTCACTGTCCACAGTGCGTCTGCGTGAACTGTGTGGGGTCAGTTTTGTTTCTTGTCCTGCTCGGGCTGTTGGTCAGTCTGGTGTCCAGGGAAGGCGTGATTATACAACTGCCTGTGGTTTGCTGCTACACTGTACAGCTTATACAGAGCCTGAGGGAGATGGACAGGAAGATACGACATGTAAATGTGAGGTGTCTCTTCATTTTTGTAAGATGTAGTGAAATTGTTTATGTCTAAATAGGTAAGTGTGTTCAGGCGTGTGTGCAGGTAGAGTAAACACCCCTTACCTCATTTGTGCTTCCCTAAAACAAAGAAAAGAGGAATACAGTTAATCAATCTGTAATAAAAATGCGACCTGATTTTCTTTCTTTCTTTCTATCTAACTGTCTGTCTGTCTGTCTACAGATTTTACAGTTTTATTATCTATAACACTTATCTTATTTACTTATCTCTAACACTTGCTCTCTATTCATTTTCTAACTGCGTGTTTTCTTAAAAAAAGGTCTCTAACACTAGCTTTCTCTATTCTATCTACTTGTTTTTGTTTGTTATATATATATATATATATATATAAACCTTGCTATGTGTACTGTGTTAGGCAAACTGAGACTTGTCATAGCACTTGCATGTTATTGCTCTTTTGTAGGTTTTCATTGCTGCTTCTTCTAACATTTTAAAGGGATACTCCACCCCAAAATGAAAATTTTGTCATTAATCACTTACCCCCATGTCATTTGGCAATGTTTTTCATACTTTTCTGTGCCTTGACAGTGTAATTTACTTGGCAGTCAATGGGACAGTCCCAAGCCTCCCGATTTTCATCCAAAATATATTAAATTGTGTTCCGAGGACGAACAAAGCTTTTACGGGTTTGGAACGACATGGGGGTAAGTGATTAATGACAAAATTTTCATTTTGGGGTGGAGTATCCCTTTAAGTGAACATTTTAATCCACAAAAACATGGTGATCAAAAGATATATATATACACACACACATAGTGCTGTGAAAAGTTTTTTGCACCCCTTCCTGTTTTTTTATTTATTTTTTTTTATATTTGTCACACTTAGTTTAATAGTACACAAAGATAACCCAAGTAAATACAAAATGCAGATTTGAAATGATGATTTCATTTATTTAGGGAAAAAATCTGTCCAAACCTGCCTGGCCCTACGTGAAAAAGTAATTGCCCCCTAAACCTAATAACTGGTTGTGCCACCCTTTGCAGCAACAACTGCAATCAAGCGTTTGCAATAACTGGCAATGGGTCTTTGACCTTAATTGAGGCAAGTGAGGCCTGCAGTTCTTTAGATGTTGTTCTGGGTTCTTTTATGACCTCCTGGATGAGTCGTCTTTGTGCTCTTGGAGTAATTTTGGTAGGCTGGCCACTCCTGGGAAGGTTCACCACTGTTCCAAGTTTTCTCCATTTGTAGATAATGGCTCTGACCATGGTTTGCTGGAGTCCCAAAGCCTTAGAAATGGCTTTATAACCCTTTCCAGACTGATACAAGTAAACTATTTTGTTTCTCATCTGTTCTTGAATTTCTTTAGATCCCGGCATGTTGTGTTGCTCTTTAAACATGCTTCACTTAGTCAGACATGTTCTATTTAAGTGATTTCTTGATTCAACAGGTCTGGCAGTAATCAGGCCTGGGTTTGGCTAGTGAAATTTAACTCAGCTTTCTAAAATAATGTGGTTAATCACAGTTCTTTCACGATTTAATAGGAGGGGGCAATTAATTTTTCATGTAGGGCCAGGTAGGTTTGGACAGCTTTTTTCCCTTAATAAATGAAATTATCATTTAAAAACTGGATTTTGTATTTACTTGCATTATCTTTGTGTAATATTAAAATTTGTTTGATGATCTGAATCTTTTAAGTGTGACAAATTTGCAAAAAATGTCAAAAAAATTTAAAAAGGAGGCAAAAAACCTTTTCACAGCACTGTATATATTAAAGCATTTCTACATTAATTTGCTTCACTGAAAAAACATTTTAGTTTGTTTAAATATTTTTTATTATATGAATGAATATTATTGTTATTAATATTATGTGTATATACACTACCATTCAAAAATTTGGAGTCATTAAGTTTTTTATTAAAGAAATTAATACTTTTATTTAGCAGTGACGCATTGAAGTTGAAAAGTGACAGTAAATGTATTACAGTAAATACAAAAAAAAAAAAATTATATATATATATATATATATATATATATATATATATATATATATATATAATAAATGCAGTTTTATTGTTGTTGCTGCTGTTTTAAATTTTTATGTTCCATTCATTAAAGAATCCTGTAAAAATGTATTACGGTTTACACAAAAATATTAAGCAGCACAACTGATTTCAATATTGATAATAATATAGAACTTTTCTTAAGCACCAAATAATTACTGAAGGATCATGTAATACTGAAGACTGGAGTAATGGCTGCTGACAATTCAAAACATTTATATAAGTAAACTATATCTAAATGCATACTTTAAAGTACAGTAAGTATTTATTTCCTTTTAAATGTTGTGTTTTACCTGATCCCAGAGCGCTCCGGCCACCTGATCAATGACGGCGCCCAGTTCTCTGTATTCTCCTGAGTAGCGGATGTACGCCCAGGTGCACAGAGTGATGAGCGCGAAGCCCAGCACCATGTTGCAGATGCTTGCGATGATGTCAACACCCACGAACCCCGTGATCCCTGCGGCCACATACATCACAAAGATCACCACGAACAGCGTTGCGGGTGTTCGTGCCGCGTGGAAGATGTTCTTGGAGTCGTTGTGTTTGATGTACTGCACAAACAGCTCGTCGATCTCCGCCTCCAGCTGCAGCAGGTAACGCCGGCTAAACTCCTCCCCACCCATTTTCTTCACGCTGCGAAACAACGTCACCGCCTCCTCACGGATGCCCAAGTGACGCGCCTGCAGCACGCTTGGTGCGAGGAAAGGCCGATCTCCTCCGCTCACCTAGGGTGTAAGATACATTTGATGAAGGGGAGTCACACTAATACGACAAGAAATGAGTTAGTTAGTATCACACTCACCTCCTCCATCTTCTTGTTGTATAGATCTTTAGCTGCAGCCACTGCAGCCAGATTATTTGCTTCTGCTGTGGCCTGTGGACACAAGCACACCCAAACACTGTCATACTGTGTGATGCTAATAGCTCTTAGGTGTGTTTACTGTATGTCAGGCTGTGGGTGTGGAATGTGTGCGTTAGGCGTTAAGAGGTCATACCTGTAACATGGATTTTGGATGTGGCAGCTCTTCTCCCTGGTAAATCTTGATATATGCCTAAAATCATAAACAGCTGCTCAGTTCACTCAATGAATTTCACATATCAAATTAACAATTATAAACTACAGAAATTTACAAAATAGTATTGTATTATTTTATATTATATATAAACCATTTGCAGTCTGTAAGATTTTATTAATATTAGATTGAGATTTTATGAAATATTATTACAATTTAAAATAACTGTGAATTTTTAATTTTCAGCAGACATTACTCCAGTCTTCAGTGTCACATGATCCTTCAGATCAGTGTCTAAAACAGTTTTGTTTTTCAGGATTCTTTGATTAATAGAAAGTTAAAAAGAACAGTATTTATTTTATAGAATTTTTTGTAACAATGTAAAAGTCTAATGCATTCTTGAGAAATAAAAGTATAAATAAAAGGTAAATACATTTTATATATATATATATATATTTATACTTAACATCAGCAGATGGATTTTTTTTATATTAAAAAAATTTGCATTCTGAATAAAAATGCCTGTAGGTGAATTCCCATTTCATTCCTAGTAGTAGCTAATGCGCCTCTAACAATACTATTACCTTGAAGTACTCCAGAAGTCCACGGCAGGTGATTTGGCTTCCATTTATCTCTTTCACGTCCAGGTTTTTGGGGCGTAGTAACCACGGAACAAGCACTTGCAGATTATTGATAAAATCTTGATCGATCTCTGAAACACACAATTGGAAACAGGTGTTTTTGTACTTCACAGTATAAGGACGCCAACATAGCTTCCACATATTTGAGCTCAGCTACAATCTACTGATTAAGCGTGCATCTGTAGACATACCCCTCAATCTGCCATCAAAGTGTGGGTTTGTGGCCACCTTGAGTCCCGGGTGTGGCATGAGGAAGCAGGAGATGTTGGTGAAGCAGGAATGGATGTGTTTCCTCACGTTCTGCAGCTCCTCGTGTTGATTCTCTGAGATCTACATATAAACACACGTTGTGGTGGTTCTGATTTCAGTGTTGTCACATGTTATTTCCATATTAACCTCCTGACCTTTAATCTTTTCTCCAGAAATTTCATTCCTCCTTCCTGTCCATAGGGAAACTCATATGGAAAGCTCCAGTCCCGCACCAGAAAGATCATTGACTTGTGTAAAAACACATAGAAGGTGAGTACTGATGTTCATTTATAGTAGTATAATGCATATAAAAGCATTTTATAACGACAGTTTCATGAAGAACAGTCTGTTTCAGAATGATACTACAAAAAAGATGTCAGCAGAAACATTAAAATACAGCAAATACCTGAAATGGTTTGAGAAATGTTTCTTCCATGGCCAGTCTGCCGTATTCAGTGAAAAGCTATAAAGGTCAGCAAAAACAAAAGCAAAGAGTTTTATTTTGTTTTTTACGCAAGCACATTTTTTTTATAGTTATTCATTTTTACAGTTTCACAGTACAACAACAATAAACTGTACTCTAAATAAATGTCCTTTCAAGATATTCATTTATTTCATACCAGTGGCTTTTCTGTTTAACATTCAAAAAATTATGGCTTTTTACCAATATCCTTACCAATAAGCTTGTCGGGTTTATCTAATTTCAAGCATAAACTTGCAGCTGCCTATTTTTATTGTATATTTTTTTATATTATCTTTTAATTACATAGCATGATTTGGTGCACTCGTGTTTTTTCTAGTGCTTTATAAATAATTTGAATATACAAAAATGTAATAAAAAAATTTGTTTGAATCTCATTAAACTCTGATACAGTTCAACAGCATAGCGAGTGGGAAAATGAGTGTCTCTATACCTGCAGATGCTGAAGATCATCTTCCTGAACATTCTGAGATATGTTATACACCTTGAAAAAGAAAAGATGGCATCAAGGTTCCACTGAATTTCATTGAAAATATGATGAACAGACATGTTTAAGGTCACAGGTTTTTGGGGGGGATTTTACCTGCATAGAGCTTATCATGGTACTGAGGGCAAATACAGTAGCTGAGTCACGGAGAGTGGACTGGCTGTCAAAGGTCCCCTGTGTGTCCATTAGCAGCACTGCCACCTACAGGAAAAACAGCATAGTGTGCATGTCTACACACTAATGGTCCTCAGGAAATTTCCTCTGGTGTTTAGTGGAGAGTTGTTTCATTTTCACATACAGGGCTGAGTTACAGGCTCTGCTTACACAGATATATTAGATTATAGTTTCACTCAAGTCATGAGAATGAGTATACACTATTGTTCAGGGTCAGTATGTTTACTACTTTTACTCAACAATGATCCATTTATTTTCTGAAAAGTGACAGTAAAGTAATTTATAATGTAATAAAAGATTTATAAGTCAAATAACTGCGGTTATTTTGAGCTTTCTATTCATCATAGAATCCTGAAAAAAAAAGTATTATAGTTTGTACAAATTTTTTTTTAAATGTTTTTAGCATTGATAATAAGAAGAAATGTTTCTTGAGCAGCAAATCAGCATATAAGAATGATTTCTGAAGGATCACGTGATACTAAAGACTGGAGTAATGGCTGCTGAAAATTAAGTTTTGCCATCACATTTTAAAATATTACATTTAAAAATATATATTAAAATTGAAAATGTTTAATTGTAAGTCACTTTATTACTTGTTTTTATTATTATTTTTCATATTTTGATTAAATAAATGCAGCCATGGTGACCATGTTTCCTTGGTGAGACTTCTTTCAAAAACATACAAACTTACAGACCCCAAACTTTCGAACAGTAGTGCAGGTAGGTATTTAGTTTGGTTCTTACCTTGCTACCATCTGGTTTGTCCACCAGGAAGACTTCACTCCAGATCTGAATGCCAGTGGTCTCCCGCTCTGAGCCTCCTCTCCATGAGAATCCCGTCAGCGGCTCATCTGGGTCCCCCAGCCACGTATCGCTGGCCTGAACGCAAACACACATATTACAGATTACACAAACTTCAAAAAGAAGCTGATTGTGATTTGGAACTAGTCTGAGAGCAATAATACATGCATTTATACTTTAGACTATGAATTAAAGCCGGTCTCACCTGGCTGTACATGTAACGCAGCATGAAGTCCATGAGGAAGGATTTGCCCTTGCGGAAGGCTCCTGCCACAGAGATGGCCACCACCTCTCTGTCTCTAACCTCTTCAGCCAGCAGGATCTTACTGAGTGCTGCCTCGTCCAGCTCAAACGTGTGGTCATCTTTCACCACCAACACCTGCACTGGCCGCGCCCGTCCGTCTGTCTCCTCCTCCTCTGAGCTCCAGTCATACACGTTCTTATCCCCGAAAGACCCTGAACACAACCACATTTAAATATGTTAGTCCTGCTATTGCAGCGACTGTCATAGTGGTAGACATCCGACAATGTAAGCAAACCGCAGCCGACAGACACGTCATGTACTGTTAATGCTCTTAAAGCTGCTACTTTTAAATGCAGTGCTCTATATGGATCATAATGTATGGGTTGCACTGATACCTCTATGTCAAATTACTAAAATAAAAGTGAAAGTGCATCATGCAGTGTTATTTTAGTATTATATAATATTTCAAATTTGCTTTTCATTTTACATTTTTTTAATACTTTTTAAAATTTTTGTTTTCATTTTAATCTTAGTTTAATTTTTGTTCATTTTGATATGTGCCTTTGTCATTTTATTATTATTAGTATTACATATTACTATTTAGGTTTAATTATAATTTTATCTATCTATCTATCTATCTATCTATATATATATATATATATATATATATATATATATATATATATATATATATATATATATATATATATATATATATATATATATATATATATATATATATATAATTTCAGCCTTTTTAATTAACAAAAATGTTTTTAATAGTTAGGTTTACTTAAAAGTAATAACTCTGGTTGGGTATGTGTGAATTAGTGGAGCATTAATGCCACATTATGCTTTAGATAATCATCTATTTGATATCAAATAAGGCCTAAATCCAAATCAGGGACAAGTGATCATAAGACAAATGTTATGGAAGAGCATTTCAGTTGCAATGACTCAACATAAAAACATCTTTCTTTTCTCAATCTAACGTTCTCCTGGGACAAATTGTGGAGTCATGGTTTAGTAAAGCTTAATGCAGCAGACAATCCTAATGGAGCTTTAGTGATGATCTTGACCTCTGTCATCAAGGCTAGTGTGATGTGGATCATAGAGATGTTTTATGGGTTAAGAGGTCCTGAAATACATCTCAGACCTAATGCAAGAACAAAACTGGTTGTCCAGCATTATACCAGCTGCTACCCTAATGGTTAATGTGTTTTTAAGCATTATATGAGTATATGAACTAGTAATACACCAGGTTGCTCTGGAGGATCTGCCCTCTAATTGATGCATTTATCAAGCATTTCTTAAATGCAACTGAACAGTAATGGATATTGATCATGGATATAGGGCTAAAAGGACCTTAGTGGGCCTAATTCAGATTATAAGGATGTGATGAAGCTGTTCACAGCATTGCATTTACACTTCTGCCACTGGTTAGCATCAAAGCCACAACAATACTGTCCCAACACTGTAAATTATTTACATTCAAATTAGCTTGTAGAGCTCTAGTGTTCTCTCTCTCTTGCTCTTTATCATGTCATATTCACCTGGTCAGGCCTGGTTAGAGCAGCAAGCATTCTTAAGGCTACCGTGTATATTATATAAACCAGCATCTCCATACAGGCCTGTAGCAGATGTACAGAGATCTGCTTATGTGGGTCACTGGCATCAATGCACATCACTTCACACACAGTCAGATCACTTCTGATTTTAACCACTGCAATGTAGAAAAACAGTGACAAATTTTCCTGAAACATCAGTATCAATAATACAAGGACGCAGTATTAAAAATAAAAGCATGTTATTGACTGGGATGTGTAAGAAAAGGGTGGGTGCATTATACAAACGAGCACGAATTTGTGTTCCCACAGACATCCAAATACTGCAAATGTCACATTGCTTTTAAATATAGATGTTACACCAGTAAAAAAAAAAAAAATAGCTGTCATCACAAACACACGCACAGATACAGGGCGGAACAGGGCTGTGGTCCGGACCAAATCAGCTGATTTGGACAGGGGAAAAGCATTGTTTTTGTTTGTGTTTATTTGTGTGTGTTCCTTAACATACAGACAGAGTGTCTATGTAGCAGCATCCTCAAAATTTACAGAATCGCACAATAACCCGTCTCACGTCTGGATGGTTTATTGGATTAAAATGGTCTTACCCCAGCTGTCTCTGTCCTTTTTGTCTCGTGCCATGTCTCACTGGATGTTTTGTTTTAGTATTCGGGTCGGGTCGGTTCGGTTCTAAACAGCGATCATGAGACGAATGCGATGCTGGAAATCAGCTGCCAGTGATGGAGGCTCATTCTCATCTGAAACAAATGTGCAGCGCACCATTGGACCGCCTAGCGGCGCTGTGGAACCCGCGGCTGGTAAACATCTATACTGTAATGGGCGGGGCTTAGAAACCCTGACGCTGTCTCTAATTGGTTGGTCTAAATCATGGCTCTCATATTTTAACTCTTTACTGTATTATTTCAATTCAGTATTTTTGAGGATTCAATTATTATCCAGACCCGTCAGCACTGAATCCCTTAGAATAATAGATTTAACAATATCTGCTGTTTACACATAGAAAACACATATTAATTTATAACACTACTTTATTATTAATTTACCGTTTATTAAACAGTCTATTCTCTTATTGTATCTCTCTGTCCTCACTCACAATTTGCAAATAACTGTGAAACATGACGTTCACCCAATAATCATTAGAAATGGCAATATTCATAAGCTTTGCTACGTAGATCTGAGAATATCCGTCAGATGGCGCTACGCGTGCACTAAAAAGAAAATAAATAAAAATACAAATAAAAATTAAAAAAAAGAAAAGAAAAGCAAATAAAGAAGAGTTAAGCCATAATAACCCGTCTTTTACTGAAAGGCATGTTTTGTCTAGTTTGTTTAGATTTCATGCACTATAAATCATAAGCAATAGATATTTATGACTTATTATTTAAAACAAGAAAAATAAATCTTACAAATGAAGACAACAAAAATAAATAACACCAGTTAATTATTTTATGTATTGTTCTGATTATTTATTTTTCACTATAACTATTGACTGTAACCGTTGTCTAACCAGCTACTACTACTTTGTCCCTACAATGGTACCATTGTTGCTCAAATAATGCACAGTGAGTGGAGTGAATTAAAGTGAAAGAGATATTGTGTTATGCTTTAACATTTTTGTTTGCTTTTATATAGTATGTTTGCTTTTCTCTCTCTGTGTGTGTGAGTGTGTATCTGTGTCTGTGCGCGGTTTTGAGTGTGTGTCTCTGTCTGTGTGTGAGGTCTGGTGATCTGGCTTCAGTTGAAGTTAGTTTGCTCTTCTCTCTGTTCCTGTTTGGATGGTTATTTCGACGCAAAATGAACTTCGGCATTTCGGAAAACTTTAAATCTTAATGAGTTCCGAGGACAACGATTAATCGCACAAATGGTGAAGTTTAAATTAAAGTTTTTGAATTTAAGTGATTTATTTGGCGTTGTAGTTTGACGCTGTTTATAGCATTAGCATTAGCTTCGGTTTAACTTTGTCGCTTAGAGCGAAAGTCTCTTAAAACACTCACCAGCTAAATGCAACTATATATCTGTAAAATCTGGATTATGCTTTATGAACATATTTGTATGTTTATATTTTGTCTTTAAAAATGAAGTTTCAGGTTGAAGTGATTATGTGAGATTAGTTAGCAGAAGTTAGCTGAGCTAGCTTCATACACGGAGATGCAGACAAAAAAAATTACTTTAATTATTTAAACATAAAAAAAAAAAAGTTAAACTGTCTTTCTCACTATGAAGGGGAAACTTTTAAAACAAACCACCAGGTTTGGACAGTTATAACTTCCTGACACCCGTCAATAAATTTGACATGTGTCCAAATAACTGAATATACAGCTTAAAATCTCCTATATTGTATTTAAAAATAAATACTTTTAAAATGTATAAACATCTGCACCAATTACACTATTAAAAGCAGGTATAGTTTGCTAACAGATGTTTTTGTTGTCTTTATAAAAAGGCTTAATTATAATATTTTATCTATCTATCTGTCTGTCTATCTATCTGTCTGTCTATCTAACTAACTGTTTCTCTGTCTGTCTTTAAGTTTAGGTGTGCTGTTTTTAATCTCATGTTGTTCTGGTTTCTGTTATTTTTCAGGGGGCTGTGGACCGCAGGTCTGTTGTAAAACTGAATCTGGGTCATTAAAGTAGTAAATCCTCCAGTCCGACAGCATGGATCCGCTGGGCCGGTCCGGAGGGGAGATTCAGCGCAGAAACCCGCAGCACGACTTTGAGCTGATCCAGAGAGTTGGCAGCGGGACCTATGGAGATGTGTATAAGGTACTGGACCCATTATACCTGGGATTCATGAGATAACTCTATTATATAGCAAACAGTAATGTGTGTGTATATACATACATATATGTGTAGTTGATATTTGGCTTCAATTTTAGCCGGTAACAGTTTGTTAATATGATTATGTGGTTGCAATGTTTCCTTGTTGGGTCAGAGTTTTTACCTGGAGTCATCAGTCTTTGGTTGCTATTTGCATACGGAGAGCTACTGATATGAGCAGTAGCAAGAAAATTTAATAATGTATTTATTTAGTTATTAATATTATTATTTTTTAGCTGTTTAGGAATCCTGAAGCTTTTAAAGTGTGGCAAAGTCACATTCATGAGATGTTTGGATTTTGCACTGTCATACCACACGTGGAATATTTCCTGCATGGATTTAAAGCTCTGAATGTAAAGAGACTCATTCCTGACCGTGCGTTATCCCGGCATGTGTTCATTTACTGCCTTTCCAAATCCCTCAAGAGAAAAAGGCCATATAAGGTCAGAAAATGTCTCAGTAGCAGCTCCTGTGAGAAGAATAACTTTTCAGTGTATTAACGACATATGTGGTTGGTGGTTTTTGTGAACAGAACCGTTTGGTTTGAACTTTACTATGTAAATAGACCTAGCAAACACTCCCATGAAACTTTATATAGTGTCTTTTATGGTTATGGTAAAAAAACTAATAGAAACCATTAGGAAATTAAATATTAGGTGATGCAGGTAGTGGCAAGCATCACTTTTATTATTATTATTATTATTCATGCTCATATATGATTAATAGATTAGAACAAACAAATAATCCTTAATATTAAATTCAGCATAGATATTCTCCAGCATCGTTTCTGCTATAGTCATATTCATATATGAAACCTCAAATCGTGCCTGTTGAGACCCAAATCACCAAGAACATCTTAGTAACCGTATAGAAATACCCTAGCAACCACTCACTACTCACATTTTAGTGGCATGTTTTTACACATGCACACACAACTCTTCAGAAAATGTTAAAATCTATTTCTTGGTTTATTCTGGCTAAAAACTGAATTAATCCTCTTTTGCTCATAAGTTTTTGCGGAGAAATGCAGTAGAAATAAATATTTGAAAATGAAAAAGGCATGTGGGATCTGTGAGTTCTCGTTCTGAATTATGCTCAAGAGATTCAATTTAAAAAAAAATCATACTTGATCTCATGGAAACTTTGATCAAAGATTTATTAACTTGCATTTGGCTGAGTCTGAGTGCAACATGAGTGTTTAATTTGTTTATTTGGAGACTAAACACACACACACATTGTCCCCCAGGAATTTGGATGTAGCCGGCGGTCTGGAAGTGCTTGGAAATCTGGTGAATGTTGTAGTTTCCATTCATTCAGCAGAGTGCAGGAGTGTGTGTGTGTGTAGGTCTGCATATTACATTCACTGCTTCTGTTATTGTTCGCTGGACACACTTCCTGGATGGGTGTTTGGCTGCTGGTTATGTGGATGATCTGAGGGTTCAGCATTGATCTGTCCGATTACATTAGGCTCCTAAGGTTATTGTTTACTGTAAGGCTAGATGATAACCTAAAACCATTATATCTCAATTATAACTCTTTTTACTATATTCAGGATTTGTATTATATTTAATAAATCATTATGTGTTTGTTTTTAAACAACTTAAAATTTTAGTGTTTTTTAAGCAGCTGAACCAAATCAGCTAATTTTACTCAAAATGTTCAAATGTAGTAAATAAAAAAAAAAATGCAGTAAAAATACCAAAGTCATGTTTTCTACACTACTTTTTGCTTATTTAGGAAAATTTATTTGAACCAGTATTGTTTAAAATTTTATAGTATATTAAATTGTTAAAGATTTTTTTTCATTAGACTGCTTTTTCAATATTAACATTTAACATAACCACAGAATTTGGGGAAAAATAAAACAGAATTTAGTTAAACATTTTTTTAATGATGAAAAATTGTATCTTTGAATTAGTTTATCGAAAAAGAAAGTTTAAAGCAGCAAAACCATTGCAGATATATTGTGAATATTCAATATTTTGCTCAGCCCTAGTTCACAGATCAAATTGGGCTGCTTTACTGGTCACAAACTAGTTTAGGAATTGTATTCTGAAGCATAATGGGTTACAGAATACAGTTTAAAATTGTATTAAGATTAGTTAAGTGTATTCATAATGATTTAGGGCTATGGTTAGCATAATCTTGCCTGCTTGATAATAAAATGTAGTTACCTGGTTCAACTGATAGTTTCCATTATGCTACTGTGTGTTTTACTGTACAGTAAAGATAGTGCAAAGCAGTCATACTGATTTACTTTGTTGTGTGTTATCGATGGACGGCATTGACTAAATTGGTGGTACATGTGGTGTGCTGTGTTTTTCTCACTGAGGCTCAGGCCACATGTAACTTCCTTCCAAACACTTGTTTTTCTAACTCAGATGTAGATGTGTCTTGTTACTCATGTTGTCTCACACATTCACACACAATCATACTGGCCTGTTTCTCTGGATCAGTCTTAAGATAAACACTTTTTATGAACTGCTAAATCACACCTGCAGGTTATAGGCTATGGCAAGCTACAGAGTTCAGTTCACACAGTCACAGAAAACCTGAGACTGTCTGGGAAATGCATAAAATCTTATAAACTAGTGGTGCAACAGATCACAAAACTCACGGTTCGGATCATACTACGGATTTTGAGTCACGGCACGGATCAGCAAAAAAAAAAAAAAAACTATTTGCTTTTCATTTATTACTAAAGTGAGCTTTTAAGTACTTCTATACCCCAGCAGAAACTACTAGCTTAACTATTAAATTCAGTAATATAACAAGAACAATTGTACAAATTACAAGCATAGATGAACAGCCTACAATGAAAAATTATATAGGCTATATAAAGACAGTAACAGTAGTATTCAGGTGCAGAAATTTAATAATTAAGTGTAAAGCAACATAATTCTTACTGCATAAATTAAATACAGATTCATCTTTGTTAAAGCTGTGGTGTTGTTTGATTAGCAGACAAGACAGAAATAGGTATTTCTAGGCTGCTGTCTCTTTAACACTAAATGCACGGACCTAATACTGACACGCATTCGGTTTCTATCTCAGCTGTATATGTTAACTTAAAGTGCCCCTATTATGCCTTTTCGAATATTACCTTTCATGCAGTGTGCCATGTAGCTGTATGTGAACATAAACTATCTGCAAAGTTCTGAAGCCAAGAATGCACGATAAATAAAGTTATTGTCTATAAAAAAAAAAGTCGGCTCGCAATCGCCTAAACGAGTCGTTAGGAATTTGAGTCTTATTCTGTTACGGCCACGAAAAAACTGGGGGAAAATCCCGTCCCATTCCAGTCCCGGAAGAATGACTACAGTATAGTACAGTACAGAAATACAGTACAGATCACAGCGTGCCCACCTTAGTTGAATAAAAATCCAAAATGTAGTTTTTTAGTTATTATATTGAACTGAAAGCCAGCTTAAACAATGCACACTGTGCATTGCACACACATTAAATTTCATGTAAATCATCCATGCTAACACACGTTTTCTATTCAAATTATTTTTTTTTTTTCATTTGAAAGTAGACATTTCACTCTCTATAGATATATTTTTCATAGACGGAGTTTCGAAGTTTCTCGCTCAAGTTCACAGAGACCTAGATGGCAGAAAGCGCAGTTTGCTTTATATTTGTGTATAAAGTTGGGTATCATTACTATTCCTGGTCCCGCCCCAATCCGCTGACATTTTTTCCTGTCACGTCCCAATCACGTCATTTGTAGCGATTTTGTCTCCCATCCCGCGGGATTTCCGAAAAAAATGTCAGCCTCTATTACGTGCGGCAGTGGCTGAGCGCAGAAAACGGCACGCAAATCCCGATTCGACTTCATCTGAATGGCCTGAAATTGCTTGAATGTGTAATTTGGCAAGACAAAACAGGTGCAGATGATAACTTTCAGTCTATACTGGTTGAACTTAACAGTTAATCCGCGAATCACATGTGTGCCGAACCATAGGGACTGGTCCGTACGGATCATCTACGATCCGTTGCACCCCTATTATAAATGTCATAGATATTTTTATGGTGAATTTGAAATTTCTCTTTGTGAGTCTTTATAAAGTTAATTAAAAAATCCATATCCATTAATCATAAAGCATTCATGGAAATGCCAAGAAAATTCACTAGCAAAAAAGTGTGCAAACCTTAAAGCTAGTTATCTAAAATAGAGGTATTAAATAGACATTTCATCCAGGACAGCCCACAAGACTCTCTTCTGTGTATCCTTATGTGTTTTGATGGCTGTCGACCTACTTCCATTTGGAAACGATGAGACTGTTTCCATCAGAGACACTGCTCTCACTTACACGCTCACATTCCAGTGTTTTGATCGGAAACTATTCTCGCTCTCTCCTTTTTGAATCACTTTTCTCTCCTTGTGTTTGTATTCTGCAGGCTCGTAATATCTCTACTGGAGAGCTTGCAGCAGTGAAGATCATCAAACTTGAGCCCGGTGAGTATGAAGCCACTCTGTTGAGCCTGAGGAGGTGTGGTGTGTGAAGTCTGTGGTGTAGCTCATTTGACACATCCTGTCTTGTTTTCACTAGTGAAGAATGAAAGGAGGAATTAATGATTGTTTAGGTTGATGTACATGAACACTAGCGCCTCTCAGCAGAGGCCTGTCCCACCATTTTAAGGGAGTGTGAAGAGTTATGCAAGGTTTTTCCTTGCTTGGAAATGGTGTTTGGTTGTTGCACACACACGCATGTCCAGTTGCAGTTAGTTCATAATTAATATAACGTATTTGCAAATTATAGCGTTTAAAGCTGGACCTCCTTGAATTATGGACAAAACTGTCAGTTTACCCCTTGCGTAAAAGCTGTTCAGTTCTCATCCTCTCATGGCTTTGTTTGACTTCAAGTATCCCAAGAGATGACTTAAATCATTAAGAGCCAGATCAAAAGAAACAAACAGAAGCACTTTTAAGTGGTCTAACCTTTCTGTAAGGTCAGAATATTTTAATTCAGTCATATATATATATATATATATATATATATATATATATATATATTGGGTGTTTGTTATGTTAAAATGTATTTATTAATATAGGATGATCAGCTATAAAGCTGCACAGTTAATCGAAATAAAACCGAAATAACGTATGGCTTTGTGTGCTTATCAGATTGCAAAGGTTATATGTAAATATATGCACTGCATGCTGCAAAGTGAAGTGCAGCACTATGTTCATTTTCACGCGAGCAGCTCATAATCTGGTGTTTTCAGTGTCTCGGAGCAGTTGGATTCACAGTAATTGCTGGTCCACACAATTTCATCTCTGCATGTGCTTCATGTTTGGGATGCTTATAAACATGTATTTGGAAATTACAATCATCAAGTTTGGCAGTTTTCTGACAAAATAAAAGCTTGATTTAAAAAAAAAAAAATGAAAACAGACATTTGTATTGTAATTTTACAGTTGTACTATACAGTTTATTATTATTGTTATACTGTTTTTCTTGAATAGTCTTTTTTTTATTCCACAGTAAAGTTTTACAATAGTAATATTTCTTGTTTTGTTTCATATTTTTATTTGGCACAATAGTAATATTTCTTGTTTAGTTTACAAATATTTAAATATTTGCTTATAATAATAACAACCATAATTTATTATTATTATAGTCAAATTTTGCCACCCTATTTGTTTATTTATTTTATTTTACTTTATTTATTTATTTTAAAATCATTTTAAATCACTATCAAAATTAGATTTTTCCCCCCCAAAAAAAATTCTGTAGTGCTTTACAACGGAAAAGAGATTCTCATAATTGAAATCTGCAAGTTGCAACTTCTCTGAAGAGTGTTTTAGCATAGTAGTAGTAGTGTGCCACACTTTAGTGAATACTTTGATAGTTTTGTGCAACAAAAGTTTACGGTAGTATAGTTTAATGTCTGCTAGTCACTTTATTGAAGGGACTGGTGGACATGACACAGCTTTATTATACAGGACCCACTTGATTTGAACAAGTATGATCTCTAGTATACTCGTACTAGGTAAAAAGTTTCACTTCCCATAGAGCTTCAAAGATGTGCGTTGAATTGCTGTTTAGTTGGGAGCACTGTACTGTCAGATAATTCACAAATATGTTTTCTCCATACTGCACGAATCAGTTGGGGCACATTTTTGAGACCAGAGGTGTTCAATCCTGCTCCTGGAGGGCCTGCGGAGTTTAGCTTCAACCAGCTCCAACACACTTGCTTGGTAGTTTCTAGTCTGTCTGAAGAGGTTAAGGCTAGAAGGGATAAAGCTGCAGCTACTGGGCTTGCACACATCAATATAGTGTAATTTTTGACACGCTGAACAACAGTAATTACTGTATTTGCATTATTGTAAGGGGTAGGTGTAGATGTTAATAAAACACAATCTAATAGGTATCAAATTTAATTTATTGTTTGTTTCCATCCATTGCTGTATCCCTTCTAGCCACAACCGTCTGAAGACCTTGATTAGCTGGTTCAGGTGTGTTTAATTAGGGCTGGAGCTAAACACTGCAGGGCAGTGGCCCTCCAGGAACAGGTTTGAACACCCCTGTTTGAGACTTTTGAAGTGTTTCACATCTTGTGTAAAACCACAAAACAGGATATGAAAGCACAGTCATATAGGGAGAAAAGTAAATTTGCCTCAACCCCCTGACATTTTGCTTAGGTGGTTGCTGAAGAAATGTTAAATATTTGGCATCCCTTATCACTAAGCTTAACAATCAGTTCACCATTTTTCCCACAGAGTGACTGATTTTGGATTGAGAAGACTTTGTAGAGAATCAAGTTACACAAGTTTCCTTTCTGATTTCTTGAATTCTAATTTAATAATCTCCAACACGTTTGCCCCAATAGGGGGTGAACAACCTTTTATAGCGAACTCTTGACACAGATAGTGTCAGATCACATGATGCTGTTGATTACTTATCAGATTCCTTCAGTTGGTTCTGTCATTTGCTTTTTCTGTTAGTGATTCAGTCTCTTGCGATGTCAGTCATCTGAAGTTATTGAGAAGGGAGGCACCAGAGGAACATCTGGACCAAGTGTGCTTGAAAAACAGGCAGAATCTGATATCCACCTGGAAAGCAGGTGTGAGCTCTTGTGTGCGTTTGCCTTTTTAGAAAGCTGACTCATTCTTATATGTTTAGCATTTGTCTTTAAAAGCAGCCCATCAGCTGCAGTTTTTGTGTGTGTGTCTGTGTGTGTTTGTGCAGAGTTGCATGTGACCACTAACGGTTATCTCATGGAGAACTGAAAAGCTGACTGTATTCACAACTTTTGTTGCACTAGCCATACTCTTGGCCTGCTCCAGGAAAGAAACTTAGACAAAAAAACAACTTTGAGCTGAGACACACTTGTTGATGTAGAGGACAGATTTCTTTGTTTGTTCATTGGTTTTATAACACTCCACCCCCTAGAAATGATCCAATTGGAGTGTAGCAACTGTTTCTAACCAGTGGGACGTCTGTCGAGAGCATTTTTTACTGTCTAAGTCTGGGCTCTCGTTCCACTGCTGAGAGCGGATGGGTGGTTTTTGTCATAGTTTGGTTTGTGGAAATGTTATATATGAATCTCAATTATAAAATATGCAGAGCATGACTGATTATAATGAAGCCATTAATTGCGAATAAGATTAAATAATGTTTTCCCCTGTGGTGGACTTTTAATTTGGGATTCATTTGCTGATACTTTCAGTTCTAAATTTATCACAAACAGCTGGCTAATAGGTTTAGATCATGTGTTTCCCAAAGCATTTTGTGGGCTATTTTTGCAGCCTTTCTTTGATCTCTTTTATATAAATTCCAATATATTAGATAGCTGATACTAGTTTCTGTCTAAAGTCTGGTAATATTTTGTCGACAGAAAATTTAAAGAGATCTGGTAAGTGACGTTATAGTTCCATATGAACGTCTCAAGATAGGTGAAGCTTCTTCACATGTCATTTATCTAGTTTTAGGTTTGTACCCAGATGTTTCACATTGTTACACCAATAGTTAGAGTTAGGGCTGCTCGATTATGACAAAAATCATAATTATGATTATTTTGGTCAATATTGTAATCGTGATTATTTAAAATGATTATTAGTGGGCCATATGACCAAAACTTTATATGAAAGATTTATTTAAAGATAGTGATATATATCAAATATATATTTTTTGTAAATAAGGTTGCTGTGACATCTACATTTTAGACACCAGCGAAATGTCACAATTCTCAATACCACAGCAGAATAGAGTAACTAAAATTAGTTTAAAAAAACAACAACAAAAAAGGTCCTCAAAATTATTGAAAATAATTAAACTGCCAGTAATAAAAAAGCAAAGAAATACAATGCCAGTAATAAAAAAGCAAAAGAATACAATAGAATTATAAAATAAAAAAGATACAAATTAAACAAACTGTGCTTTTTTTAATGTAAGTCTAAAGTAGCTATTCAGTTAACAGCCTACTAGAGAAATTGAATAACCTAATGTAAAATAAAACGGCATATTCTTCACTGTAAGAATTAAACTTCCTTTGTTTCTTATTAAAGCTGCAAAAGTCCTTCAGTCAAGAGCAGAGAGTGATTTTGAATTTGTCTTTTGTTGTTTGATTAATATAAAGCACACAGTCGGCAGCAGGAATATAGCTGCTCTTACTGTTACACATGTATTTTCATTCTCAACTCTTTACGTTCATTTATTACATAACCGACGAGGATTTACGTGAATAATCTCTAAGTGCATTTTTCACTTTGCATTTTTGCATGTATTTGACCGTTTAGGCACTAAAAGATTAATTTACACGTCTGTTCCGTCTCAGAGCGCATATACAATAATCTTCCCGAGGAACAGCGCAAGTTCTCTTTCGCGCTTTTAAAAACATGAATAAATCTAATCAACTTAAATAAATCAAGCATGTCCCATTTTGCAAAGTCTCGTTACTTGATTTTACTGATTTACACGTGAAATTGGGCTTTTATGGAGGAGCGAAAGCGCAGCACTGGAAAGGGGGCGGAATGGGGCGCAATAATCGTTTTATCTCGATTATTGTATTTTCATAATCGTTGGAGATCGAAATCGAAACTGAATTTCGATTAATTGCACAGCCCTAGTTAGAGTTTACCTAAACTGTTCCTTACACATTTCTACCGAGGTAGTACCAGGTACTGTATCCAGTGGAAAACCCCCCAAAAGTGAACTGCACCGAACCGTACCATGCAGTGGAAAAGCGCCAATAGACAGCAAGGGTCCTTCCATGGTTAAGGCACAGAAACGTAGTAAGGAGATAATTAAAATTGTCCATGTGACATCAGTGGTTCAACCCTCATTTTATGAAGCTACAAGAATACTTTGTGCGTAAAGAAAACAAAAATAATGACTTTATTCAACAATTCTTCTCCTTCGTGTCACCCTGGTGCCATTTTGGAGAGTATCACGACACCTGCACATGCTCTCCTCTGAAGGCGTCTTCTGCGTCAGCAGCACCACGCTCATGTATCAAAAATATCTTAATTTGTGTTCCAAAGATGAACGGAGGTCTTACGGGTTTGGAACGAAATGAGGGTGCGCAATTAATGACAGAATTTTAATTTGAACTATCCCTTTAACATTTTATTTCGAAAAGGTGTGTTAAATTGCTCAAAGACTCTTACATTGTTAAATTTTTTTATTTCAAATGAATGTTTTTCTTTTGAACTTTCTATTCATCAAAGAATCTTAAAAAAAAATTATTTCCACAAAATATTAAGCAGTACAGCAAAGGAACTTTAAAGGTTTCTTTAGCAGATCAGCATATTAGAATGATTTCTGAAGAATTGTGTGACACTGATGATTGGAGTGATGACTGCGGAAAATTCAGCTTTGTCATCACAGGAATAATTAAATTTTTTTATATGTTAAGATAGAAAACAGTTGTTTTAAGTTCTAATAATATTTTACAATATTACTGTAATACTTTTTACTGTATTTTTACTCTATGGTTTAAAAATGTGTAAATTGCCAAGACTTAAAAACACACAAATGGTCAATTCCACATGTTTGGGAAATTTCTGCATTCTGTAAAATTATGTACTACCTGCAATTCTGCATTGAAATTCAAAGGCTGCATAGAAAGTCTTACTGACCCAAAACGTTTGAACAGTAGTGTAATTTTTAAAAAGTGGTGATGTAGATGACAGAATTCTCGTTTTTAGGTGAACTATTTCTTAAAAATATTTTAAAATCAATGTTCATTTCAAAATCTGCATTACTGTGTGAATTCAGGACATTTGTGATATTTGTAAAGAATGTCCATCATGTCAGTTTAAATGGTTGTATAATGATAATCTTATAGAGTAGTGTATCCTCCTCCAAATTGTAACTAGTTTTATGCATGTGGGAATTCTAATCCAAAAGCTCCAGGAGCTGGGTGATTGTAGCAAAAGGGGACGGGTTTAGTCATGGCTAGCTTGATTTATTACAACTGACACTACTAAATACTAACAGCTTGTTTTCTGAGAAGTGCATCAAGCTCAGAGGAAGCTGCCTGAGTTCAACTTTCAGCAGACAAACCCTCAGGCCCTGCTGCTGTCTTCAACACACACAGGCTCACATTATCTCACAGACACACACTCTTGGGCATGGCCTGTTTGTCTTGAGCGGAGAGGAAGTGGTCAGAGCCGGTAGGCTTGACTTCATAGCTATGCTGATTCTTGTTTGTCACACACTCATAGACTGTGATGCTACAGATGTCCCAGGGATGAGGTGTTAAAATGTAAAAGTGTGACTGACTGTTCCAGAACATTTCATGACTGTTCTGACCGCGATGTTATTTTTTTGTATCTCATCATAGAGTTGGTGTGAAACAGAGGTGGTTGTGTTTTGTGTGCGAGTTTCTAAGTTGAAGGTCTACAGCAGAATAGAGAAGTGGCTATAGCCGGTTAACATCCATTATTGGGTTGAGGTTATACAACATATCGAAAGGCTGTTTTTGGAAACTACACTACCTCAGTCTTCATATTTAAAAGCAGTTTTTACAATATAACGATCTTACTTAAAAATCTAGTTATTCATATTTCAATTTGTTGTATATTTTAAGGGAAGACACATTTCTCCATCATATTTGTATTTTCTTTTTTTTATCTATAAAATGTATGCTATCATCATGAGTGATGAGATCATGAACAGAGATCCTGAGAGCATCAGGATGAACACTTCTTATGTACAGGAAACAGCACCACCTACAGGAAACAATGCAGTATATACTGTAACACAGCCATTAAGTCGTAAACAGATCATGTGCTTGGGCAAAAATGCCAGGTCTTTGAGTCACATGGTGAATGAAAGCTGTTTAAAACATAAAGGTGTGTGAGTCACTCCTTTAACGAAGCAGATTGTGAAGTTTGAGGTGTGCGAGTTTGGCTGATTGCATCTTTATTCTTTTTATATTTCACATCATGATACATTTAAGTATTTGACTTGAGATTTTAGAGACCAAGTTTTTATTTGAAATTTTTTAATTAAGTAGTCCTGTGGTGGAACAAATAAGATGTGTATATACTATATATCTGCCGCCTTTAGTGTATTGTTTCTTTTTTTCTCAGGAATTGTGTTCATAAATCCACAAACTCCAGTTCAACTCCATCTGAAACAAATAAAAATAGGAATAATGACACATCAGGCAAATGTGGCAGTCATAAATTATACTTTGACAGTTTTAGATTAATTCTTGAAGTGACCGGAGTGTTGTCATGACGTGTGTTGGTATTAACACGGACGGATTCAGAAGGAAGTTAAGCTAATTATCTGTATTATGGGAAGAGCCGGGGGGAAACCCATCACACTCACAGGCTTTATTTAGCATTAGAGATGAGGAGGAGGGTGAAGAGATCAGAGAGTGAATGTGTTCCAGCTTTGGAAGTCCGCTCAGGAGAAGTAAATGAAAACTGACGCGAGGTCTCCCTCATTTCATGATCATATTAATCACTCTCAGCACTCAGCATCCAGCCATCTGCTGTCCATATCTGATTCGAGCACTCTGTTTTTCTTTTCACTGTTCAATTTATACTGTTCTCATATATCGATTCCTCTCTCTCTTTTAGGTGATGATTTCTCAATCATCCAGCAAGAGATTTTTATGGTGAAGGAATGCACCCATCACAACATTGTGGCTTACTTTGGCAGCTACCTCTGGTAACAAATAACTGGATTTGTTTATAAATCAAGTATTTTAGATGCCAAAATTTGATTGAGATTATGAAACATAAGATTTCAGATATTTAAAAGATTAAAGATTTATTTAAATGGCCCATATTTAATCTTTAAGATTTATGATTCTCTCTGTTTCTTTCTAGCCGTGAGAAGTTGTGGATTTGTATGGAATACTGCGGTGGAGGATCCTTACAAGACATTTATCATGGTGAATTGGTTGTGTGTTTTGAAAATATACACCCTCCATTTTTTTTTTTTTTTAAACCTGTCCCTGCTAAATATGTGTGTGTTTGTGTACATTTTCAGTTACAGGTCCGCTCTCTGAACTTCAGATCGCCTATGTGTGCAGAGAGACGTTACAGGTAAGATCCTTCCAACATGGTTCACATCTTTCACATGGTCTAATGCTGTTAAGAATTTTTGTATTATTAAATTAAGCCTTTAAACATCTTGAATTAATTTGAGTGTGTGTGTGTTTAGGGTCTCGCTTATCTGCACTCCAAAGGCAAGATGCACAGAGACATCAAGGTAATACAGCTTTATATTCAGTATATGTGCTCCTTATTTTGGTGTTCTACCTGTTTCAAACTATCTTCCTCATGCCAGTTAGTAACTCTCAACTCATTGTGCAATAGGGGGCAAATATTCTGCTCACAGACAATGGAGATGTCAAATTAGGTGAGAGGATCATGCTATGATTGCAGGGTGTGTTTTTGTGCGTTACTGAATTTGAATGTTAAAATAATCTTCCTGTTTTGCAGCGGACTTTGGAGTGGCTGCTAAAATAACAGCCACTATGGCAAAAAGGAAATCCTTCATTGGGACGCCCTACTGGTAAGACCTGTTCTGTGATAATGAAGCAGCTACATTTAAATATGCTTAGTATACGTGTTCTTTTCACCTCTCTATTCATTTGAAAATTCTGGAAAAAATATTTTAAAAAAAGGAATAATATCATCTTAAAACATGTAAGAATTTGTGAATGTGCGTACAATTTTATAATCCAGAATGTATCATGTAAATCTACCATATGAAGAGCAGAGGTACAATTCAAACAGGGAAATGATCAAACATGGCATTAATCACCTTATTCAGATTGAATGGCTTCAGGATTTCTGTGAACTATAACCTACTGTTGTGACAACACAGTCGGCTAGACGAGGGTAGACACGCAAAGTGCACGTGAAGTTCTTCTCATGAGACAGAAATGCAGCTCTACAAGTTTCAGTAAACAGGAGAGTTTTATAACGTTTTGTGACTTAATTAGACTTTGTGTGTATTTCTGTTCATGAAGAGTTTTGATAACTGAGCACACACCACTACACCGTTATATTAGAAACAGTTTCCCCTCACTCATAAAAAGTCTGGTCAGACCTTAAGTTGTTTTTGAAAGAAGCCTTCTAGGCTCACCAAAGGTGTAATTATTGGATTGAAAAAACAGCTTAAAACAAATGTTGCAAATATTATTGCAAGTAAAAATACCCGTTTTCTATTTTAATATATTTGAAAATGTAATTTATTCCTGTGATGGTAAAGCTGAATTTTCAGCAGCTCTTATTTTAGTGTCACATGATCATTCTAAGATGCTGATTAGGTGCTCAAGAAACATTTCAGATTATTATCAACATTGCAACCCGTCCTTGCTAAATGAAGGCATTCATTTCTTTTAAAAAGAAAACACTTCTGAACAGTAGTTTATGTCTCTTGTCTTCTCTGTGTTTGTATTTATAGGATGGCTCCAGAGGTGGCGGCGGTGGAGAAGAATGGAGGTTATAATCATCTGTGTGATATCTGGGCTGTTGGAATCACATCCATAGAACTGGCAGAACTACAGCCTCCCATGTTTGACCTCCATCCCATGAGGTATAAACACACACACTTCTTGCCAATGAGCAGACATGTTTTTAACCAAGGCATTTGCTCCAGGCCCAGAGTTATAGTGAATCTTAATAACTTAATTATGTGCAAAAATCCTCTTTGTTTGGAGCCAAGATAATTAACCATTAGCCTACCACAAATTATCATATAATTGCTCGGAGATTTATCTTTCTGTGATTTCCTTCTTTCTTACTTTTTGTGTGTTTGTTCAGGGCTTTATTTCTGATGTCTAAAAGCAACTTCCAGCCACCCAAGCTAAAGGACAAGACCAAATGGTGAGTCTCTCTGGCCTGTTTGTCTGTGTATGTTTGCATATTTGAGTTACGGAGAAATATAGAGTGTGTTCTGAATGAGTGTTTTACAAATAAAATCTTCAGTCCCTGTTTCTTTCCCTTTCTGTCTTAACTGTCTTGCTTTTCCGCAGGTCTACAGCCTTCCATAATTTTGTTAAAATTTCCCTCACAAAAAACCCGAAGAAGAGGCCAACAGCTGAGAAGCTGCTCTCGGTAAAAATTTCCTCTCTATCTCTATTTTATGTTTATGATTCCTCACCATACAGCTCTTTAACTCATTTAGTGGACATTTGTGTGCACATGCAATGAAATATAAACTAATGTAACAGAGAATTGTGCACTTGAACTCAATATTCCTGTGAATATCTGTATCTTATATTCTATATCTTATGCTTACCAAAGCTGCATTTATTTGATTAAAAATTAAGTAAAATCAGTAATGTTTTGAATAATTACAATTTGAAATCACAGTATGCTGCTGTAAGAGTATTTCAATCGAAAATATGCATAAATGTGTAATATTAAAAATGTGTTCAACACACACCTGTGTCCATTCTGTCTATTAATTATTTTCTTTATTACGTTCCTCTATCCTGTTATTTTTGTCTGAGTATTACATTGGCCACATCACAAGCAGCCTCTTACACTACATTGTCTCTGTGTTTGCATGCAGCACTTACTTGTGGCTCAGACAGGTTTGACTCGACGGTTAGCTTTAGAGCTACTTGATAAGATGAACAACCCAGATAATCATCAATCTCACTTCAGCCAGGGAGATGAAGATGACTTGGAGGTAACTCATGTGACTTTTGTGTGCGTGTGTGCGTGCATGTGCATGTATATGTATGAAAGAGATGGCAAGTTAGTATGTAAATGTACTTTGTGTTCGTGTGTGAGAGTGTGCATAAATGGGTCAGAGTTTCAGAGTGTGAGTGCGCATGACTTTAAATGTGTGCAAACGATTTTCTGTGGCATAATACATAGTTTTACTATGATTCTTTCTCTGGTCTGCAGCCGCTTGCAGAGCGCCACACCATCCGCTCGTCCCACAACAGGAGCTCTCGTGCTGAAAGGACCCAGTCTCAGATCAACTGTACGTCAATCACAGGCCTGAGCATGACTATAAGTGTCTCGCTGTCTTGCCTATCCCCAATGAACCCCAAAACAGTTCCACTGGCTGGCAGAACGTATTTTGTGTGCTCCATTTAGTGCCTGGCTAGAAATCTTACATTTCATTATATTATACTGGTCGTCTTAACCATCAAAGTAAAGTAATGGCTGTACTAAAAGTTACTCCTTGTGATCCAAACAGAGTAAGGCTGTGACACATGGCATAAAATGAGGAGCCTGGTGCCTCTGGTTAAAGATTGTGTAACTGATGAGAATTTGTGATGGTTTAAGATTTTAAATGGCATACATTGCTACTCTATAATTTGTGTAGAAAATTAAACGTGAGTTTAATATGAAACAATCGCCCATTGGGGACATTCAGGGATGTCCTCATCCTCATTTGGAAAAATGTTTTTTTTTTTTTGCTTTGTTTTTTTATCCTAACAATGCAAAGTTTTTGTTTATGGTTAGAATGTGGGTTATGGGCTTGTAGAAGTCTATCATATGTCCTTGTTTAGATGGCTAATTCACCGTGTTTGACCTTTACTCATGAACGTGATGTACCACCACACACTCCAGACCTCATTCATGATAAGTGACATCTCTTGGTCTTACTCTGCTCTTGAAGCGTTTTAGCTCATATTATTAGTTCAGATAGAAATGCATAGTCTTGAAGCCCTCTTGTGGTGGAGATGTGGTCCTACAAGTTTAGACCTCAGCTTGAACTTTGTTGCAATTTTTGTACAAAGCAACACAGTAGTGTTGAACAGATTTTTAGAAATATTGCAGAGTGCAGAAAAATGATGGTTAAATGTTTTTGTCTTGTCTGTGGCATGCTAGGTTAAGAAGTGCAGTAATACGTTTTCTCTCGTCTCTGTATTTCAGTTGATAGGCTTCAGTTTGAGCCCCCCTTGAGGAAGGAGACTGAAGCAAGTGCTGAGATGGTGAGACAAGCATTGCATAGTCCAGATTGTCAATACATCACTAATATTAATCAAACAGAAACACGCACACTGCAGAATAAACCTGGAGTTCAATAAGATTCTTAGTGTCATTGTTTGATAAGCTCAAAACCAAACATTTTCCATGCAAATATCTGCATGAGTAAATTAACTATTTGCCCAGAACAGGTATGCAATGAAACCTGACTTGCATGTTTTAAAAAGGGAGTGTGTATATATGGTTCTTTCTTTGCAGGATGTAACAAAGGACAATGATTTCTCCTCCCCCTGGAGCCCGTTCACAGAAGGCCCCATCACCTCCAGGTAACCATTAAAAGTTTTCTTTGTGACTTTATGAACGATTTGGTTCCTGCTTCTGCCGCCCGCATGAAAACACCACAAGAAGTCATTTCCCTGTTCTGTCTGCATCGTTTCTCTGACGTCCCCACAAGTCTACGCACTTCCTTCTTTCTGCAGAATCTCGCATGAGCTCTGCTTGCATTCCCTCTACTTTGACTGTTCTGTTGTGTTCTTTCTTTTCCCCGTTTTCCTTTACTTTTACCTTTTGTGCACTCCTCTGCTGAAGGAGTCTTCTGAAGAGCGTTGAGGAGGAGTTGTTTATACGGTAAAGAATTGGTTTGTGTAGCTGTTATTTAACAGAACCAAGGACACTTCCATGCAGGGTTTAAAATTAACTATCGCCAAATGAAAGTAAAAACTGGCTTTTAGTGTTAAAGGAAATTAGGAAAAATTTATGTGTGGTGTAAATCATTGCAATATGAATGGTAAAATGCAAAATATGGTATCACGTTTGGGAAAAAATGTGATATTTGTTGAACAAATTTTGTTCCATTATTCAGTTTCTAAGTAACTAATTAGCTCATTAATATTGTCTCTTTCTGTCCATTTCTCATTTCTCTCTCTGTCTGTCTCTGAAGAGGGCACTTGGCTCCATTAGAAGATGCTTTTGAGGATGTTGATCTGTAAGTGTGGCTACTCTTACACTTTGAACATTATCTTAAAGACTTTATATTCTTCTGGGGCTTGCTTGTAAGGTGTCATATTCTGTAAAATCAACATGGAAAAAATATGTGCTGTGAAAATTGCAAGATTAATCACAAGCAAAGACCAGTTAAGTCATTCTGTTTCATCTCCCCCCTCTCAGTTCAACTCTTAAACAGGGAGTGCCACCACCACTTCCTCCTAAGGTAACTGTGAGTGTGTGCATAAGTGTACAAGTGTCTATATTTAATTTTTTTTTAGTGGTGTGTTTTTGAAATTCTTATTCTTATCAGCCCTCTCAGGCTCGGTCGAGCAGTGTGTCCGATGAGTTTGGTTTGAGCGACGGGGCTCAGACGGTGCGGAGGTTCACGGGCTCTGATAACGGGCCTCTACCAGTGTCTCGCAGACAGAGCACACCTGAGGGAGGAAGTAACGCAGATCACACCCACTCAGACTACATGTCTGTGAGCGTCAGCAGCCCAGGGCTGCTCTCACACACTGCTGACCACGGTAAGACACACGCACACACACACTTATTCTCCAAATCATGTTTATACACAGATAATGTTCATGTACTACTCTCATTAAAGATGTATTGGAAAGTATGTTGATTAAGAAAGATTTTGAATGTTTCTAAAAGAAGTCCTTAATGACCTCAATGAGAAACTGGTGAAATTGGTGTATATTGCTGATTTGGTGCAATATACAAAAATATTTGACCACTGAAGTTGACCATTCAGAATGACGTATTTTACAAAATCATAATAAATTATTGAGTATTTCAAATTTCTCTCTTTTACTTTCTATAGAGGAAGACTCGGACGAAAGCGTGAATGGAGATGTTTCAAAATCACCTCCCGGTCGCCCCCAGAGGAAAGAGAGAAAAGATTTTCCTGTGAGTGTGTGTGCGTGTGCGCGTTTTTGTGAAAAGTCAGGATATAGATTTGTATTATGACATAGGTATTACAAGGTGAAGGTGACTTTTCAGGACATTGACCCATGTCCCCACTTTTCAAAACGCTTATAAATCATACAGAATGAGTTTTTTTTGGTGAAAGTTGAAATGCACAGTCTCCTGTAAGGGGTAGGTTTAGGTGTAGGGTTGGTGTAGGGCAATAGCACATACAGTAAGTGCACTATAAAAACCATTACGCCTATGGGATGTCCCCACTTTTCACAAAAACGAACGTGTGTGTGTGTGTGGGTATGTATCCTGCCGAGATGAGTGTGACGCATGAAAAGAATGTTCCTACTCATTTTTCTGTTCTCTTTTTATAGAAACCTGCTATTAACGGCCTGCCGCCCACTCCTAAAGTCCTGGTGAGTGACATAATCACACATCACTTACGCTGAACTAAATGCTAATATCTTCCAATCTCACTATTCAACAGCTATTTGATCAGTCCTTTATGTAGATTTGGGTTTTAATGATTGTCATAAGCTCACATATTACCTCTCTGCATGTCTGCAGATGGGAGCCTGTTTCTCAAAGGTTTTTGATGGTTGTCCTCTTAAAATTAACTGTGCCACTTCATGGATTCACCCAGATACTAAAGGTAAAGTGCCGGTAACCAATGAATGTCTGTCTGATATTAAATGTGATACTATTTTGTATAAGTAAATAAAATGTCTGGGGGTAAGATTTTTGTAGTGTTTTTAGTGTCTTCTTTATGTATAGTGTAAATCTCTAATCCTCACCAATGCTGCATTTATTTTTTGCGTTTTAATGAATTTTTCGAATGTAATTTATTGTGATGCAAAGCTGAATTTTCTGCATCATTACTTCAGTCTTCAGAGTCACATGATCCTTCAGAAATCATTCTGATATGCTGATTCGTTAATATAATCGTATGTTTAAAGCAGTTGTCCTGCTTAGTATTTATTTATTTTTTTGGATTCTTTGATATCAGCCTGTAAACACTGATACTTTTGGTTGTTTTGGTTTTTGTTTTAGACCAGTATCTGATATTTGGCACTGAAGACGGAATCTACACTCTGAACCTAAATGAGCTACATGAAGCCACCATGGAGCAGGTACAGCCTAAACTCTGACTTTCACCTTTACCCTTGACTTTGAATAGACAACAGGTCCATGAACTCATAACCTGCTGTTTTGATGCGTTTCAGTTGTTTCCACGGCGATGCACGTGGCTGTACATAATCAATAATAATCTGATGTCATTATCGGGTGAGTGAGAGTGATGTGGGAGAGCGGCTCTTCTGTCTTTCTGTTACTGAGATTCTCTGCAGTGCCTACATGATCCCTGTCTGTCTGACTGTCTGTTTCTCTCTGTTCACGGCTGATTTCACTGCTTGCTGGCTCTTCTAATGCCTAAATCACCATAATCAGAAGGTAAAATGTCAATCCTCTGTCCTCTAGGCCCACATGCACACAGCTAATATCACATCATCTTTCTGGTCTCATTCTTAATCTGATTTTGATTCAACTTGCATAACTACACAGCTCAGCTTTTCTTTGTGCTGGGAGTAATTTCTGTGGGGGCATCATTTTCCATTCTCATCAGCACAAACAATATGAATTGTGTCATACGTTGGATATCCTGTGTGTTGTCATACTCTGTGTATGGTACGCATGTGATGTGTGTTATCTCTCGTTTAAAGGGAAGACATTCCAGTTGTATTCCCATAATCTGATTGGGCTGTTTGAACAGCTCAGGAAACCTGGACTGGCCACTCAGTTCCACACCCACAGATTCCCTGACAGGATACTGCCCAGGTATACACACACACACACACCGTTTTTGCACATTTCACAGTATATTTGCCATGGTTTTATTAGCAATATAAAATTCAGAAACACTATGAATATTGTTGTTAGCCATTCCTAAGAATTTCAACTTATACTTTAATGGAAAAATAAATAAGTTTAAAGTGTCGTGAAACCCCCGTCTCAGCATTGGTCTTTCACACCTTCGATCTGAAAAAGACTCCGGAAATGGGCATGTAAAACTGTGGGAAGAGGGGAGAAAACAACCAATAAAACGCAGACCTACAACACACTCATCATACAGACAAATGAGTAGTAAAATATCTTTAAAACAGAAAGAATAAAGGCAGTTACTTTCTGTTTACTCTTCTTTTGGTCTGTATCGTTTGCTGTGTATCACAATAATCCGTCGTGTCATCGCGTTCATGATCAGACCTACCGCTGTATCAGCACCCTTATTTGCGTGTATTTCATTTGATGAAGACATGATATGTGCGCATACACGGTGCTGGTTCATGTTCGGAGCACAAGAGAATATGAAATATGTTCGCAAAATTTGAAACACGCTTGCTCCGGTCCGGATATGAACTATGATCTGTGCAGCGAGTGTTGTTAAACTCTGTGTTCAGCACAGAAACTGCTCTCTCATGTCGCTGCACGTGTCGTTACTTATTAAATATTGTTACAGTCATGTTTACAGAGATGAACTGATAGCACGTTTGCTCTTTCATGAGATTTAAATTCTCCACTGTAAGACAACCTCGTGTGTAATACAGTGCAGTGATTGGATCATAAGAGAGTTCATTCTCATGAATAATACTGAGAAAAGCTCAGAAAACAGATGACGTAGACTTGTACTCTCCAGCCACGGCAGCCAATCACCACTGCAAAACTTTTCGTGATGTTGGTTCAACTTTGCTTTTTGAACCAGAAGAACAAATTGCTCCAAAACAATGAAGAAAAAAACCATAGACATAATGAGTGCTATTGTTGTTTTCACTGATGTGCAACCTGTTCATACATGTTAACATCTCAAAAAATGTGTTTTAGGGTTTCATGACACTTTATGTTTTTCGTCTAATATTTATATTTTATTTAATTTCAGATTTATTTCAGTTTTTCTAAAATTATTTTTAATGATTGTAGTTAACACTTACAACATTGTTGTCTACTTCACAGGAGATTTGCTCTCACCACCAAGATCCCTGACACCAAGGGATGCCACAAGTGTTGCATCGGTAAAGCTTTAAACACACACTCCTGTACAAACACACACACACACACACACACACACACACACACTCGGATTGAGTTTGATCTGCTCACTTTCTCTTTCTTTCAGTGCGGAATCCGTACACAGGTCACAAGTATCTCTGTGGAGCTTTGCAGTCTGGGATTGTTTTGCTGCAGTGGTACGAACCCATGCAGAGATTCATGCTTATAAAGGTTAGAGACAGTATATGCAAACCAGTAGGAAAGTTGAATTAAATCCAGACTGAATAAAACAAAAGATATGACATTATGAAGGTTTTAAATCTCTCTCTCTCTCTCTCTCTCTCTCTCTCACACAGCACTTTGATTTCCCTTTACCAAGTCCGCTGCGTGTGTTTGAGATGCTGGTGGTCCCTGAGCAGGAGTTTCCTCTGGTGTGTGTGGCGGTCAGTCAGGGCACAGAGCCGGGACAGGTGGTTCGCTTCCAGACCATCAACCTCAATTCCTGCTCATCCTGGTTCACTGAGATCGGCTCAGGTATGGCTCTCTCTCAAGCACAGTTTATTCTGTTACTTCATACTGTCCTATACCATGCTTTTCAGTACTATCAAATGGACCCACTAAAAAAAAAGGTCATGGTGTGTATGTTTATCTGTTTGTAGGTGGTAACCAGGTCGATGCGATCCACGTGACACAGTTAGAGAGAGACACCGTGCTCGTGTGCCTGGACAGTAAGTGAAATAACATTCCACATACACCTTGATAAACATTATTTTACAAACATAAACACAAAAATGATTGAATATTTCTAATGTTGTCGTCTCTTTTGTTTGTATAGAGAACGTAAAAATAGTGAACTTGCAGGGAAAGCTAAAGTCTAATAAGAAACTGGCGTCTGAGCTAAGCTTCGATTTCTGTGTCGACTCCGTAGGTGAGAGATTCACTTATACTCTCATCCAGCTGTGATAAGCTTTTATTCTGTTGTGTAGTGTGTTTGATGGGTGTGTGTAACCTTATATATGTGTGTGTGTGTTTGTGTCAGTGTGTCTCCAGGACAGTGTTCTGGCCTTCTGGAAACATGGGATGCAAGGGAAGAACTTCAAATCAAACGAGGTAAATGCAGACATTGTGTCAACATTGCATTGTTAGTATATATTCATTTTATCTGTTCAAGCATTCAAATCTATGATGTGAACACAAGCACTCTCTCTGGTGAAACTTCTGTGTGTGTGTGTGTGTGTGTGTGTGTGTGTGTGTGTGCGCACGTTTTTGTGACGCATGAGGACACAAATTTGTATAATGACATGGGTATAACATAGGTATTACAAGGAGAAGGTGACTTATGAGGACATTACCCCATGTCCCCATTTTTCAAAACGCTTATAAATCACACAGAATGAGTTTTTTTTTTTTTGAGAAAGTAAAAATGCACAAATTTTCCTGTAAGGGGTAGGGTTAGGTGTAGGGCGATAGAAAATACAGTTTGTACAGTATAAAAACCATTACGCCTATGGAATGTCCCCAAAATTCACAATGACAAATTGTGTGTGTGTGTGTGTGTGTGTGCGCACGCACAGAGATGGTATGTATTTGTATTGTGTGAGGTTTTGTTTCATGTTTCTTGGCTCTGCAGCATGTAATATAAGTGCAATAAAAGGCCAAAGGTCTTCTGGAGGTGAAGGACTGTCTTTATGAAATATGATAGTGTTTGTGTGTGTGTGAGACATAGATGACAGGGTGTGATGGATGATGTAAAATTCATGTACAATCAGAAAGCTCCAGCTGGTCAGAGAGTAATGGATTAAATTATTCAGCTGTTTTTCTCCTCTCTGACTCCAATGAAAAGCGGTCGGCACCTACACCCCTCAAAAGAGTATGACAGTGTGTGTGTGGGGTGAGCTTTAAAGCCTGCCAGGTGGTGCACCTGCATTGCCAACCATTGTATTTTGAGAACACGACCCACGTGTGATATTTTCGCCCATTGTTTAACATTTTTGGGATGGGAGAAGTTAGAGGTCTGAGTAGGAGGTTTTGGTCTATCATTATTAAAGGAATAGTTCACCCAAAAATTAAAATTTGGTGGAAGTCTACTCGCCCTCAGGCAACCCAAGATGTAGATGAGTTTGTTCCTTCATCAGAACAGATTTGGAGAAAGATCCTCTGCAGTGAATGGGTGCCGTCAGAATGAGAGTCCAAACTACTGATAAAAACATCATAATCTACACAAATCCTTCATTAAGACATTTTTAACTTCAAACCATCATTTCTAGATACAATACCAGAGTCCATAGAGTCCTTAATTGATAATAATACTTCCTAAAATAAAAAAGCCCATCCCTGTTGTCCTCTCGCATCAAAATCCACTGCAGAGGATCCATTGGTGATCAAGTGATTTAATGCTAAATTTCTCCAGATCTGTTCTGATGAAGAAGCTCATGTATGCCTTGGATGGGTGAGTTGAGTACATTTTTCAGCACTGGAAAAAAATCTAAATAAATCATTCTGCCTCACTAATCAACTAGTTATATGACTAGATGACTATTCTGACCAGAGTTGGGTTACTGTAATCTAATTACTTTTCCTGGTAACGCAGTAAAGTAATGAGTTACATTTAAATTTATGTAACTTGATTACAGTTACTTATGTCAATAAAATTGTTACTTAAGTTACAAATGCAGTGTTTAAAAAAAATCAAGTAAAAATCATGTTTTGCGCGTCAGTATGCCCGTTAATAAATCACCGGAACAATGTGAGCTAAAATGCAGACGAGTCCTACAACATTTAGATGCAATGAAAGGTTGCCTATCATATTTAAAAATGTTGCACTCGACATATTTTAGTCTGGCATTATAGTTTGGGAAAAGTTCAACAAGTGAATGTGTACATGTTTGTCACAGTAACACCAACTAAAGTAAAAAAAAAAGAAAAATAACCATCAGAATGAGATCAACCGCTGGATTAAACCGCGTCGGCATCACAATTCAAGGCTTATTCCTCACAGCGCATCTTATTCCAAAAACAAAAAGTAGCCGAGATAAACTTGAATCTTTCTACAGAGGTGACGTGAGCGTCTCAAGCCTGGTTTCGCGCGGATGATTACCTTATAGCGCATGATGTGCGCTGGCATGATCACAGTGAGCTCAGACAGGAAAGACTGGACCTCGCGTTGGTTTCATATGGATTATTTTATAATAAATAAAAACGTTTTGTTGATATTGGGAGTGAATCAGGTTATACAAATAATAGGCCTAATTATGTATGTTTTTCAGTCAATATGAAATTAATGAAAGAACTGAGTTTCTCTTTGTAGTGTGTTTTTTAGGTTTGATAACTTTTAAAATAAACTTGAAAGTAAAGTAATTAGTAATCTGATTACTTTTTAAATGCAGTAATCAGTAATGTAATCAAATTACAATTTTAAAGTAATTTGTAGTGGATTACTTTTTTTTTAGTAACTTACCCAACACTGATTCTGACACGTATCTAATTTTATTAAAGTTTAAGTTTAATTGTAGAGATAAGTTCGTTTTCTTTTTTATATGCATAAATGTACAAAAGCTTCATAATAATAGCTCTCCTGGAACTTTTTTTCTGCAGGTGTACAGTTGTTTATTAAAGGATATTTCCACTTGTTTGCAGGTGACACAGGAGATTTCAGACCCAAGCAGAGTGTTCAGACTCCTGGGATCAGACAGGTTAGAACCAGATCAAATCATTTCTGTCCCTCTCTTGCCTTACATCATCACCCTTTTACTTCTATTTCTTTTGTCTCCTGGAAACATTACTCTCTACCACCACGTCTTCCCAGAAACTCTGCATGAAGCCTTTTTACTTTCGCACATGCAGTGGACAGAAATAGAGACATGAGGAGGAAAAAAGTCAACAGGGAGAATGTAGTGTCTCTGCTGAGTTTGTTTCTATAGTGAGGGAAGCCCTGGGTCAGGTTTATATGGGGGACCTGAGCTTTGTGTGACGTATGGGGTTAAATTAGGTCTGTCAATTTAAAGCCCAAGCTCATTGATGAGGTTTTGCTCTGCTGTGAAAATAATAGTAGTTTTTTTGTTTGTTTTTTTCCAGGAATTTTTTTTTTTTTTTATAAACAATTTGAAAGAACGGCCTTTTTCAAATTGAAATATTTTGTAAGCTTGTAAATGTCTTTCATATTTAATTTTAAAGCACCCTTGCTTAGAAAAATCTTAATTTCTTTTTTTTTTTTTTTTTATTCTGATCCCAAACTTTTGAACGGTAGTATGTATTTTTGCCCACTATAAATTTTTCTTCGTTTACAAAAACAAATTATTAAGCTGTTTTAGTTTGCAAGACATAACAAATAATGTACAAGATCAAATGTAGGAAAGAGCAGTCCGGGCTTTTAGGGTTGTCATTTAATTAAATAAATAAATTATAAATTAATAAAAATGCAATTTAAAAAAAATACAAGACACTTCTTACATTCAGAAACAGCTAGAACTGAGCACATTTTTATGTAAATAAAACAAGCATTATATTGACACCACTTTTCTGAAGCCACATTTTAATGTATATTCAATGCTTTACTTGTCAGACATGTTTTTTTGTTTTTTTTTTGGTCACAGAAACATACCTGTGTCACCATACATTAATGCCACATACATAATGGCCCTGCACCACCCCAAGACCCTCGTTAGCACATGCTGTCTCTCTCTTTCACTCTCCCTCTGAGATCTCCATATTTTATTTACACTGGCAGTACCAGGCTGGTGTCTCAGTGCTGTAATTTCATCTGTCGCCTGCTGCTGAGGACACGACCAACCTCACGCAACCCCTCTACATTTGCATAATCATGGCTTTCTTCCACCCTTTCACACTCGTCTCCTCTATATGGTACATGTTGATTTTGATAAGTGTATTTGTGTGCATTTTAGGGTTGTTGTTTTGGAGAGCCGGCCTACAGATAACCCTACTGCTCTCAGTAACCTCTACATCCTGGCTGGACATGAGAACAGTTATTAGCTCCGCCTCCTTCAGCCGTTCAGGCCCGTTGCACCTGGAGCCATTGCAGTACCCATGATGCATTCGTTTCGGAACGGCAGCGATGCTGGACAACCACAGCTGAACTGATGAGCAGACTGTGTTTAGTGCTAAATCTCACTGCAGCCTTATGCCATACGCTGCCCACCGCCAGAGACAGCCAGACTTCTCGCCACTTCAGGCATCCAAAATCAAACATCATGCAGTTCTACAGCAGCCAGTCAGATTTTTGTAAATCAAGCAAGCAATCGCCAGAACTGCAAACAATAGTGCTGTGTTAAATACCTGTTTTTTAAACCCTATTAAATATTGTAATCATTCTAAACATTTAAAAAAACATTAAAGCTGCAAAGATAGAACATTGAGCAAAACGCATTGCTGCTCAAAACGTGCCATATAAGGGAACGGTTTTATTAAATGTAACTAATTTCGGAGGTTTTGTGTTAATTGTAGATTTAAAATGTCAGGTTTTGATGCCGGCTAATGTGGAGAGTTTTGGGAGAATGAGTGAGTGTTATTTATTCAGCTGAGTCATGAGAGTGAAGCATCTCGCCCTTATGTTACTGAGTGAATATTTTTCTGCTGCAGGTCATTTTCTCTCTGTTTGTTATAGCTCTTTTATTTTCTCCAGCTGAGTAATATTTTAAAATGTTCAGTTATCTCTTTTTAAAAGTAACTTTAATTCAATACTTGCACCGTGTAAGCACTTTTGTACATGTTCTTTTTGTATTTAAAAATGACAAAACATGGGAGATGTGAGGTTACTGTGATATCTCAAGTGTTTCCGTTGCTTTAGTGTTAATGTATGCAGCTTTTGTAATAAAAAGGCAGTTGTTAACACTTTGGGATGTTTGTCAGTCAATACACAGAAATATAATGAAAACCTCTCAAAACCAACATATTTGGACATGCTCACAATAAAAATGAGTCCATATATCGACCAAACATTGGGGAAGTGTTGTATTTTTCGTTACATAATAATTAGTACAAGTACACTATATGTGACTCTGGACCACAAAACCAGTCTTAAGTCGCTGGGGTATATTTGTAGCAATAGCCAAAAATACACTGTATGGGTCAAAATGATCGATTTTTCTTTTATGCCAAAAATTATTAGGATATTAAGTAAAAATCATGTTCCATGAAGATATTTTGTAAATTTCCTACCGTAAATATATCAAAACTTGATTTTTGATTAGTAATATGCATTGCTAATAACTTCATTTGGACAACTTGGTGAAACAGGTTTTAAAATAAATGACCCTTAAGGGTTTATAAGTTTATAGTGTGCCGTGTGATAAGCGGGGGGACTTTGTTGTTTTTTAGACTTTAATAAGAAATAACATTCTCTGGTAGATATATACAAGAAAGCGTAATTAACAGAAGCTTATTTTTAACCAGGCAAGTCAAAAGGTTCTTCTTTTCAACTTATGCGCGTGCGCAGTGTTGTGTGTGTATGTGTGTACCATAGACTGTAAAAGAGTGTGTACAGGTGGAAAAAACTTCGTGACATTTGATTTATGTCATGGATTCAGGGATTTACAGTCCCAATGCTGACTGCTCTCGTCTCGTAAACGGCTGCTGATCTGAGGTCAGACCGAGCGGATAGTTTCGCGCTTGCAGCGTGTTGCTGTGCAGATCGAAGCGCGCGCGGAGCTGAGGCGGAGGCGGAGTCTCGGCTCGGTTTCTATGGCGACCGGCCGCTTGTAAATAGCGTGTTTTCTTCTCCATGCGAACTCAAACACATTCTCACGGTGCGCGGACACACGGCTCCATCTGTCCGTCAGACTCACACGACAACACACAGCGCCGGTTATTTGACAAATTTCGATCTCGGGAAGTTGCTATTTGCGTGCGCTTTCATTTTTTTTTTTATCATAAAGCAAATATTTGGATGAGACATTGGAAGGTAAGCTGTACATCTAACTCTCTATGGTCTCTATATATTATTAGATGGCATAAGAAGTATGTTTTTACTTTACAATTTTAAGGTTGAACACTAAACTGCACACAGTTTAGTACACTAGAGTAGTAGACTTGACTAGAAAGGATCTTTAACACGTTACATAACAGTAATGCCTTCCTTTCAACACCTCAAAATAATTAGCATATAAAATAATTTAATTAAGAAATAAAGTTTAGTGACCTGTAGATAATGTGTAAAAAAAATAATAACAATAATGTGAGGAATAAAGTTTGGTGTCCTAGTGGGGTCAAAGGTGAACTTTTAGGGGCTCACAACAATTTCCAAATGTTATTTGGAGGCCCAGAACAATATACAGTAAGAATTTTTGGTAATACTTTATTTTACAGTGTCCTTGTCACATGTACTTACCATAGTAGTAATTCTTTGTGTAATTACGCTGTAACAGGGAATAAAGTTCAAATAAAATGCAATAGCATTTTTATCTTCAGCCATGTGTGTGTCATTTACAAACAACATATTTGGCTGCAATTTTTTACATTTCAATCAGCATCAAAGTGAGGCGGTATCATAAGTGCTTTTTGCTGGTGTCACAGAGATGGAGAAGTATGAGAAGATCAGTAAGATCGGCGAAGGCTCGTACGGCGTCGTGTTCAAGTGCAGGAATAAAGACACCGGACAGATCGTTGCCATCAAGAAGTTTGTGGAGTCTGAGGATGATCCCATCATTAAGAAAATAGCGCTCCGAGAAATCCGCATGCTGAAGGTAAACACTCAGTCTGACCCTGCTGATATAATCCCAGTTTAAACCAGCCTAAAATGGTTTGTTGGTCTTAACTGGTTAAAGATGGTTTCCCCATCCTGGACAAGCTGGCTTTGTAGCATGGCCAGGTATAAAGTGTCTAGAATCAGCCAACCAGCAAAGCAAAGTCTTTTTGATTTTGTTTTGCTACTATCATCGTTTGTAGACTTGAAGCATAGTATTAGCAGTATTTTTGTCTCATTAGTGGACGCGTGGCGACAGGATGTTTTAATTATCAGTGTCTGGAGCTCTTGTGATTTGCAAACTCTTTCCTTTGAGCTGAGAGCAAAGCAGTGGCCCTTTGAAGATCTGACATGTCAGCCAACACTGGCTTACCAATTAATTTCACTCTGTTATGCATGAATGGATGGATGAATATTCTTGTTGTTCCCTTCCCTTGAGTTTTTTTTTTTTTTTTTCCCCATCAGAATGTTACTGTACCACAGACTTCAGTCCATTTATTTAATTCTGGGCTGTAAATATATTCTGTGATCATGTTTAAATACTATTTTGTCTCTAAAGGAAGTTCCAGTTTGTTACAATCTCTAAACTTCTGAACTCTTGCAGTTGAAGATGGTTCTAGGATTTATTTTGGGATGGATGCTGATGTTTCTGTTATGATATGGGGCAGTTACGATATTTGTTAAAATACTGAATTAGCTTTTATTTTTAGATTTTCAGATTTATGTGCTTTATTAATTATTAATAATGTAAAATAAAATGATGAATTTATTAATAAAAACTAAAATAAAAATAAAGCTTAATGGAAATATTTAAAATAAATAAAAATATTTCTATTAAGCTTTATTTTTATTTTAGTTTTAGTAATTTTAGTACTTCAACTTATTAATTTTAGTTAGTTGCCAAGGCAACATTTCCAACTAATAAAGTTTTTCCATCTAATATTTATATTTTATTTTATTTCAGATGATTTATTTCAATCATCAAAAAAAAAAAAGTTTTAGTTAACAATATCAATAGTGATATGGGGTGTGTTATGAAACACATATGATAAGACTTAAAGCTGCTTATCTTTTTTAACATTTGTGTAAACACTTGAATGCTAAATCAAATGTATACATAAAAAGTGGGGTCAGAAGTTTTAGGATTTTAATGATGCAAAATGAATAAGAAATATTTAAGATTATGCAGTATTTGCTCACTATAAAAATAAGTAAATTTGTGACATTGGCCATGTGAACTCCTCTGAACAGATGATCAGACATTCTTCCTTTCATTAAAGCACAAATTCTTCTTAAAACTCCTCAAATAATGCTGGAAGCATGATCATTAGGTTTTACACAAACTTGCGGCATTTACCTTGAAAGCAAAAGGGGGACTACTAAATACTAGACTGCTAAATAAAACTAATACTGGGATGGTCTGAAAAACTTGATTAAATTAGAATTTGGTGAAAAGCATTTTTTTCTAGTGTTCTTAGACTTTTTTTGGATGTGTTTCCACATGTACAAATCCTAATTTGTTCATTAAATTGTGTGTATTTAGCAACTGAAACATCCAAACCTAGTGAATCTGATCGAGGTGTTCAGAAGAAAGAGAAAACTGCACCTGGTGTTTGAGTACTGCGACCACACAGTCCTAAATGAGCTGGACAGATACCCAAGAGGGTGAGAACACACACACACACACACACACACACACACACACACAGACAAACACATGCAGACACACCTATAAAACAGCTCTGTGTTTCTCACACAAACACACATATTGTGTTGTTGTTGCTATGACGCCCAGCATGTCTTTGGTGGAATGTTTACAGCAGGATGCATTTGTCCTCTGTGGTGCACTTGAGGGAGACGCTGTTAAACATTTAACAACATTTAACTCTTTATGTGTCGTCGTCTTGATTTACAAGTCAAGAATCAACAAAGCTCACACAATAGAGCACTCATACACGCACATACACACTATATCGTCAGAACCTATAGGGTTATTGTGTATTTCATGAATGGAATGAATGGTTAAAGTAGAAAATGAGGTTTGTGTTCCTGTAACTGCATTGTAACACTTGTTGTGTATCCGTGTATGTGTGTGTTCACTCAGCGTTCCAGAGCACATGGTTAAAAGCATCATCTGGCAAACACTTCAGGCTGTGAACTTCTGCCACAAGCAAAATGTAAGAATTTCAAAATTGTTGCTGCTCTCTCCCACTCTATTACCTTCTTAACAGGATTATTTTCTCGGATTTAATGCCTCTGCCCAGATTAAACAGTTAAAAAGAAGTTTTATTTTAGTACCATTGAGATCATTTTACAGTATTTATTGATATTTTGAATCAGTTTTCATTTTAATTTGAGTAAGTTTTAGTAACTTGGCATTTCAGTTTTAGTGTTAGTTATTTCAGTACATTAAGTTAAACTAATTTAAAATAAGAAAAACATTTTTTAAATGAGATGTTGGCCTGGCAACTAGCTTAAATGTAAATTATTATTGAAAAATATAACATTTAAATTAATAATAAATTATTAAATTATTAGAAATAGTTTTTGTTTTTTTTCATTTTAGTTCACTTTAATAACTCTTATAAAGAAATGTCTGTTTGTGACTGTACTAAAGCAAGCTATTGCAATATTATCTAGAAAATATTTACTTTGCGAAAAGTATTGAAATTCTTTAAATGTTAAATATATATATATATATATATTGAAATAAACATATTTATGAATGAATTGAATATGTTAAACTAACATTTTAACTCTGACATTTTATTTTTATTTTTTTACATTTTGTAATTTTTTAATTTAAATTACTCACAGGCCACTTAGAATCCCTAATTTAAAAGATTTTATTTTTATTTTATTTTGCAACCACAAGTCTACAAAAAAATGTAATACCTAATTTCCACACTCCCGATTCCACAAATTGGATCTGCCATCTATTTTGGTAAATCCCCTATATCATATATTTTGGCCTGTATGCATTTTATGAACAGTCCAGAATTGGATCCAGCACCTGCAGTATTTTAGTGGATCCACTATCCATAACTCTATGAAAGAAGTGTATCAGTGAGTCAATGTAATTTTAGTAAAGCATCTTAATATTGTTTTTAAATCAGATGTTTTAGGAGACTCTCCGAGTGATTTAAAAATGTGTGTTTTTAGTGTATCCACAGAGATGTGAAGCCTGAAAATATTCTCATCACCAAACATCAGGTCATCAAACTCTGTGACTTTGGCTTTGCCAGGATCCTCAGTGCGTGTACACATATAACCCATACACAGACACACACACACACACACACACTCCCTACCTTCAACTTTCCATTCATCTAATAACTCGCTCTTTTTCCAGCGGGTCCATGTGATTATTACACGGATTATGTAGCGACGCGGTGGTACCGAGCTCCAGAACTGCTAGTAGGAGACACGCAGTACGGCCCGCCAGTGGACGTCTGGGCAGTAGGCTGTGTGTTTGCAGAGCTGCTCTCTGGTGCCCCTTTATGGCCGGGCAAATCCGATGTAGACCAGCTGTATCTGATCAGGAAAACTCTGGGTAAGATTCACACATAACTCTAGTTGTTCATATGATATGTGAATGGATGCATGTAATGAATAGAGTTTATTTGTGTTGTTGTGTTCATAGGCGAGTTGATTCCTCGACACCAGCAGGTGTTCAGCACTAACCAGTTCTTCAGTGGAGTTTGTGTCCCTGAACCTCAGGAGACGGTGAGATGATCATTAAATTTTGATTCTGCACAAGTTTATTTCTGAAGACTTAGAAAGTAAAGCTGTTCACACACACGATATGTGTCTGATCTACAGGAGCCTCTTGAACTGAAGTATCCAAATATCTCGTACCAGGCGCTGAGCCTCATGAAGGTCGGTTAAACACACAAACCAATCATATAGAAGTCCACTGCTCACTCAGAACCAGTACCAGTCTGTCTGTTGCCTGTCTTTCTCAGGGTTGTCTGCGGATGGACCCGGCTGAGAGGTTGTCCTGTGAGCAGTTACTGGAGCTGCCATACTTTGACAGTCTGAGAGAAGAGAGCGAGAGTGTGACACGTGAACTGGACCGCAAGAGACGCACACGCCAGCCACGGAAACACCTGCCTCCTGGGGTCTGTAGCCACAACTACAAAGTATAATAACACAAATATAAATTTATAGTCATCAAAGTAAAAATGTATAATGTTTTCCACAAAAAAATTAAGCACCACAACTGATGATAATAATAAATGTTTCTTTAGCAGCTAATCTGCATATTAGAATGATTTCTGAAGGATCATGTGACACTGAAGACTGTAGTAACAATGCTGAAAATTCAGTTCTGTCATCACATATTTAAAATATAATAAAATTTTATTTAAATAAGAAAAGAGTTTTTACTGTATTTTTTATTAAAATTGCAGCCTTAGTGAGCATAAGAGGCTTCTTTCCAAGACATTAAAAAAACGTACCAACCCTACACTTTTGAACAGTGTTTTTGAAACAGAATATTTATTTATATACACTTGTAAAAAGCCCTAACATCAAGGATATGTTTTTTGCTCATTGTCTTTAACCTCTATTTAATTGACTGAAGTACAAAGAAAACTTTTCAATGTTTTCACTTGGCCAAAAACATTGAAATTCCTCTTAATTGCAATGTTTAATTGTTTGGGAATTTAGGATATTAATTGTTAAAGTTTTGCAAGCAAAATCTTTGTCCAATCTCGCTTGACACAAGACTTCAGATGCTCAGCAGTCTGTGATTGTCGTTGTCTGATTCTCCTTTTCATGATGAGCCATACATTTTCAATAGGAGACAGATGTGGACTGCTGGCTGGCCAGTCTAACACATTCACTCGGTGTCTACGAAACCACGCTGTTGTAGCACATGCAGAATGAAACCAGGCATTGTCTTGATCTAATAACCATGGTCTTCCCATGAAAGGCGTCATCTTGATGGCAGCATATGTCTCGATATATGGTACCCTCGCACATATGCCAGTCACCCATGCTATTTGCTCTGCTGCACCACCATACCATGACAGACGTTTGCGTTTGCATCTGTTGCTGATGAAAGTTTGGATGGTCCCTTTGGTCTGTGGGACTGAGTACTCGACATCCATTTTTCCCAGAAACAAGTTGAAATGTGGACTCATCTGACCACAGCACACATTTCCACTGTCTTTTCAAAAGATTCAAGTTGCATTTCTTAATGCAGCGGCAGATTGTGGTAAATGACAGCGGTTTTCCAAAGTACTCCTGAGCCCATGTGGCTATATTTAACACCTCAGCATGACGGTTTCTTATGCAATGCCATCTGAAGGCTAAAAGGTCATGCACATTCACCTGAGGTTTCCTGCCTTGCCCTACATGTACTGAGATTTCTTTGGAATTCCCTGAATCTTTTCACAATATTATGTATGGTAGTTGGTGAAAGACATAAATTCTTTGCGATTTTGCATTGAGAAATGTGATTTTTGGTTTATTTGACACTTCTCTCATGATATTTGGCACAAAGTGATGAGCCATGATCCAGCTTTGCATGCAAAGTCTGAGATGCTCCTTTTATACCCAAACATGATACCCTGACTTATTACCAATTCACCTTCTTACTGTGAACCATTTCAAAACAGTTTAATTTGGATATTCTATAACCTTTTCACTTTCATTTAGCCTCTGTCACAACTTTTTTGGAGAGTGTTGTAGCCATCAAAATCAAAAATGTTTATAAAATACAATTTTAAGTTGGTCAGTGAAAACTTTGGAAATCTTTTTTGTACTTCTGCCAATTAAATAAAGGTTTATTAAATAAAAGAGAATTAACAGATCACAGATTCTTGATTTTAGCATTTTACCAAACATCCTAACTTTTCTGGAATTGGGATTGTATTTATATTTATTCTTATTTTCTTTATTTACTTATTTATTTTCAGGTATAAACATAACTACATTACGAAATGAACGTTTTTTAAGTACAACAAATTACTTAATAAAACATTTTGTCACAGAAATCTCCCATTTATTTTAGTATTTTAAATCCCTGTTCTCTGTCTATATAGTATCTGCCTCAGCTGGCCAGCAGTACTGTCTTCCCAGCCGTGGAAAACAGAAAATACTACAACAACCTGCGCAAATTCAACTATCATCTACCCAACATATGATGGACGTCGACTCATCAGGAACCCGAGAACCGACCGACCGACCACCTCCCAGCTGGTGTGTGAGTGTGTGTGTGTGTGTTTGTGTGAGAGAGATAGACAAAGGGCTCTGCTCTGCCTGTAGAACAATGATGTCACACTGCCAAAGCAAAGACTCACAGAGGCATTTCTGTAATATGTAAAATGACAACAGCAATAATAATAGCGTTAAAGCTGAATGCTGTGTTTGATAGTTTGATTAGAAACTGACTTCAGTGCTATAGAGGAGTTTGCTCTGTGGGACAGATTTTTTTTACCTCTATTAGATCCAGATGTTTTACTTATTTATAGATCCTAATGATGTTTGAAGTGTGTATATGTGACTAAAATCATTTCTAGAGACGTAACCAGACCCAGACAGAATCAACAAACATTTCTTTCAGATTTTCTGTAGATAAAAGACTGGAATTTTGCAGTATGGATTTTAAATCAGAATTCTGAGTTGCTGAAAGCATGATCAAATTAGCCAAAATATTTAATAAATGAAGTGTTTTGGGGTGTGTAGAACTTGTTTGAAATGTGCAGAAATCTTTCTGTGTGGGTCTGGACATAACCCTGTATTTTCTTTTAACATTTATCACCCCATTGTGTACATAATGATCTTTTTGTTGCCTTTATGAGCGGTGCTAATAATTGAGCCACTGACTTGCACCAAATGCCAAATTCAATGTGATTTGCAAATGTGTTTTTTGTGTTAAAATAGATGTAAAAATGTAATAGTTTTTGTTGGTTTTCAGACTAAATCATTAAAGATCTTTGTGCAACATATATTTGTTTCTATAGCTTCTTCATACGAAATGAAACAAGAAATGCATGAAGAAAACAACAACAAAACTGTTGAAGATTTATTGATAACAGCAATATAACATTGTTCAACTGCCCCGGGTGGTTTGACAAAATTCTCATTTCGTTGGATCAAAGCTAATTCAATGTTGTTGACTGGCCTCTAAAGCAGAGGAGCTCTTTGCATCCATCCCAGGGATGCTCAGTTGCTTGGATACTGTTGCCACAGCAGTCATGTACATCAGCCAGAGGGCTTGTTTAGCCTGGTCATAAAGCTGTGATAGTTGTGGTTTTCCAAATGTGCTCTGAGAAGCATTGTGATTGGCTAAGCGAGATCCAGTTCTATGGTGAGTCTGGGAAGTGCGGTCTGGACTCTGTCCACAGTCTGATCTTTATCTTTTACACCAGGCAGATCACTGAGAAGCAGCCACTCCAGGTTCCTAATACACACACACACACACACACACACACAATCAGACACTTATGATTTCAATAGCAGAAGCCACAGATTTTACTCTTGTGACAAACCAATATATCAACCAGGGATGTGCTTCTCAAAAGTAGATCTTTAAAACTTTTGGCAGCAGTGGTCTCTATGATCAACTTCAAGATATAGTTCACCTAAAAAGATTTGCTGAGAATTTACTCACCCTCGGGCCATCCATGTAGATGAATTTTTCTTCACTGGAAAAGATTTGGAGAAAAAAACTCAACTACATCTTGGATGGCCTGAGGGCAAGTACTTTTTCAGGAAATGTTCATTTTTGGATGAACTATTCCTTTAAGCTCACACTGCTTCTGGGAAACGCAACCCTGGCTGATTAATTCTCCAATATTTGGTCATTTGAGATGATCAGCATCATCCAATTACCATGCCCATATGGCATACACAAAATTATGGGCAATAATGTGAGCTAAACTGAAATAAAAGATGCTGTTATCATACCTGAGGTGATGAAGAGTGATGATTCCTTTATCTGTCACATTGCCACAGGAAACTATCGTCATGTTCTTTAAACTGTCCTGCAGTGTCTTTATTTGACTCAAACGCTCCAGACAGGCGTCTTCTATATAAATACACTTATTGAACCTGATTTCCTCTACATGCTCAAGACCCTCTAAACACAAAAACAAAGGCGTGTTAGTACCAACAGTTCTTTAGATGCCTTTGGTAAATATTAATATAGTATAATCCAAGGGGTCAGCAACCATTTTTGACCTTTAAATAAAATCTGATTTTTTTTTTTTTTTTTTTAAACAAATAAAATAAAAGTAAAAATATATTTGAGGTCAGTATATTTGAATTTATTAAACAGGGATGCATGCATTAAATTCATCAGTTGTCCTGATTAACATTATTGTTAAAAAGCAATACTTTTTTTCAGGATTCTTTGATGAATAGAAAGTTCAAAAGAAAAAAAGCACTTTCCATCAGTTATTTTATGTAGCAGAATTTCAGACCTATTAAATTAAATTATAATTACATACTAAATTACATTAATTTAAGGGTCATCTGAATATTTTGATTTCTTATAATTTCTGTCTTCTGCATCCACAGAAATCCTGAATACAATGCAAAATTGCCAAGCTCTGATATAATAAGTTGGTAAGTTAGGGTTTGGTTGATGTTGTCATTTTGAGTACAGTAAGAGTAGAAATGTAAAATGTAGTGTACTGTATAATAAAACTGGATGTCTGAAAAGAATATGTGAGTGAAAAAGAAAGAGGACTGCACTGTATCTGTCTGTGTAAAACACCCCTTAGCTTTACGTCACTTTTTCCCCACAACTGAACCTCTCATCCTCACCTGTGACACACAGACAGTGTCTCATCCTCACCTGTGACACACAGACAGTGTCTCATCCTCACCTGTGACACACACACGGTGTCTCAGTGTCTCACCACATCTCTCACACACATGGTAGCGTCCTCACAAACTTTCCCTCTCTGGGGTCTAATTTAATAAATAATGCAAGACTGTTTTGCTCAAGCAAATGGAGTAAGAGATCTTAGAGTTGAAGCAGGTGTTTGACCTTCTCCATTCACTGATGATTCATTAAATTTGCATAGGCAATGTCACAATGCTAAAGGTTAAAAGATAATTTTGCTACATAAAGGTAACTGGGTCAGGGCAGCGAGAAGAGTGTTTATGTGTTTAATCGATCACTTACCCAGATGATCAAAACCACGATACATGATGCAGGACTCTGTGGCATCAATAGCTTCTATCCGGTACCTGCCCAACGGCCCAGTCGGGAGTCCGTTGTAGTCGTGCTGCCAGCGGTCGAAACCACGGAACCGGACTTTTGCACCGCATCTCAGGAGCCACTCGGAAGCAGCTCGATCAGGACCCACTGCTTTAATACGCTCATAATCAACTCTATATTGAACAAAGAACACAACAATTACAGATCACTGCATCTGGAAAGCTGACGTGACATTTCAACCAGTGACAGACTAATTAATCATCTGCTTTTTAGCCATTTTTGATGGATCGTGCAAATTTTCAGTTTTGTATAAACTACCGTTCAAACAATTGGGGTCGATACATTTTTTCAAATATTTTATTAAGAAGTAAAAACAGTAATATTGTGAAATATTATTACAGTTTAAGATGAACTCTTCTATTTGAATATATTTCAAAATGTAATCTTTTCCTGTGACGGCAAAGCTGAATACATTTCAGCAGCCATAACTCCAGCCTTTAGTGTGACATGATCCTTCAGAAATCATTCTAATAAGCTGATTTGATGCTCAAGAAACAATTCTTATTATTATCAATGTTGAATACAGTTGCACTGCTTAATTTTTTGTTGAAAATGAAACATTTTTGTTAGGATTATTTGAAGAATAGAAAGTTCAAATCAACAGCATTTACTCGAAATAGAAAACTATTTATAACATTATAAATTAACATTATATAACATCACAACATTATAAATACGTCATTTTTGATCAACTTAATACCAGTATTTTTTGCTTTTTAAATAAATATCAATAAAATCTCACTTTTGAACTTTTTGCACTGTATATCTTATTTTTTGTGACTGAACTGTACAAAATATATATTTCAATATTATAGCAGCCAGTAGCAACGCAGCTTTTTGGCATCAGTATTTGATAAATGCATTTGTTGACCACTATTAACTATTTTGTACAGCATTGTTCTACATGGAACTTTTCAAATAAATTTGCCACACTTCAGGACTGTTCAAGTGAACTGCAGAAACTAAAAAGTAATGATGACCAGTAAAAGCACATAAAACATACACTAGATGCTATTATGTTGGTATTAAGTTTAGACTCTAAATAAGAGCTGTTGTTGTGAATTAGCAGACTTAGATTAGTCTCCATAGGGATTCCTCACACTATGGAACAGTCATTCTAGAGACTAATTACTCTAGACGTTGATTAGTTCCTTTATAGATACTTATGGCTCTCACACTCAACATTGTTTTTGTTGTAATTGGCCTCAGGTGCATTACAGTCTGCTGTGGGTTGGGGAAGGAAATAAAGTACGACATTAGAAAAATATTAAACTAGTTACATAACTGTTGTTTTGAAAAATATCCCAAATTTACTTGTTGAAAACAGCATTGAGCCACCCCCAGATCTCACGACTGCCCCCTGACGCCTGCTTATGTGCGGATAAAATCCTCCGCGCTGACCAGGTGAACAATCTCATGTCTATGGACGAAATAAAGAGAGAGAGAGAGATGAGATATCAAAGTATGAAGACGCACTGTTCAATCACACTTTCTAACAGCAGATCGAGCAGAATAATCCGTGAACGCTGATGTTCGTGTCATTGAATATGGAGGACAACGTATTAACTTATCAAACCTCTAAATGTAGTAAACATAGATATGTAGTAAAGCTTCCAGACAATCGGTTCACACCATATACAGAACTGCTACAATAAAATAGTGCAAATCCTACAAAACTGACCCTTCGGTTCTGGTCGCTGCTGTATCGGAGTATCTGTTATTTACATCTTCTGTCCTCCGTGCGCGCTCGCTGATCTTTCACCCGGTACGTCACCGCGTCTCGCGCTCCGATTGGTCAGTGAGTGTACGTAAGGGGCGGGGCTACGAAGGACAGATTCAGCGTCCTAACAGAGAGAAGATTTCTTTACTCGAGAATAGACCGTACCGGGTCAGAGACTAGCACTATGATTACACGGTTATAATAAGTCTGTTAGGAAAAGTGAAAACGTAATTTGTGGAATAATGATACGAACTTTCGGTACCGGATCTGTGTGCGCGCGCTTACTGACACAGGGATCAAAGTATGCAGCGTGCAGAGCTGCACACCACAGCGGGTGAGAATAACAACAGCACTAGTTATTGAAACAACAGTACAAAGTACTTACAGTGACACAAAGTGTTCTGACTGTAGTGTCACACTATTAAAAGTACCTCAGCTGTAGGATGACTTAGTATTAGTATTGTTACTGTAGAGTGAAACTGTAGTCAGAATGCATTCAATGACATTATAGTTAAGGATGCATCGATATTAAAGTGAAAGGTTACCAAAAATGAAAATTCTGTCACTATTTATTCACACCCGTGTCGTTCCAAACCTGTATTACCCTCTTTCTTGTGTGGAACGTAAAAGAAGATATTTTGAAGAATGTTGGCAACCAGCAGATTTGGTTACCATTGACAGAAAATGCAGAGATATTTCTCTAAATGTTCTGGCTGTTCCATTAAAAGAAGGAAAGTCAAAAAGGTTGAAGCTGTCTTCTTTAAAGTTACGGACAATAACTGGTAAATGGCTGATGTTATTCTGTTTTGTCTAGACAAATTAAAAAGAAAACACTACAAACTAAAATCAGACATTTTAAATGTTACAAATGAATTTAGGCATCACAGTATTATAATAAATTACATGAAAAAATGTATATTTATCATGCAGTTTTCTTTTCTTTTTTATAGTAATATTAAATTATTTAACGTTAACATCAACTTTAAGTGAGTGCAAGGGTAATCAAAATGTATAAATAGAAAAGATGATCATGCACAGTTAAATATACAATATCGGATTACTAATATTATACCATTATATTGTGTAGCTCATTTGATGTGGCTGTTATTGGTGGAGGGATTGTTGGACTGGCCTCTGCCAGAGAGCTGATCCTCAGGCACCCAAACCTCACCTTTACCCTGCTGGAGAAAGAAAAGGAGCTTTGTAAGTGAAGTGCGTATTTTTTCTAGATACGTCTTCATATCTGCCCTGATTTCATATTAATTTCTTTTGTGAATTCTTTCCCACAGCTCTCCATCAGACGGGTCATAACAGTGGTGTGATCCACTCTGGGATATACTACACACCAGGCTCTCTGAAGGCTCAGCTTTGTGTTCGTGGAGCCATGCTAACATATCAGTACTGCCAGAAGAAAGGTGTGCCTTATAAGAAATGTGGCAAGGTGAGAATGAGCATAGGCCCCCGTAATACCACAGATACCAAAGAGATGTGTCCCTGTAGTATCCTGTGTGTGTGTGTGACTTCAGCTTATCGTAGCAGTGGAGAGAGAGGAGATTCCCCGTCTGAAAGCTCTATATGAACGCGGTCAGGTGAACAATGTACAAGATCTCCGTCTGATTGACGCCAAGGCCATCCGAGAGAAAGAGCCGTACTGCAGGGTGAGTGACACGTGTTTGTGTGTTAATGAAAGATAGGGTTCATATTTTCCACTTGTGTATCATCCATTGGTTTGATCAATAACCAGCAGATTGCAGAAGTGCTGTCATCAGGCCTTTACCTGATTCAGGTGACCTTAGGCCTGCTGTTTCAATCACTGAAATATTAACCTATTTATGACTGGCATATATGCATTTATATTTTGTATAACCTCAGCGGTTACATCAGTTTATGTTGAAGCTGGCCCTCACATACACTACCGTTCAAAAGTTGGGGGTTGGAAAGATTTTTTGATGTTTTTGAAAGAAGACAACGTCAAATTGCAGCATTTGTTTGATTTAAAAATACAGGAAAAATTGTAATATTTTCAAATATTTTTACAATTTAAAACAACAGTTTTCTATTTTAACATATTTTAAAAATGTAATTTATTCCTGTGATGGCGAAGCTGAATTTTCAGCAGTCATTACTCCATTCTTCAGTGTTTCATGATCCTTCAGAAGTCATTCTATTATGATTTTTTGGTGCTCAAGAAACATTTCTTATTATCATTAATATTGAAAACACTTGTACCGATAAATAGAAAGTTCAAAAGAACAGCATTTATTTGAAATATAAAAGTTTTCGTAACATAAGAAATGTCACTTCTGTTTAATTTTTTGCATCCTTGCTTAATGTGTCCTTACTTAAAAGTATTGTTCTTTTTAATATTTTATTTATTGGCATTTATAACAAAAAATTGCAACAAAAAGGAACATTAAAATAACAATCCCACAGTACTTTAAAAGTATTTTTTTTTAAATCCCATTTAGACAGAGAGACCATCCAAATGTCAAGAAATGTAACTAATCACTGTTTGTTTTGTTTATAGATAATATATTTTTTTAAATGTATAATACGACAATAACAGACTGTAGTGTGCCTTTTAGTAATTAGAATTTCTGTTTGTCCAAGATGAATAAAAACAAATAGTTTCACAGTTTATATTAGCAAATAAAGCAGAATTTCAGTTGTTTACTGGTGCACCCTTCAAGCCCCGTTGCGTACTTCCAGCCAATCAGATCTGCTGGGAACTGCTGATTTCAGCCAACCTGTGCCATTTATGTGTAGAGAATGGACTGTACATGAAATAACGTATGGTATTTTTTTGTTTATACACAGGGCATCATGGCATTAGACTCTCCAAATACAGGGATTGTTGACTGGCGGTTAGTAGCTCTGACCTACGGTAAGGACTTCCAGGAAGCAGGTGGCACTGTGATAACTGACTTTGAAGCATCTGACATTAAATTGGCAGCAGAAAGCCCAGCTGGAAGTGCTGAAGGTGAGTCATGTGACTTGCTCAATGTCTCGGACCTTTTTTTTGGTTAATATTACTGTATTCATCCCTTTATGTCTGTTTAGGGCTGAAATATCCCATCATCATCAAAAGCGCACAGGTGAGAAACTGGTTTGTGTGAATGGTGTTTTTATGATCTTTTGGGTTGGTGTCTTTCTCAGTATGGCTGTGTTTGTGTGCAGGGGAAGGAGGTGAGGTGTCGGTTTGTGTTGACTTGTGGAGGCCTTTACTCTGATCGGCTGTCTGAGATATCTGGCTGTAGTTCAGAGCCCCGTATCGTTCCCTTCAGGGGAGATTACCTGGTGCTTAAGCCAGAGAAAAACTACCTGGTCAGGGGCAACATCTACCCTGTGAGTAGAAACACCCCACACAAACACGTAATACACAGATATATGAGAACATGTGTTTAAGGACTCTGTTTGTGTGCTGAGGTGCCAAACCCACGGTTCCCGTTTCTTGGATTCCACTTCACTCCTCGTATGGACGGTAGCATCTGGCTTGGCCCAAACGCTGTGTTGGCTTTTAAACGAGAGGGGTATAAACTCTTTGACTTCGACGCACAAGACTTTGTTAATGCGGTCTCCTTCAGGTACAGTGAAATGTAGAAGTATAGATGTTCAAGATAGCATATAGAAGTTCAAAAGTTTGGGGTCAGTAAGATATTTTTTCAAGAAATTATCAATTACCAATTTAAATTGATCAGAAGCGACAGTAAAAACATTTACAAAAGATTTCAATGTCAAATAAATGCTGTTCTTTTGAACTTTCTATTCATCAATGAATCTTAAAAACAAAAATATTAAGCTGCAGCTGTTTTCAACATTGCTTATAGTAATAATACTAATAAAAAAAGCATTGGATCATGATGTGACACTGAAGACTGGAGTAATGATGCTGAAAATTTAGCTTTGACATCACAGGAATACATTGTGACCCTGGACCACAAAGTCGTAAGTCTTTTTTTTTTTTTTTTTTTAATTGAGATTTATACATCATCTGAAAACTGAAAGCTTTCCATTGATGTATGGTTTGTTAGGATCGGACAATATTTGGCTGAGATACAGTTATTTGAATATCTGGAATCTGAGGGTGCAAAAAAAACACATTATTGAGAAAATTGGCTTTAAAGTTGTCCAAATTAAGTCCTTTGCAATGCATATTACTAATAAAAAATTACATTTACGGTAGGAAATTTACAAAATATCTTCATGGAACATGATCTTTACTTAATATCCAAATGATCTTTGGCATAAAAGAAAAATCGATCATTTTGACCCATTTTGTATTGTTGGCTATTGCTACAAATATACCCGTGCTACTTAAGACTGGTTTTGTGGTCCAGGGTCACAATTACATTTTAAAATATATTAAAATAGAAAACAGTTATTTTAAATTGTAATACTATTTCGCAGTATTACTACTTTTTGCCGTATTTTTGCTCAATTAAATGCATGAGCATAAGATACTTTTAAAAAAAAAAATTATTAAAAAAAAAAATAATAAAAAATCTTACCAACCCTAAACATTTCAACAGTAGTGTACACTCATATTGACACATTCTCATACATAGTACACTTAAAGGGATTTAAAGGTTCAGTTTAGCTCAATCAACAACACTTGATTATGTTGATTACTACAAAAATTAATTGCACCCAATTTTCTAGGTGAATTATCTGGGTTACAGTGAGACACTAATGATGGACATGAACTTACTGAACCCAGAATACTTCTTTAAATACTTAGGTTTGCTCATTCTAGACAGCTCGTGGAATTAAAAACAAGGCCACTTCCTCGTGTGTGTGTGTGTGTGTGTGTGTGTGTAGGGGTCTGCAGAGGCTGGTAATGAAGAATATTGTGTATGGAATGGGAGAAATATATAGAGGTGTATTTACCAGTGCTCAGGTAAAGAACCTGCAGAAGTTCATACCTGAACTGAGCACCAGTGATGTCCTCAGGTACAGACACACAAACACACTATTGAAAAAGATTTTAAAAAGTCATACATATTCTCATTTATTTTCAGTTGTCCTGCTTGTAAATGTTTGAGCGTGTTGGTTTGTGCAGGGGGCCGTCGGGTGTGCGTGCACAGGCTTTGGATGCTGAAGGAAACCTGGTGGATGATTTTGTGTTTGACGGTGGGAAGGGAGAGCTGGGCAGCCGGATTCTGCACATACGCAATGCCCCATCACCTGCTGCGAGCTCCTCCCTGGCCATCGCTGAGATGATCGCTGATGAACTGGAGAAAAGATTTCAACTGTAGACATACCTCAGATGACGCTGCCATAACCTTGATTACACTCTCACTCTTATACTTCAGTTCAGAGGATAAAAGAATAATTATAGAATAAGTTTTACTTTTATAGTAGTGTGGAACAGTAATTATGTAAAGAGGTTTCTGGTGCTCTTTTCTAATGTTTCTTCTGAAAATGATGCAGATTTTAGGAAATGTTAGGTAACTGTTATGTCTTTTGTAAATCTGATGATTTATGAGGAAAAAGAACTGCCTTAAAATAATGTACAAAAGTAGTTTACTCTTAAGAGAATGAATTCACTCCATCTCTGAATTTGTCAAATTAAAGCATGACAAATTCTTTAGTTGATGGGTCTTCAGATTATATGTAACAGCTCTTCTGATTTGTACATTGTAGAACCATTGTCTGTAACAATATTTGAATGTCTGATACTCCTTGTTTTTGTAAATTAAATTTTCAAGATTCCAGAAGTTATAGAAGCTGAATGTTCTTTAGGGATCCCATTGTCGTGTGTGTGTGTGTGTGTGTATAAATTTCTACATAAAATATTTTAGACCTTGACATAACTATAAAAATGTATGCTCTTCATAGAAAGGCCTGTTAATATTTTTTATCTTTATATTGTAATATTTTATTTTATTTGAATATTTTTATTAATTTACATTTCTCTTTAATGTTTTATTAATTTACATTACTCTTCGGGTCTTGAAATCACACCTGGTTCTTCAAAGACGTTGAGATTGTATACGGTTGTTGAAGAGGTGTAATATATTTTTTGGGGGGGGTTAGTTTATTTTAATGCTTGTTTTGTCATATTTGAATTGTGACCCTGGACCACAAAACCAGTCTTAAGTCGCTGGGGTATATTTGTAGCAATAGCCAACAATACATTGTATGGGTCAAAATTATCAACCTTTCTTTTATGCCAAAAATCACTAGGATATTAAGTAAAGATCATGTTCCATGAAGATATTTTGTAAATTTCCTACTGTAAATATATCAAAGCTTAATTTTTGATTAGTAATATGCATTGCTAAGAACTTCATTTGGACAACTTTAAAGACGATTTTCTCAATATTTTGAATTTTGCACCCTCAGATTCCAGATTTTATAATTGTATCTCAGCCAAATATTGTCCTAACCTAACAAACCCTGCATATATGGAAAGCTTATTTATTCAGATTTCAGATGATGTCTAAATCGCAATTTCAAGAAATTTACCCTTATGGCTGGTTTTGTGGTCCAGGGTCACAATAATTTGAAATAATCTTGAGGTCCCTTTGGAGGTTTCCTGGTTGATAACCCCTTTTCTAGAGCATAATTTGTTTCCCCATATTAAAAAGTGTTTACATGATCTTACTTGACCATTCCGGTCTTGACCACACGATGGCAGTGGGTGGCTGGAAATTTGGGGGATTTTTAGATTTATAGTAACTGAAATAATCGTGAAAAATAATAAATAATATTTGGAAGTACAACTGGCAAAGCGCTACGGTCTATTTAAAGTATTTAAGATTATTCAGTGCGGTTTACTGGAAGTCAAATACAATAGTTTCATTGTCTAAATACTTTTAGAACATACGCTTGAGTGTATGAGTGTTTCTTGTGCCAAAATAAGACGTCTCATGTATGTGCTATGTTGCTGCGCTCATTCGCTGGTTCCCTCCCTCTGGGCTGCGCAGATGCGGGAAGCGCGCGCAGTGAGCAGCTGTGATTACACCGTCATGGACACGAGCGCACCACATCGGAGTTGAATCGGGACGTTGCCAACAACAAAAACAAAGACATTAGCACACCGAATTTTCGTCGGATTACAACGGATTCAGGCGTCGCTTTTGTGACTGGAATATGCCCAGCAGACGGACTCCAACAACATGACAGTGTCGCGCTGGAGAAACTCCTGCTCCCGCGCTTCATGAAGAGTCTCGAGGCCAAAGAGCCGCCGCGCTGCGCCGCCAGATGTGCTGCCGTTAACCGCAGGCACAACACCGCCAAACGAACACCAGCCTGAAGACACTCAACGCCTGCTTTTAACATTTCCCCTTCTGTAAAAGACATGACATTGGCTGTCCTGTTTGGGCGAACTGCCCGACTAGCATGTGCGGCTAATTTCGGTTTATGTTAGCGGCTAATTAGCGCACGACTACCGCGACACTCCAACGGCTGTCAGGACAGAGACCCAGACACTTTTACACTGTTTAAAACAGCTTAATTTGATTTACAAACAGTTTCCCCCCACAGAATGAGGTGTTTCACGTGTTGGAAAGCCTTGCTGGTCCGTAAATGTGGTAGAGTTTGAGTTTGTTTTGAGTGTCCGTGCGCGCCGTGAGAGCGGCTAAACTTGGGTGGTTGTTCCCGGGGCTGGGAGCGCTCGGGGCCGATGCGGAGCAGCGCGGGCGGCGGCCGCAGGCATGCAGCACGACTTCGGCTCCAACGAGGAGAACAGCGCGAGATGGCGAGGCCTGTTCGTGCAGGCGCTGCGAAAGGTACTGACCCTGTTCGGTCCGTCAATCACACTTCTCGTTATGTTTATATCGAATCTCAAGCGTAGTGAGTGAGGTTTAGAGACTGTTTCTGCAGAACTGAAATCTAGAGTTTTCTCGTATGATGATTTGCACAGCTGTGCGTAGTGTCTGCTTTGAGGTGTTCCTGAAGGATGCAGCTGTGCAAGATGCAAAGAATGTTTCTTTGATATTATATCATGGCCTAAACGCCATACAAGCGCGGTTTCATAGTTGACACACTTTGACACGACGTGTCCTGTCTAGTGTCTAGGCAGGAGAGTTCGGTTGGTTGGCTTTTACTTTTTGATAGAGTTTTACCTTTGACCAATCAATGAGTCCAAAGTTTAACTATCATACAATGTTAAAACTCTTTTGTGTGTGTGTGTGTGTGTGTGTGTGTGTGTGTGTGTGTGTGTGTGTGTATATAATGTGTGTGTGTGTGTGTGTGTGTGTATATATAATGTGTGTGTGTGTGTGTGTGTGTACACACACACACACACACACATTCACACACACTAATTAATTTTTTGTGGTCTCTTTTTTTTTTTTTTATTTAATTTTTTTTTTTTGAGATTGAGGAATTCCAGGGCTTCCCCTGCCAGAATAAACGAAAAAATGTATTCCAGATCTCCCTTCTGTCTTGTTCTCACTACTGCAAGCAAAATATCTTAGCACCATCAGGAGACCGTGGGAGCAGATGGTGTGTGTGAATGTTTTTGGTTGTGAGAGAAAGAAAGATTTAGGCTGCTTCTGATCTGATGCTGAAAATGATTTTCGCTTCCAACCAAACAATCCCTTAGACATAAATGTGAAGTGAGTGACACACTGAGACAAATAAAGAACTTTAATTATAAACAACATATTAACAGATCATAGCTTGAAGGGAGAGTTCACCATAAAAAAATGAAAATTCATTTACTCACCCACATGTCATTCCAAGCCTGTATGCCTTTCTTTCTTCTGTGTAGCATACATGAAGATACTTTGAGAAATGTCTCAGTGGTTATTTTACAATGGAAGTCAATAGTAACCAAAACTGGTTACCAACATTCTTCCAAATAAATAGTGTTCTGCAGAAGAAAGTCATAAAGGTTTGGAATCATATGAGGGTGAATAAATAATAACAGAATTATCTGTTAGTGTAGCTTGTCAGTGAACTACGGCTCTGTGTATTAACTGCCGCTCCATCTGAAAGCAGGTGATGGCGATTTACTGCTAATCACGAAACCGGCTTTACTGACGAGATGCGCATGATAATCGAATTCGATTAATTGCACAGCCCTGCTATTAGTCGATGCTCTGTTCCATGTAAGTTATATTATTCATCCAAACCTACAGCGTCCAGATGTAAATGTACAAAGCATCACTTTTAAATATCATCCTGGATGTTTTTCACTCTGGACGTATACTCACTAGCGCTCACATCTCTCATTTTCTCTGCCTGCTCTCCCATTCTCCACATCAATACTTTTCTGTCTGCTACTATCATCCCCCCATCCCTGGAGAAGACAGAGGGGTAGAGTGTGTTTGTATCTGTGTGTGTGTGTGTGTGTATGTGTGTTGTGGGGTCCCAGTAGAGTAGCTCTCAGTGCCTAATGGAGGACGGCATGTAACCAGACACTAGAGCAGAGAGCACAAGCCATCTCTCATCTGTGTATTTGTGTGTGTGTGTGTGTGTGTGTGTGTGTGTGTGTGTGTGTGTGTGCGCTTGCATGCATTTGCTTTCTGTTTTCGGTCAGTATTTCACAGTTGGACTGCAGAAGTGGATTAAATCGGTTTTCGAACCTGTGCTCACCTTTAACCTTTCACCCGTCATAACACAAATGCTATTTTTTATTTTAGACTGCTACTGTTTGCACTCTCTCACTGACACTTTTTCTCTAACTGGTTTTGCCACACTACCTGAACAGACTGCATTCCTATTTCAGGACACAGCCCAGTAAGGTGGGAGGGGGATAAAATTGGAAAGAGAGTTTTTTTGTTTGTTTCATTTGTCCACCAGACTGAGAGCAGGGAAGGTGTGTGCGTGTCTGCATATCAGTGTGTGTATGTCAGATGATGTCATGCTGCCTTTGTAATAGTGTGTCTATCTATAAATGTGTGAGAGAGCTGTGCTCACAGAACAGATTTTTTTTTTTATAACTTGTTTATTTTTGTCTTTTTTTTTTATGTGCATTTGTCTTGGTGATACCATTCAAATGCATCTGTGGTTCAGTGTTAGAATGAAGCTATAACTTTGTTCTGTTTTTATATGTGCAGGTGCAGTTACAAGTGCATCCAAACCTGTCGGCTAAAGAAGATGCGCTCCAGCACATTGAGGCACTCATACTACAGCTCCTGAACAAGCTGTGTGTTACACAGCCCAGAACAATAGCTGATGTTGAGGTACACATATCAGGGATTGGCGGTGTTATCATATACTATATAGTGTACTATGGGAGAAATTTGTCAACTGGCAGCAATTGTGCTATACAGATGGTGCTATTAGTGGGTATGACTGCTTTATATTATTTACAGTGGCAGTGATAAAGATACATGGAGCAATGTAAAAATATCGAGTGGTACGTTTTCTAAACAAAAGACTAAAGCATGCAATTTGCATAATTTTCAATGATGTGCCTGATGTATGTCTTCAAATGAGGCTCATACATTCAAAATCTTAGTTTAAATTGTGAATTTTAAACGAAATTGAGCTACATGCAAAAAAAAAAAAAATTAGAAAAATGTTGAATTTGAGGTTTTCAACATTAAGCCCTCGTCTAGCAATCCCAATGCTCCAAATAGCAATTAAACATCTAAAAGTGTCTTTATTTGTACGTTTTCTGAAAGGAGTACCTTTTCTCCGCTCGCTTCTCATGTTGTGTACATAAAGGCGCTTCCGCCTGTGCACGATCCCGATACACATACAGGTGCATCTCAATAAATTAGAATGTCGTGGAAAAGTTCATTTATTTCAGTAATTCAACTCAAATCGTGAAACTTGTGTATTAAATAAATTCGATGCACAGTAGTAGTTATGCACACTTAAACTGAAGTAGTTTAAGTCTTTGGTTCTTTTAATTGTGGTGATTTTGGCTCACATTTAACAAAAACCCACCAATTCACTATCAACAAATTAGAATACGTCATGAGACCAATAAAAAAAACATTTTTAGTAAATTGTTGGCCTTCTGGAAAGTGTGTTCACTTACTGTATATGTACTCAATACTTGGTAGGGGCTCCTTTTGCTTTAATTGCTGCCTCAATTCGGCGTGGCATGGAGGTGATCAGTTTGTGGCACTGCTGAGGTGGTATGGAAGCCCAGGTTTCTTTGACAGTGGCCTTCAGCTCATTTGCTTTTTTTGGTCTCTTGTTTCTCATTTTCCTCTTGTCAATACCCTATAGATTCTCTATGGGGTTCAGGTCTAGTGAGTTTGCTGGCCAGTCAAGCACACCAACACCATGGTCATTTAACCAACTTTTGGTGCTTTTGGCAGTGTGGGCAGGTGCCAAATCCTGCTGGAAAATGAAATCAGCATCTTTAAAAGGCTGGTCAGCAGAAGGAAGCATGAAGTGCTCCAAAACTTCTTGGTAAACGGGTGCAGTGACTTTGGTTTTCAAAAAACACAATGGACCAACACCAGCAGATGACATTGCACCCCAAATCATCACAGACTGTGGAAACTTAACCCTGGACTTCAAGCAACTTGGGCTATGAGCTTCTCCACCCTTCCTCCAGACTCTAGGGCCTTGGTTTCCAAAAGAAATACAAAACTTGCTCTCATCTGAAAAGAGGACTTTGGACCACTGGGCAACAGTCCAGTTTTTCTTCTCCTTAGCCTAGGTAAGACGCCTCTGACGGGTTTCAGTGGTTCAGGAGTGGCTTAACAAGAGGAATACGACAACTGTAGCCAAATTCTTTGACACGTCTGTGTGTGGTGGCTCTTGATGCCTTGACCCCAGCCTTAGTCCATTCCTTGTGAAGTTCACCCAAATTCTTGAATCGATTTTGCTTGACAATCCTCATAAGGCTGCGGTTCTCTCGGTTGGTTGTGCATCTTTTTCTTCCACACTTTTTCCTTCCGCTTAACTTTCTGTTAACATGCTTGGATACAGCACTCTGTGAACAGCCAGCTTCTTTGGCAATGAATGTTTGTGGCTTACCCTCCTTGTGAAGGGTGTCAATGATTGTCTTCTGGACAACTGTCAAATCAGCAGTCTTCCCCATGATTGTGTAGCCTAGTGAACCAAACCTTTGCAGGTGTTTTGAGTTGATTAGCTGATTGGCATGTCACCATATTCTAATTTGTTGAGATAGTGAATTGGTGGGTTTTTGTTAAATGTGAGCCAAAATCATCACAATTAAAAGAACCAAAGACTTAAACTACTTCAGTCTGTGTGCATTGAATTTATTTAATACATGAGTTTCACAATTTGAGTTATTACTGAAATAAATGAAATAAAGCTTTTCCACGACATTCTAATTTATTGAGATGCACCTGTATACACAGATTTACAGTAGGCTAAATATATTTAAGTATTCACGCAAACATAATCTCTTATATCTTAAGTGAACGTTTGGAGAACTGTTGGGGAAAAATATCGGGTGGGTAACATATTAGATCTGTTCATTACACTCTATATAGGCCGTTTGTTGCATTAATGTTAATCAAACAATAAAAGAAAAGAGGGAATCACTCTCTGCTCTTGATTGAACTGCTTTTGTAGTTTAAATATTTATCAATTTATTTAATGAACACACTTAAGTGATTTTTACAATTTGTTTTTCTTACTTGAATGCTTATGTTTAGATGTAAAATGAAAGAAGTAAAACACTATACACTTGTTTCTTTCTTATTTGTTCTTTTTTGCATCTGTTCTTATTTATAACAACAAAGATAAAATAAAAATAGCTATGTTGTGATTATTAGTCTAGTAGTGATTATTAAGAAAAGAAGTGGAGGACAAGATGTAATGTTGCATGGTGATTTTGCTTTGGAACGTTCAGAAAACTTTAAATCAGTTTTTCTCTAGATTTACTTTGGTGACTTGAACTTCAAACAGGTGTAGCTCAGTCATTTAAAAAAAAAAAAAAAAAAAAAAAATATATATATATATATATATATATATATATATAAATTTTTTTTTTTTTTTTATGATGATAGGACAGTTTAGACTTGACAGGAAGCAAAGTGGGAGAGAGGGGGGCGTTATCAGAAAATGTCCTCAAGCTGGGATTCGAACTCGGGACACCCGTAGCGCAATAGCGCTGTTTGTCGGCGCGCTGCCCACATAGTAAAATCAAGAGGTCCCCATGACCCTGAATAGTACCTGACAGTTAGACACAAATACATGCATGCAATCAAGCAGTACGTGTGCCTGATCAGCTTTGTCACCTTTGACTTGATGTGTAAACACAGGATCGTGTCCAGAAGACGTTCCCGAATCCCATCGATAAATGGGCCATGGCAGACGCTCAGTCTGCGATAGAGAAGCGCAAGCGAAGGAACCCACTGCTGCTGCCAGTCGAAAAGATACATCCACTACTGAAGGTGTGAAAAAAAACCTCAAACACATACTCAACATTCACAAACTGCTAGCTAGCGCACAGAGTAACACATGGCTGTTTTTGTGTGTGCAGGAGGTGCTGGGTTATAAGATCGACTATCATGTGTGTCTGTATATTGTTGCTGTGCTGGAGTACATCTCAGCCGACATCCTCAAGCTGGCTGGAAACTATGTGAGCAACATTCGGCATTACGAGATCAGCCAGCAAGACATCACTGTCTCTATGTGTGCTGACAAGGTCAGAAGTGTGTGTGTGTGTGTGTGTGTGTGTGTGTGTGTGTGTTTTTTAAAAGTTACTGATTCATCATATCTATATAAATAGTTGTTGTTCCTTGAAAGGATGTTACGAGTGAAGCTACTGATGAAATTAAATTTAGCGATGACCTAAAACAATTAATGCATCTGTTTATTTCTAATGAGTCTGAAACATGGAGACATTCTCAATCCCTAATTAAATTATAAATTAAATAGAATTAAAGTAAAAGATGGACCATTAATTAAGAAACGACAATTAAGTCATTATAAGTGTGTTACACTAAATTTAATTTGAGTTCATCAGATCTGAAACCTGCAAAATATGTTCTCGCTGGCCCTAGGGTCAGTGATAAATCTAGCTCAATATGATGCAAAGATCTACAAAAAAAAATCGAATTTAAAATACATGTGTTAAGATCTGAGAAATGTTGTTTATATTCATTCAAATTTCATGTTTCTTATTTCATTTTTTATTTATTTAATTTTTTTACTGATGTGCTAAAACATTAGCCACTTTTAAATCCAGACTCAAAACTCATCTGTTTAGCTGTGCATTTGTTGAATGAGCACTGTGCTACGTCCGAACTGATTGCACTATGTATAATCACTTTCCATTCTTAAATGTTTTAAATTCTTTTAAAATCAATTTTTAAATTACTTTGTTTTTATTGTTGTGATTTTTATTATTTTTAATGACTATTTCACTTCCTTTTATGTAAAGCACTTTGAATTACCATTGTGTATGAAATGTGCTATATAAATAAACTTGCCTTGCCTTGCCTTACTGTGATACCATAATATTGTTATCTTAAAACCAAGTGATCTAAAGTTTTGTGATGCTAATCATTATGGTCTACAGGGATCTGTTATTTTATTATTGTTCTTGTTGCTGTTATTTTCAAATATTATTATTTTATGCAAAGCTGCTGTACTCCGGTAATCATGAAAGCTTTTTTCTGAATTAGTAGATCTGAATACTAAGACCGATAAAGATTAACTACAAAAATGATAGTGAATAGTTGAAATTGATTATTTTAATGTATTAAAAGTATTGCTTTTGTCTGTGTGCTTTCAGGTTTTAATGGATATGTTCGATCAGGAAGAGGAGATGGGGCTTGTGTCTCAGAGTGTAGAGGAGGTGTCTTCCTCTGGTGTGCTCACATATGATGATCTTGTGCGTCTGGAGATCGCTGAGGAGCGTCAGTATCTGCGGGAACTTGATCTCATCATCAAAGTATTCCGCCAAGCCTTTACGTCCAGTAGCAAACACTTCTCCACTCAGGTGCGTTCTTCTGACCAATCAGAACATGTGAACTGAGAGAAATATTCCTACTGGCAGGGATTGGCTGTTTGTATGCTCTTTATCATCAATTATTCTCAGTTTTCTCTCTCTCCGCTGTGTGTGTAGGATGTGGAGTTGGCATTCAGTAATATTCTAGAGGTTCACGAGTTAACAGTTAAGCTGTTGGGTCTTATTGAGGATGCTGTAGAAATGACAGCCGACGGTAGTCCACACCCACTTGTGGGCAGCTGCTTCGAAGACCTCGCTGAGGTACGGAAACTCATAAACACTCATGAGAATCCAAAAATGAGAAATACCATCATGTATGAAGTACCTTACTGTGCTGTTAGAGACGTTTGTGTGTGTATATCTGTTGTGCACAGGAGCAGGCATTTGATCCCTATGAGACACTCTCTCAGGACATCCTCTCTAAAGAATTCTGTCAACATTTCAACACTCTGATGTCCCGCCCCACTGTTGCTCTGTACTTTCAGGTCAGCACCAACACTGGCCTCTTATTGGTTCATCTTGGAATTTTTTTTCCACCTAAATTATAGGGATCTTAAAATACTGGCTGACACAGATATGCCGGTAATTATTTTCATGTTATGGCACGTAACCAATAAATTGGCAATATTAAAAATCTAGCATTTTGTCTGAATAAATTCAAAATAAAAACATTTATAAATGCTTCACTTTAAAGTGAATTTAGGTGGCACAGTATGAAAAATGGATATTCATTTTGAGATTTGCTAAAGATCATATTTAAGTGTTATTAAATTTCTAACATATTGTTACAGCAGTGATAAACTAAATGGGAAAAAATACGTGGAAAGAAGCGTGCACAATTAAATATCCAATTTCAACAGATACCAGTAAATTAAAGTAAATAATATTGGTCGATAACTGGCAGTGTTATTTTAGTATTATTTATAGTCTTTTTAAGAATTTATTAATATTTGAATTATTTTTATAATTTTATAATTATTATTGTCATATTTTCCATTTTAATTTTAGGTTTAAAGTTTTAGTAATATTGTTTTGTGCTTTTTATATATATAAATATGTATGTAAAATATATATATATATATATATATATATATATATATATATATATATATATATATATATATATATATATATATATATATATATATATATATATAATATTTCTGTATATCGTTGATTTAAATTAGTTTTAGCAATTTTAGTACTAAAACTTATTTTATTCCAGTTAGTTGCCAAGGCAGCATTTCTGATTTTGTTGTTTTAATAGTTTTTTTTTATCTGATATTTGTTTTAGTTTTTGTTACCAATAACTACACTGATAATTGATATGTACCTGCTACAAACCTAATAAATTTAAACCTGTTTAAAAATAGGTGTAATCTTCACGCACTGAGGTTTCTTTTTTTAACTACTTTATTAATCAGTTCAATTATTTTTGTAGAGAGAGTTTTTTTTTTAATGTAGGTTAATGTTGCATGGATCAGTTTCAATCATGTTTGCTTCACTTTTATCCAGTACCGTACCTCTTAGAAGTGACTCTAACTGAAATTTAAAACGCTGCTTTTAGAGCCAATTAAGACAATCTGTTCTTTCATTAGTTGAACTTGGAAATCACATTTACCACATTTTGAAGGGAAATAATCCAATCTAAAAAGAGACTTGTGGGGACAGGGAGAGGGCGGGCATTGGAATCAAAGCCTTCATCTCTGCAGGCATGAGCTCAGATGTTCTCTCTCCTGTGGTGTGTTTCAGTCAATTGCAGAGGGTTTTAAGGAGGCAGTGCAGTATGTGCTTCCTCAGTTGATGATGGTTCCTGTTTACCACTGTATGCACTACTTTGATCTGTTCCAGGTGAGTACTAAACACACTTCACACTCAGTCAGTAACCTACAGCTGTGTAATGTGTAATTTGAGGTTTGTGTATCATTGTCTCTGTAGCAATTGCAGGATTGCAGTGAAGACCAAGACGACAGAGAGTGTTTAAAACAGGCTCAAACTGCACTGATCAACCTACAATGCAGCATTGAACGCATATATGCTAAACACCAACCACGGCGCAAACAAGGGTAACGCAAACACCAGGGCTTGCACAACTATGTGTCTGTACCAAATCCCATTTTCATCTTTTTTTTTTTTTGTGACTTTCTTTTTTAGGGAGCCATTGTATCGGTTATATAGTCGTGCATCTCGCAGCAAGCAGGCAGCAATAAAGCGTATGAATGACATCCAGAGGAGTATTGATGGCTGGGAGGGCAGAGATATCGGCCAGTGCTGCAGCCAGTTCATCATGGAGGGGGCGCTCCTACGGGCCGGAGCCAAGCACGAACGGCACAACTTCCTGTTCGACGGCCTCATGATAAGCTGCAAAGCTAACCAGAGCTCTAGGTTGCCGGGGGCAGGCAGTGGGGCGGAGTTTCGTCTGAAAGAGAAGTTTGTTTTACGCAAGTATCGCATTGTAGATCGTGAGGATTCACCAGAGTTTCGTCACGCATTTGAGCTGGTGGGCCGCGAGGAAAGCAGTGCCGTGTTCAGCGCACGTTCGGCGGAAGAGAAGAGTGCATGGATGGCCGCGCTGGTGACGCTGCAGTACCGGCCCACTCTGGACCGCATGCTGGACACCGTCCTGCACCGCGAGGAACAAGCACAACCGCTGAGGCTGCCGTCACCGGATGTCTACCGGTTTGCCATACAGGATTCTGAGGAGAACATTGTATTTGAGGAGGGAGCGCAGCGCAAGACTGGAATCCCTATTATTAAGGCCGGGACAGTTGTCAAGCTTATCGAGAGACTGACGTACCACATGTATGCAGGTACAGAATAAAACACTCCTTTAGATCAAAAGGTTTTAAGAAAGAAATTCAGTCAAAGGTCTCCAAACTTTTGCCTACCAGTGTGTTTATTTGTGTGTCCTTGGGTGCCTTTTATAAGTACCGCTCTTCTTTTCCACACAGACCCAAATTTCGTGCGTACATTTCTGACTACGTACCGTTCTTTCTGTAAACCACAAGACCTGCTCACACTACTGATTGAAAGGTAAAGCACACATACACTTGTCTCACACATGTTCAGTCAATGAGAAGAGAGGAAGTCTGTTAAATTATTCACAGCTCTGCCATCACTCTAAAATGTTGGCATGTCCATCAGGGAGTTTGTTGCATTGTACACATTGGTGTGTAAAGTTAACATTGTCTGCTGTTTCTTTTTGTGTTTCCCTTTCATATTAGAATGTATAGTATGTGCATGCAATTTAGTTTGAATTATTTCCCCATGCTGCTTCAGGATTGAGATTCCAGAGCCAGAGCCATCAGAAGCAGACCTAGAGGCACTTTGGAATGGAGAGCAACCAATGGCGGCCGAGCTTCAGAGATTTCGCAGAGAATATGTGCAGCCTGTTCAACTCAGGTAAAACACACACATTCTCATAGCACACCCATATATGACGCACTCATGATAATATAACAATTTAAAATAACTGTGTTCTATTTCTATTATATATCTTAAAAATGCAATTTATTCCTGTAATGGCAAAACAGCCATTTCTTCAGTCACATGATCCTTCAGAAATCATTCTAAAATGTTGATTTGGTGCTCAAGATACATTTCTAATTATTATCAGTGTTGAGAACAGTTGTTCTGTTAATATTTTAGCGGAAACTGAAACATTTTTTGATTCATTGAAACTTCAAAAGAACAGTATTTATTTGAACTAGGAATAGTTTTAAATAATATAACGTCTTTAATGTCACTTTGATAAATTTAATGCATTCTTGCCAAATAAAAATATACATTTCTTTAAAATAAAAAATCTTAATGAACTCAAACTTTTGAACGGTAGCGTGTATATATATTTTATTTATTTATTTTTTATTGTTTTTGTAAGACCAACCATCCTGTTGTTGCTTCATCTTGTGCTCATTTCAGTCAGTGTCACCACACACAGTCCTGCTGTCCATCAACACAAATAGTGTCTGTGAGCTCGTCGGTCTGATGTCTGTATGTGTGTCATTAGGGTTCTGAATGTATTCCGTCAGTGGGTAGAACATCACTTTTATGACTTTGAGAATGATCCTGAACTCAGCTGTGGACTTGAAGAATACCTCACCAGCACCACACAACTTAGAGGTATGAACACACACTCTAAATATGCTGAGTGTCCATGCATTATGCTCATACATACACACATACTCAATGAGACACACAAGTTTAGAGACTGATATCTGATATTCTGTTTTTCAGGTAAATCGATGCGCAAGTGGGTGGAGTCCATCATCAAGATCATGAGGCGGAAGAAACAAACTCAATCTAATGGCATCAGTCACAACATCACCTTTGAGAGCCCACCTCCTCCTATTGAATGGCACATCAGCCGTCCTGGAAGCATTGACACCTTTGACCTCATGACCCTTCATCCAATAGAAATTGCTCGTCAGTTAACACTTCTAGAGTCTGATCTGTACAGGTGAGCAACTCAGAACTATAAGGATGTATAAGGAAGACAGTACATTGACTAATAATTGTACATTTGTGTGCATAGAGCCGTTCGTCCATCTGAGCTGGTAGGAAGCGTTTGGACAAAAGAAGATAAAGAGAAGAATTCTCCAAATCTGCTTAGGATGATTAGACACACAACCAACCTCACTCTGTGGTTTGAAAAGTGAGTAACTAGCAGCACATAGCCAATTGCATCATCTCCATAAACAGTACAACACATTTCATGTTGAAGAAAAACATCATCTTCATTCTTGATGTTATCAATTCTGTAAGTGAATTCTTTGTTTCTCTCTCTGTCACTCAGGTGTATAGTAGAGGCTGAAAATGTGGACGAGAGGGTTGCTGTATTCTCTCGTATTATTGAGATCCTGCAGGTGTTTCAAGAGCTCAATAACTTTAATGGAGTTTTGGAGATTGTGAGCGCCATCAACTCAGTACCGGTGTATCGTCTCGATCACACGTTTGAGGTGACCTGTTCGTTTATTATGCACTCATAATGTGAATCAGGATAGTAATAATGGACAGATAATAATGGAATATATGGTTTTGTTGTGTATATGTAGGCTGTGCCTGAGAGGAAGAGGAGGATTCTAGAGGAAGCTGTTGAACTCAGTCAGGATCATTTTAAGAAATACCTTGCCAAGCTCAAATCCATCAACCCGCCTTGCGTACCTTTCTTTGGTAAGAGAAAGATCTGCTTTGTAACAAACTAGCATGTGTTTACAAATGCACAAAGTTTGGGGTAGTAAGGTGGGTTTTTTTATGTTTTGGAAGAAGTCTTTTGTGCTCGCTTAGGCTGCATTTATTTTGTCAAAACAGTAAAAACAAACAGATATTACTGATATTTTATTGAAATATTATTACAATCCAAAATAACTATTTTCTGTTGTGTATTTTGAAATGTAATTTATTCCTGTGATGGCAAGGCTGAATTTTCAGCAGTCATTACTCCAGTCTTCAAAAAAAGTTGCGTTGCTTGATATTTTTGTGAAAACCAATTCTTGGATGAATAGAAAGCTCTAAAAACAGCATTTATTTCAAATAGAAAGCTTTTGTAACATTATGCATGTCTTTACCATCACTGTTGATGAGTTTAATCTGTCCTTGGTGAATAAAAGTATTAATTTATTTTTTTCAAATCTTACCGACTCCAAAATTGTTAACAGCATTGGATGTGTATGTGATGTTTCCTATCTGTTTGCTCTGTGTATTCAGGTATCTACCTGACTAACATTCTGAAGACTGAAGAGGGAAATCCAGATTTTCTAAAACGTGATGGAAAAGAACTGATCAACTTTAGCAAAAGACGCAAAGTAGCAGAAATCACTGGAGAAATCCAGCAGTACCAGAACCAACCCTACTGCCTCAAAGTAGAACACGATATAAAGGTCTATATGTTCATTACTCACTCTCACTTTTTTCCTCTACCTCAGTCTAGTTCTTATGATGTTAAGAAGAGTTTGTTTGTCTTGTAGAGGTTTTTCGAGAATCTGAATCCAATGGGAAACATGAGTGAGAAGGACTTTTCTGACTACCTGTTCAACAAGTCTCTCGAGATTGAACCACGGAACTGCAAACAGCCACCCAGATTTGTGAGTTTTTTGTTGTTGTTAAAAAAACACTGTTTATATATAAAAATAATTATTAAAGGGTTAGTTCACCCAAAAATGAAAATTAGCCCATGTTTTACTCCCATTCAAAGCATCCTAGGTGTATATGACTTTCTTCTTTCAGACGAATCCAATCAGAGTTATTAAAAGTTTTCCTGGCTCTTTCAAGCGTTAGAATGGGAGTAGATGGGTGTTTTTGTTCAACAGTCCAAAAGTAGTCAAATAAAGCGTGAGCATCCATAATAAAACGTGCCTCACATGGCTCCGGGGGGTGAATAAAGGCCTCCTGTAGCGTATCAATGCGTTTTTGTAAGAAAAATAACCATATTGAAAATGTTAGAAATACTTTTCTCTCTCTTCTGCTGACGGTCACGCGTGCAAGAACTAACCCTTTAAATGATTAAAACAAACAAAAAAATGATTACATTCACATTTATTCACAGCGTCAATTTATTTATTAGGCAGCAATGTTTTTTTTATTTATTTAAACTTTATAGTTTATTTGGTGAGGTTGTTTATTTATTAATTTTAATATATTTTATTTATTAATTTTTGACTTTTTGGCTTAAATTAATAAATTTTAGCCTGGAATTTAACAATTAAAGCTAAAAATAAAAGTAAAAATAGTAGTAATAATGTAAACAAAAAATCTCACTAATCGACTGGACATTTTATTGGAAATAATTTTTGTGTGAAAGGCTTTCTAACCCTTTTTTCTATGTATACATTTCATGTTGATTCTCATTTCATGTTGTCTGCATGACAAGCATCAACTTCTGACTAATCAATTTTGAAAATATGTAGTTTACCACATCCTTATTAGATCCATGGCTTCTTTCTAAACATTGATGGTACAAGAAAATATTCTTCAAGAGCTTAATTTCTCACAAATGTGTTGTTTTCACTGTGTTCATGAGATATGTGAGGTGGTTTAAGTTTATAAAAGTATGTTGGTTTTGTGTCATATAGCCCAGAAAGACTATGTATTCTCTGAAGTCTCCTGGCGTGCGGCCAGTGCGGCAAGCATCAGGAGGAGGGGGGACGCTGAAAGGTCACCCAGTGCCATTAGAACGAGAACCACCTCACAAAATCACCTTCAGGAACATCGCAGAAACAGAACCTGAGACTCCCCCTTCTCTCCCCACCTCTCCAAACACACCCACACCTCCACAGTCTGCCAGCTCTGACCTCAACTCGGTGTTCATTGAGCCTGACCTGAGCAGCTCCTATGGTGAGAGAGTGGAGTGGCGGTAACTCAATGGTTAAGGATCAGCTAGTAAACTAGTGCATAATTTTTTCCCTATACATGCTTAAATGGCTTTTTGTTTGTTTTTCTGCAGGTAACAACACCATATTTGCCCCAGTTTTGCTGCCTCAGTCCAGTAAGTGTGAAGTCCTAATTTTCCTCAGGCAGATCTCTCTTGCTTTATGTGGCAGACTGTAAGACTGTTTTTTCTCTTTGTCAGAGTTTCAGTCTGTGTCGTGTGGCAGTTTACTCCATTTGATTGGTGATGAGCTACCCCCTCCATTACCTCCCCGCAGGAAAGATACCGCTTCAGAGACCAAGGTGACTTGCATAGTGTCGAGAAAATTGCTTTGAAACTATACATGCTATAATGTCCACACACTGAAAATAAAGCTCAAAAAAAAAATTTCCCAAGAATCCATTGAATTTTTTTTGTCCTGCACTTGAACTCAATTTTTGGGTATTTTTTTTCAAACTGTGCATGCTGCTCATGATTTAAAGAGTTGACTACAAATTGCTTTTAACAAAATATTTTACAAAAAATGGAAACTTAGTAATAATTCCTTTATGTAGATTTTCCAGAATGCTTTCGGTTTTGTTACTTACCAATATATGTATTTTCATTGCATTTTTTAAAAATATAGGCTATAGAAACCAAAAGAATATCATATTAGCTGGCTAATTTGTGTAGATTTAGATGTTTTCTTCATTAACCTTCATGCTTGAATTAGACCTGTTGAAATGTATTATTCAAGCTGCTGTTACTTTAACTGTTCATTTTAATGTTCTGTCATATTTTATCTTTCATTTAATGGTAGAGCGCACATTTAGAGTGGTACAGTAATTACAATCAATGCTAGTATTGGTATCAGTGCATCCCTACCTTCATGGTTTCATGAACTTTCTGAACAAACTTTAATTTACTAGACAGAATCAAACTTGTAGCATGTTGTAGTACATAGGGGTGGGTGATATGGCAAAAATGTATTTCAGGTGGGATTATGATCTAGCTTTATCAATTCTTTTTCAAGTTTTTTTTTTTTTTTTAGGTTACTGAGTTAGTACAACCAAGCAAATTTCCCTATTAAAAAAATTTAGACATACAAGATAAAAAAAAAGAGCACATACCCATACACATTATTTGTGACACTTGTGAAAATGCATCTATTTTGTTGTATTATATTTTTTCTCTAATTCATTATTTAAAAAATGAATTGCAAATTATCAGCATAATTTAGAGTGTAAAGTTGAGTTGTATTATGAATTTCAGAATGTCTTGGTGTTTGGTTTGTCTTTTTTTTTTTTTTTTTTTGGCTTTACTAAGATTTTTAGTTTCACAGGCTTTCATCATTGCATCATGTTGTGCCGTCACATTTACACTTGTGCATTCTGTCCTCTCTTAAGTTGAGTTCCAGGCCTGAAAGTCCTCCCGCCATTCCACCACGACAGCCTCCTCCTCCTCGCCTGCAACCACGTGTTCCAGTGATCAATGGGCCAACAGACGGGCCGCTGCCGAGCCCCCCGCCCCCTCCGCCACGTGATCCCCTGCCGGACACACCTCCGCCAGTTCCGCAGCGACCGCCGGAGATCTTCATCAACTACCCAGTGAACATGCAGCCGTCTCCAGGAGGCCGTTTCCTCTGGGACTTCACCAGCTCGCCTAGCACTCCCAACACCCCTCCTGGCACGCCCTCGCCCCGTGTTCCGCCCCCCGGCACGCCTTCTCCACGTGTGCCTCGGCGCCCCTGCACACCCAGCATCAGTCAACCCAGCCTAGTCCACCTGCCCCCGCCCACTCCGGCCCCTCCCATACCGCCTCGGCACAACTCCACCCCCACGCTGCCAAAACTGCCCCCCAAGACTTACAAGAGAGAACTCTCTCAATCCACACACACTCTCTCACAGCCATCCACACACACTCTCTCACAGCCATCCATACACACTCTCTCGCTAGTCGACAACAGGGACAGTAACGAATAAGAGCATCACACCCTGAAACACAGACATGAGTGAGTGTGTGTGTGTGTGTGTGTGTGTGTGTGTGTGTGTGTGTGTATTTTAACAACGTTTAACCTGGAACCAGACAATCTGATGCTAATTAAAAAAACCTGAAGACGCTCATTGCTCTCGAGGAATGTGATTATCACTCATTTTTCACATCCGTCACATTCAGCGTGCAGAGCTACGCAAGGTCATGTGCTCGTCAACAGCACATTCACTGATGGAAATGCTGCTCTGAGGCCTTTCACCACCGTCAGACTCTGCTGTGGATGTTTATTTGGTTGCAGGTCAAAGGTCAACCAGGGTTCAACCCAAACACCCTCAGCACACCTCTCTTCGGTTGCCTTTAACTCACAGCCGTGACCTTGACCAGAGATTGTACCCTTCAGGTGAACTCTTGACATTTTGGTGAGAGCTTTTTCCTTACACTATTTAAAGCCAATATGATGTCTTAACCTCTCCCCTCAAAGGCGTACTCATCTATTCGTCGATTCTTCACAAACCGATACTTACGCCCCTTGATTTCCGCACCAGACTCTTAATGTGCCTTCAATATCAGTACTGAACAAAATGTAAGCATTTGCCTTGACCATGCTTAGAACAAATGTCTAGACAACACCTCCGTTCGTCCATTTGTGCGCGTGCGCTCCAAGTATTCTGTACAGAGTGACATATCTGCCCTCACTTCTCACCTCGGCGCCGTGGCAGCCCAGTTGCTGATGTATCTACTGACAATCTCAGTCTGAGACCCACCAGATTCACACACTGTTGTAGAGTGTTTGGTGTGGACCAGTGTCAAGTTTGTGTGTCTTAATAGTGTGCGGTGAGCCTTTTTTTGCACTTTAGGGCAGTACTGTTACAGACAGGCAGAGGACTCAAACTCACAATCCTGTGACCTTATGACCCTGTCCTGCTAACCCCCGTCCTCTGGGCTGGTCAGGACAACTGTCGGGCTGTTTCCCAAAACTCATGAACTTTGGGACACGGTCAGAATGTTCTATTGTAAATCACGCCTCCTGCTCTCATTCAGGTCCGCTCCATCAACTGAACCATGTCCATACAGGAAGGGCTTCATCACCAGAGCAATTCCTATCCAGTCAACCACGGAAATGGTCTCCGAGGCAATCAGCCATAGAGGGACTGCAGTGTTTTGTAGTGATGTCACATCCTGTATGCGTAGAATCTCATCCTGGCCACTCCCACTGAGATGACTGGTCAATTGGTTTGAAGTGTTAGTAATTCCCAAAAACTCACTGTTTGTGTGTGTGCGTGTGTGTGTGTATATGTGTGTGGGTGTGTGAGTGTGAGCATTCAAGGCCTGTAACTGCTTTTGTACCATGTTCTCCATGAGACTCATTAATAAACTCGCAGTCTTATTTTCTACTGAACGTTTTTATTCCTCTGTTTATGTGCATTCTGTTACATCAAAGTGTTTATTTCTCTCTGACAGATCACATCATGCTGGAAGACGTTTGTTTAATTTAGCTGTCGTGAGGGCGCTGGTGCTTCATGTCAGATCACAGTGAGAAGAAGTCGTCATTTGTAATCTCAGATTTTTAAAAAAGTTTCCAGTTATTTCATTGGATGAAGTAGAGACGTTCCCTGTGTATGAGTAGTTGGACTAGTTCGTGTCAGACTGTACTGCAGGGTCCTTCGCTGTCCTCACTGTCATGCCACACTGCTTCAGCCCGCTGGACTCCAGTCCCTCTATATGCAGATCTAAAACAACACATACACACATTACTACTTTGGAGTGCCCTCAACTGGCATCACACAGTTTTAAGTTTAGCACAGAGATAACTTTGCACATAATTTTATTGGATTTCAGAAATTGTTCAGAATGGCATACTACTGGCTCTGCAGATGACATGTAGATGATCATGATCAGATATATTTGCATGCTTTAAAGGTAAGTGCTTTAGAATATGTAGCTAAAATTAAGTAAACACAACAAACTAAACTGCAGTTACAATAAAAAGTATGATGCTAGAGAATTGTAATCAAAGCCAATTATTTGAACAGTTTGCATTGCCTTTCTTCTGATCCCAACATTAGGAAAGAGTGGATGAACTTTTTTTTAATCCATTTTTTATTAAGTGTTACAGAAAATAGTTATAACAGACATGCATCAAGATGAACTTTATTTTTAATGAAGATCCAGGCTATGTCTTTGTTCACTTTAATTATCGTGGATTTGTTTACAATCAAGGCACAATTTGATGCAGGATTTTCAGAAAGATTGAGACTAAAAAAATGATGCTGCACTGACAATATTGGATCTGACAGTAATGTCGCATCACAAGTGTGTTTTTATGTGGTCGCTATTGCTTTGTCTGTTATAGATCATTTGATATGTACTGAGAATTTATGCATTTTCAACCTAAATCACTGCAGCATCTATCTGTGAAGGATGTAGGCTATGAAACATGCACAACTGTTAGCCCATCATAGCAGTGGACGTTTACTTCTGAGTCTACAATCCACTACACCTATTCAAAGTGTTCTGATGAGGGGGGTTAAAAACAGGACAGAAATAATAGATAGCCTATTATATATATATATATTTTATTCTAAAATCTTGATAACATTAGTGGACAAAATAATAAACAATGGCAACTCATGTCCCCTTTAAAAATATTTTGTAGTTAGATTTGTAGTTAACTTATTTAAGTATGATTTTAAGTATTTTACATAAATGGATTGCACCAGCATCCTAAATTAGCACAAAGTGCCAAATGCAATACAAGTGGCCTTTAGATCAAATTGAATGACAGGAATGATAATCTCACTGTTGTGGAAAAACATTTTTATACAAATTTACATAAAGGCTTAACTATTTTATGTTTTATTATTAAATGTTCTGTTGTGCACTGCATATTTTGATAGGTCATCGAGGTAGCATGCTATTTCAAATGCAGCCATACTCCCCTTACCGTGATTGGTCTGTCTCTTGCTGCTGATTAATGATCTGATTGGTCGAGCTGAAAGACACAGAGTTCTCTTTTGCAGGAGTCGCATCGCCCTGAAAGAGAGAAGGTGAGTGTTTTTCTTAGTAATGGTTCATGTGATATTTCAGCGGCTGCATCCAAAATCACATACTTATCCAAAAACAGTGTGTGAAAAGAGTAGTATGTCTGACTTCATAGTTTTCATAAAACAGCAGGTGAAAAGTTCCTGGATGTCTTACTACTTCTGGTGCGATTCTGAAGTGACATCCAATGGACATTACTATCCCATGAGGCCACGGGAGAGGATTTGGGAATGGCAGCTGACACAACTGATGCTGGTAGGTCACATGACAAATGTTGTATGTCCAGATTACATTCATATTACATGTTCATACTATATAAAACATACTTTTTTAACAGTCATGAAGCAATTACTTAAGGTGTACCTACAGAGGCAGCTAACGTTTTTGGTGCAAAACAGCTTGAGCAACATTATAAGTGGACCTCAGGGGGACAAAATAGTGATTCAAAATTGTAGTGGGCTTATGCTAATTTTCGTTTGACGTCTCAAACCTGTGAGTAAGTCGGGTCCCAAATCGGCCGGAAGGCACTGGCGTGGACTCTGTGTGGTTTTGGAGCACGTGTTTTTCCTTGCGCCCCAATGCGAACCTCAGCAGGAATAGGAGCCCGTCTGGGAATCTGCCACGGCATGCATAATCCTCCCCCTGCCTGCACGGCTGAAGCGTTGTGAGTGTATGAAGGTTTGAGGAGAACTGGAACCTCACTGTCCTCTTCATCATCATCTTCATCGTCATGTGCTTCCGCTCCCCTGAGCCGATTCAGAGTTTCATCTGGGCTACAGGTCGTTACAGAAGAGAAGTCAAAAACGGATGCGTCGCCCACGTCGCAGTCTGTGTCCCCTTCATCAAGACGGTGTGGCGGAGGATACAGCTCAGAGGTGTATACACGTCCATCGAGCCCCGGGGAACCACACACACGCACGGCCAGACCAGCTGAGGAGCTCTGACTCTTGGCAGCAGTAGTGAGGTTTCCTCCGACACCTACAGGTGGCACAGGGTTCAGAAAGCGGCTGGCTTCTCTAGGATGACGAGGGAAGGGGATGCAGATGGGACCCGTGCGGCTCTGCCCCGCACTGCCATTCCACATGTACTCTGTAGTCCAGCCACCAGGGGGCAGATCACACACATGCTCACGGCCGTTTCTGAACAGAGACATTAATGTTTAGTATAGGTAAAAAAAAAAAATCCAAATTAAATTACATTTTTAAAAGTAAATTCTAATTACATTAAATCTGACTGCTGATTACAAATGTAGTTTAAATGAGGGATTTGACAATGTGTTTTATTTTTTTAAATGTGTTTTAGATCTTACTGTGAATGATTTGTTTCATTTTGTTTGTTTTTTTTACTTCTAAAAGCAGCTACAGTATATATTTATTAAGACATGCTTATACTCTGATATTATGAAGATGAAATGTTGTTTGAAAATTTAAATAAATGCCATTTGTTTCAAATACAAATAATTCATATTTACAGGCTCAAATTGATTTAGTTTTTTAATTTAGATTTGTTACAGTTGCTCCAAATTTTATGGAATTTTTTTCATACATTAAAGCAGCTGACAAAAAGAAATGACTTAAAACTCTATAAAGCACTTAAAATTTAACTATTGAATTATTTAATTTGTTAAATCATTTTATGGAGATTGCATTGCCAAAGAACATTTCGGCAACAATTCACTGTGGAAAGAAGCAAATTTAATAATTCAGAACTGATAAATGCCCATAATTTTAAAACTTTAATTAATTTCCAGGTCTAGCAATCACAACTGAAAAATGAAATAAATATGCTTAAATCAAAACATTTTTGTGTTCTACAATGATAATATATTTGTATCCAATTATGGAAGTAGCTACATTTAAATGTTTATATGGGAATTGCCTATTAACAGCTGCATCATTTGCAATCATATAGAAATTGCTTGATTTTTTAAATTATTTTTTTAATTATTATTTTTAAATAAATCAGTCAGATTTTAGACTGCATGCAATATATATTTATTTTTATTTCTGTATAACATGCTGGATTACCTTAAAATGCCACTGGGCCGAGGTAGCGTCCGTGAGATGCCAACACGACAGCATTTCCTCTGGTGTACAGTGCTGTCTATGCCTGCGCCCGCTGTGACGCTGGCTGTATCCGCATTAATGTTGGCACAGTACTTGGTAAAAGCGGAAGGGCCACAGTTGGGGCTCTCGGCACAGCACCTGCTTCTCAAACTGCAGACACACTAAAATTAGAATCAACCACCTGCCACAAAAGCCAGTTTCATCCAGCTAAACAGAAGAGCTCTTCGTAAAATTCACACTTACTGAAGCTTTACTTGACAGACAAACAGGCAAAATAATAGGACTGACCCTTGTTCAGGCCCCACCCCCTCTTCGCATGGCTCCGCCTTCGCCAAGGTCATGTGACAGCTTGTGCAGAGGTCCCACAGCACCCGCTCGCTCTCCTGTAGTGAACACCAGTCTGCATGTCCAGCGCCAGAACTGCGTAACAGAGCCTGGTGGAAATAGGAAGAGCAGTAGAGATGCAGTGTCTTTTGTAGCAACACTGAAATTTAAAATCACTTAGAAAACAGAAGACTGCATTTTAGGAAGATAATGAATACTGTATGCACTGAACTGCTTGTCTCAGACAGTAGTGCACCAGTGTGCAAAGCAGACTAAGGTGGCATGAATTCAGCAATGCGGTAATGCCATCTGGACCCTGCTCGACTGTGCTGTAGCATTCACTGCCGTCTCATAGGCCACAACCCCGGTGTCATGTCTAGCATCACAATATTTTCCATATTTCTACTTTTCTTGACCTAAATTTAACATAACGTCAGCTGTTATACATTTCACTATATAAACTAAAGATTCTTGAATTCTGTTGACTATGTCTATATCATGCTGTTGATCACCATAGAAAATTATTAAGACTCATCTCTTAGTAAAAAAAAAAACTAATGTTTGCAGTTATATACTTATAATGGAAGCTCTTTACTGACAGTAAAGACATTTATAATGTTATAAAATCTGTTATTTCTATTCATCAAACAATCACAGTTTCCACTGTTTTCAACATTGATATTAATAGGAAATCATCATATCAGAATGATTTCTGAAGAACTGGCTGAAAATTAAGCTTTGCCATCACAGGAATAAATTATATTTTAAAACATATGGGGAAAAAACTGACTTTTAAAATATTTCACAATATTACTGATCAGAGACTCCTTTCAAAAACTGACCCCAAACCTTTGAACGGTCATATATATGAGATTAAATTAATAATAGCTGTTATAAGTCACAGTAGGGTGTGTTGTGACAGCTACTATAGCATTCATGACTGCATAAATCAGATCTTTTTATTACTAAATGTTTAAACATTTATAAAATGTTTTAAAATTATTTTTATATGATTACAATGCATGCATGACCCAGTCATTGTTGCACTGAGTTTACAATCACTTTTTTTTTTTTTTACATGAAAATCTGCTGTTTACATAAACACATCACTGGTGATGCAGGAGTTCATGAATCTAGAATAGTCTCAACTGAAGGATTTACACACCTTTACTCATCAAAATAAAAAGCATTGTGTGTGTTACTGTGAACTTATTTTTATCAAGTTTATTCTGCAAGTATGTGACTCACCTGTATGATGTTCAGGTATGTGTGGATGCGTGAAACAGGAGTGAAAAGTAGTGAAAGCAATCTGAAGCTCTCTTTCTCCTCCTAGCATAAAAACATAAACGCATGAAACCAATATTATGCAAAAGTAAAAGTCAATAGACTTATATGTGAATTTAGATGTACTGTAAGTGGGCCTGGTTGCTGTAGACTCATTTGCAAAACATTTACTACTGCTGAGCTAGACACAAAACGGTCATCTCTGTGTGCTTAAGCATCTTTCTTAACATGAAAAAGGATGTTCTTGCCTGTGCATTTTGTGGATTGCTGTGGGGTGAAGTTGTAATGATCTCTGTTCTCAGGACAGTTCCCAGACTGGCCACGTATCCAAGATATGCATCAGAGAAAGACTTCTGCAGAGGGACAAACAATGAATGTATAAAAACAGCAATATTGTAAAATATTACTACAATTTTTAATTTAAAATGTCAAATTTATTCCTGTGATGCAAAGCTGAATTTTCAGCATCATTACTCCAGTCTTCACTGTCACATGAACCTTCAGAAATCATTCACATATGCTGATTTGCTACATTTATCAATGCTTCGCATTTTTGGAAAAATGTGATATTAATTTAGGATTGTTTGATGAATAGAACGTTCAAAAACAGCATTCTATATTAGAATTTATTGTAATAATGTAAAAGTCTTTAATGTCACTTTTGATTAATTTAATAAAGGATTACATATGATTATTTTAATAGTAAATGGCATTACATTGTTCTGTCCGGTGAGGTTGAGGAAAGCATCCCCGGCAGCACAGCTTCTCTCATCCGTGGTCAGTCGTTCTTCTAGGGTGTTGCGGAACAGCAGGTGGCGCTGTAGCATCTGATCAATATGCTTTACAAACGCCACGCTGTCTCACAAACACACAAATACATTTGTTATAGTGCGTGATACAGACAGAGATAAGGAGATTACATGAAATAGTGATAATGATTGTAGTTCTCTACTTTTGCTCAGCAGATTTGTATTTCTCATAGAGCTGATTCAAACTAGACACATAATCGCGTTCAGACCGCAACAGCATCTCCACCACACCCCGCCTCCTGCCTGACACAAAGAGAAAGAGAGACATGAGGATCCACACGTGAATATTGAGCAGTTAAAAGGCTTGGAGATCAGGTTATTTACCCTGCCGTAGGCAGCTGTGTGTTACATGGCAGGAAAGAGAATCTGCACCTGAAACAGTAAACATAATCAGCTGTACTGTGACTGCACAGTTTAAGGATTTTTTATATTATTTACTTCCCCTCATTTAATTTCTACCACATATTAGCTACACTATGTAATTTTTGGTCCTCTAGCGGCTGAAGCATAAAACTATATGTATATGCACAAATTATATGTATATGCATTATATATATATATATATATATTAGTGGTGGGCCGTTATCGGCGTTAACGTGCTGCGTTAACGTGAGACTCTTATCGGGCGATAAAAAAAATATCGCCGTTAATCTATTCTCAAAGTTGGGTTGGGAGCTGGGTCTATACTACGCAAGCTATGATGACTTTCACCTCGATATTTTAGCGCGGATGTATACCTAGCCGAATTGCACTGTAGGGGGCGAGAACGAGTCTTCGAACCTGTGTGTATGCGTGCTCACATGGATGCAGCTATGAAGCCGCCGGGTTTGCTTCAGGGAAAATTTATTTTTAAGAAGCTTCCCAATGGAAATCTCAGTGTTTCCCCTACCATTATTTTAGGGGGGCGGCCCGCCCCCCCCAACGGCACCCCCCGCCCCCCTTGAAGGTCAAGTTGATTTTATTTAATTTTATTTTCTCTATAGCGCCAGACCACAAAAGAAGTCATTCAATGTTACCTTCCCTATAGAACAGGTGTATACCTTGTTCTTTTATTAAAAAAACTAAATAGCCTTATGTTATTTATCTTATTTACACGACGGCGTGTCATTTCTGTCTCTACTTTACATGGTAGCGCTCTCTGTATCGCGCGCACACATACACACACACACAAACAAACGTAAGCGCACACACTCCCACTCCTATTTGTAAATATTAAGCCGCAAAACGTCTATTTAAATATGACTTCTGCGTGTCTCTGTGTTAATGTATGGCGCAGACGCGCGGGTTTGTTTACTCATACAGAAGCGCGCGACGCTTGCGGTGATATTAACGTCTGTCGTCTCACTAAATGAGGACATAAATACATGAACAACATCTCCAGAACTGCTCTGAGAGTTACTTCATGAGCATTCGAGCGTTTCATTTGAGAAAAACTATCCTCATATCATATACACAGAAATGTAAAGGTATTCAAGGCAACCCGTCAAAATAAAAGTTCGGTTTCACTTGAAGACATTGGGCAGAACATAATAGACTACTACTACTAAAACTATTAAAACCTTATCTTTAAGGAATAATCATACAATGTCTTCAATGTTATTATCAATATTAAATCCCCTTTATTTTTATGTCGGGAAAAAACGCAAAAGCCTTTAGGTAGGCTACCTCATGTAATTTTAAACTACATAATTTAATTTAATTAATTAGCCTATTAATTACCACGACACCACGAATTACCACCATATTACGTTTGCTTCTTGATGACTGCTAGTTGTTTACTACTAGTAGTGAACTTATTCTGATCTACTTGACAGAATTCAAATGAGCCATTTTAATCTAGATTAATCTAGATTAATTCCAAGATTACAGTGAGATTAATCTAGATTAAAAAAATTAATCTATGCCCACCACTAATATATATATATATATACTGTACATACAATGCAAATACATATGAGTATTAGAGTGTAATATGTATATGCATATTTGCATTGCTTTGACCGCTTTCTGTAGGTCACATGCCATGATTAGTTGATTATATACAATGCTTGCACATTATTGTTCCAACTACTGTTCAGTAATTACCTTTAGCAAATATGAAAAAAATAGGAAGACAAAGCAAAAACATGGAAAAATGCACAGAAAAATAATGAAAGTATGCATTTAATTGGGAAATTCATCCCAACAACTCTAAAATACAAACAATTATTACAGGCTTACCATAGGGATTTAAGGACGAAACACTGTTTGGAGGATGGTTTTAAGTTGCTCTCACTCATTATTAACATTTTGTTCATTTCAAACAGATATAGTTACATAGTGTAACTTTAACATATATTTAAATATATATTTTAGGGTATGTTTACACGACAACGATTGTACTAAAAACAGAAAAGTCTTTCCTTTAATGTTGTTGAAAAGTTACATATACAGACGACAATGTTCTCAAAATGGTCCCAGTTTTCACAGATCCGCGAAAATGATTAAAAATGCTGTATTAGGCATGCCAGGGCAGTAGTTGGCAATGTCACTTAAAAAAAAAAAAAAAAAACACTATGCACCTGCAAACATATGCATTGCAATAGACAGGTAATCTGCATGCACAAGACATCACTGTTTTCATAAATTTGTTGATTTTTTACCCAAAAAATGAAAGCTCACCTGTATTCTGCCTGGCCCATTGCCACACCTGTAATCCCTGCAGGTAACAGTGTATGAGGAAATCTCCGCCCACAGGTGAAAGGGGAGGAGCTTCTGCAGCACCATTACTCTGTCCGCTACTGTCATCCACTCCATTACTGCATTCACACATAGGCACACGCACTATAATACAGTTTCAGTCATACTTTAAATTTGTGCATGTCAGCGTGTGTGTGTGTGTGTTTACGTCTCTATTCCTGGATTCTCTGGTGGTTTTCTGTCTTGTACCTCACAGAGTTGACGAAACTGACAACGTACCTCCTCCAACTCCTCCTAAAGAGACGGACACAAAAACATAACTTTGACAAACACATAGGCCACAGAACAGATTTACAAGACAGGTGTGTGATCTCACCTTGAGGGACAGCACCAGACTCTCAAGGTGAAGGGCGCGCTTGTTGCAGCCATGTCTTGTGTCCTCCAGCTGGCTCTGCAGCTCAGTGTCTCCCTGCTGAATCTGATTCAGCTCCAACAGCGCACGAGAAAACCCGGCCCGCAACTCGCACACCATGCCCTGAACCTGAACACAACACATCAAGCGAGACTGATTTTAAATCATTTTATGCAGTTTGCAGTTTGTCAAAGAACAACATCTCGCCAATTTAATATTTTAGAACTGAGAATAGCTAGAAATGTCCATGATTTTAAGACTTGCATTAATATCCATGACTTTTTCAGGCCTAGTAATCACAAGTAATTACACACACCAACCCGAAATGTATTTTTAACAGACATAAATGTTTACAATGCTCATGTAAGTTTCTTGTTATTTTTCAAACCTATTGAAGAAAGTCTGTGTGTGTTTGTTACCTTAGAGATCTCTCTCTCCAGTTCTCCCTCATGAGATTTCATTTTCTGTGTGAGGATACACAAACATCATTTAACACAGTCTCAAAGGCTTGTACACTATATGTTGAGAGGCTTTTTTTGACAGGTGACCGTGGAGATTTATGTTGGTGTAGTAAGATGCACAGCAGGTCAGTTCTTATGTCTGATGCTTGCTTAGCAGCCATAGTCATCTTATTTAATCTTTTTAATTAGTCACTACAAGAATAGTAAACTACGATCATCTTGCCCATTTTATGTGTTTTATTCAGCACAAGAATAGTATACTATAATCATCTTATCCACTGTATGTTGTTTTACGAGGTTATCCACCAAAGGAATAGTAAGCCAATATCAACTTATACATTTTTAACAAGTTAGTCACTACAAGGATTGAAAACCATTTATGATCATCTTATCCAAGTTTGTCATCACACGAATAAGAAAACCTGAAATCACCCATTACCTGAGAACAAAACGTAACAAACATAATAATGTCGTAAAGATCATGCAAAAACGCAGAAAGGGTTGTGAGAGTGTTATATGTATCATCAGCTCCGTATAAAAACACTGTTTCTATTAAATGTGAACCCAAGGCGCGCTTGTGTTTTTACCTAGTCGCCCTGTCAGCGAATCCCAGGTGGGGGAAAAGATACCTGCCAAAGAGCTCCACCCTACAACAGAGAGTGAAAAAAATATTTATAAATGTTTTTTTCCCCCCTTTTTTTCTCAAAAGTATTTCCATAATCTTCACTTTCCTAAAACAGTCTTGTAAATGTAAAACTAAATGGCCTATCAAAATTGTAAAGTAGCAACCTGAAAACGACACAAATGTAATTCCAAAAATGCAGTAGCCTATTCATCAACTCAAATCTTAATAATCAAACTAAGGCTATTATTATTAATAATACTAATAGTAAGAAATCTGACCGTATGTGCAGCGCGCGCTCACTTACCAGAAAGAAAATCTTCAAGATTTCTTTTTAAGTTTAAATGTTATTCCATTTCTTTGACATAGTGACGGCCTCATGTTTTTGTAGTTCGCTCTCGTGTCTCGGTGTCCGGTATATCTGGTGTCGTGCACTGCGTCTGTCTTGACTGCAGGAGGAGAGGGTGCGCGCGCCGTCCGGTGTCTCGGGAGCGTTCACTCACGCGCTCCTGCACAGTCAGCAAAAGAGCAGTTTTTCGGCTGATTAGCGCTCCATTTGACTTCCACTCACATATCAAGTAAGTGCTTTTGTGATTATTTTAACTTGGGTCAAATTTTTTATTCAATAACCCAGATGATATTTGTCTGCCATACCTCTGAATAAATACGTACATTGTAGTAGCTCACCCAGAAAAGCCTGAAAAACTGAACGAGCGTACGTCTAATTAATATTTAATGCTCAGATTAAGCGAGAGGGCGTGTCTTCTACAAAAGAGGCGTGGTTTTTAAACACGTTCAATGTGATTGGACGAGTCCTGTACGTATGTTTTAAAATAGCCGCGCGTGCGCAGTACGGAGTGGTGTGTCGGTGAGTTCGGTTGTTGATCTCTGTGTCGTTTATAACTTTGTTTCTATGTAGCAGTTTAATGCTTCTTTTGAATAACCTCGTGGTGTCGAGTGCGTAAATAGAATTTGTTATGCAAACGAGAATATATATGAACCTGTTAGTGATGTCTCATTGCATATTATACTTTTATTTTTCATACATTTACACTGAAATCACCTAAATTTCAGTCTCACTCAGAACAAGCTGCTGTTTGGATAGCAGTTCCACATTCATGTCAGTGTTGTCGGGGTTGATTAATGATCTTGGTATCATTACACTTGTGTCTATGGTAGACTGGAGCAATGAGGACAAGTGAGTTTGATTCATCTGACGAAGAGGACTTAGGTGAAGTGGAAGCCACACCTTTTCAGATCTCATGGTATGCAAAACATACATATACACACTCAACAGCTGGAGAAATATTCATAGATTGAGAGTGATTTGTGGTGTGTGTTTTGCAGGTTGTCTCTGTCGGTGGTGGAGTGTTCCCAGTCTCTTGGCATTTGTTCCTTACCTGGTAAAATGAATGAATGACCTGTCTCTCTTTGTGCTTTGTGTGCTTATTACATAAATATTAATAAACATTTCTGCTAGGGCTGCATGATTTGGGGAAATAAACTGACAAACTTTTTTTTATAATTTAAAAAAAAAAAAAAATTGTTGCTCCAGGTTTGCTATGCTTGTAAATAAACGTATAAGAAGAATTAAAAATAATAACTGTATTTTACATTACAACTTTTACGATTACAATACTAATTTAACACAAACTGAAACCCTGGATCATGAGCTACTTGTGTGTAATTGAACACAGTGTCGTGGTTCACCCTGAATAAAGCCATAACATGATGTCACTTTTATTTTAATTTATCATGCAGCCCTAATTTCTACTAATTTCAGGATGCAGATATAAAGAAACCAGAAGGAACTTGCAGAAAGATGTTGGTGAGTCTAGCTGACACGCACACATACAGTAATGGTCTAAACCAGTAGTTCTCGACCTGGCTACAGGTCTGTTCTGATTGGTTTGCGAAAGAGCGAGGTAAAATCAATGTTAAATTCATATAATAAAATGCAACTAACTTTATGATCATGCATAATTAGGATATCAAAATAAACTCTCTTTTTAACCTTTAAAGGTGAGGCCAGAATGCAGTTACCAATCAAAATCCATGGCATTTAGGCACAAATTCTTGTCAGTTAACTAAGGTAGTCAAATTAGTCAGATATAAACAGAGGGTCTTTGGCATCCTCTCAGCCTAAAAAAACAAAAACACCCAGATTCATTAAATCAAAATGGACCATTCTTAATTAATTTTAATGAACATTGCAGCAATTACCAAATGACAACAATCCAGTAATTTCCCTTGTGGACAAACTTGAGTCTTGTCCTACCTTTTTTTTTTTTCTTGTTCTTGTTCATTTGGATATGTCACAATAGGGCAGAAAAGACCCCAATTTCCATTTCATGACATATGAGTTTATTTGCATAAATATGGCTTGTGCCAACCCCCCAAAAATGTTGTGCAGTGAGTTATTGGAAAACAACAAATTTTCCAAATGTCATGCTGTTTTTGCATTTAGCAGGGCCTGTTTGTGGTTATATTAATAAATTTCAGTGTTTGGAGATGTTATGGATATTTTTGTTTTCTTGAATACAATATATATAAATATATATATTTTTTACTGCTTTGGTTCACAGCTTGATGTCCTGACTGATTTATCTGGTGTGTGTGTGTGTGTGTGTGTGTGTGTGTGTGTGTGTGTAGCTGAGATCCGTGATCAGGGTGTGGAGGACGTGTTTGTGTTCTGTACCAGAGGAGAGCTGGTGCGCTACAGGGTGCCCTGTCTGTTAGAGGTTTATTCTCAGAATGGACTCAGGGTGCACCACCTCCCCTTCCCGGACGGGGGCGCCCCAGAGCTTCCGCAATGCAGCTGCATTCTGGAAGAACTGCAGGAGTGCCTGCAGAATCAGCGCAGGACTGTCATACAGTAAGAAACACTCTTAGTTACTCAATTCACCCCCAGTGAAAGAAATGTAATCAGTTTACCTTTATAACAAATTTAACAGAAAAATTTCCATATATTCTGGCTGTTGTCAGACTCCTTGTGCAAACAAAAATCTCTCTGGATTATTACAATTAATGGCAAAATGTTTGGAAATGTAAGCTGATATTTCCTACTGACACACTGCAGTAAAGGTTAGAAATAACTGACTTTAAAATAAACCTTTTTTAGCTGGTGAAAATACTAGCGTTCTTATCATTTTGGCCACCGCTATATATATATATATATATATATATATATATTTATTTTTTTAATTGAACTATATTTTAAAGTTTTAGGACAACTTGTATTAATATTATTGTTTAAAGGACATACTTTTCGGCAAGGATGCATTGAATTAATGTCAAAATTGACAGAAATCTTTTGTTACATTATAATAATCAAAATAACAAATGCAACTGTTTTCAACATTTCATTATAAATATAAATGTTTCTTGAGCACCAAATCAGCCTATTAGAATCATTTCTGAAGGATCATGTGCTAAAAAATCAGCTTTGCTATTACAGGGATAAATTTTATTTTAAAAATACTATATTTTTACAGTATCGAATAAATGCAGCCTTGGTGAGCATAAGAGACTCACATAAACATAACTATATATACACACACACACACATACATATTAAAATTAGAAAAACATCAGATTTTATTTGTTTTTATTCACCCACAGTTGTTATGGAGGTCTGGGACGCTCAGGGTTAAGTAAGTATCAAATGCTCAAACAGGGTTCAGTGTTATGATTAATGTTAGTCCCGTGTGTGTGTGATTAGGAGTTTAACTCGTGCTTCATTGTCTTAGTTGCTGCATGTTTGCTGCTGCAGCTCTCTGTATCCATGACACCCAGTGCTGCTCTGGAGATCCTGAGGGAGCTGAGAGGAGGTGGAGCCATTCAGACCGTCAAGGCAAGAGGCAACATCCAGAAATCTACATGCATCACTTTCCCTAACCGTACAGCTAAGCTGTTAATGATGCTTTCTCATTTGTCTCTTATAGCAATACAACTTCCTTCATGAGTTTCGGGAGAAGTTTGAAGCATATCAAGAAACCAAAGAGCGGCTTTCAGAGAGATCAGTGTCCCGATGATCAACCTGACATCCAGATGATGTAAAAGCAGAAAAAAAAGACCAATTGCTTTGATTGATGGTTTTGCTCTATGGATTTTCTCTACTTTGATTATGAATGCATTTGTTTCTTTTCTGATGGCACTTTAAAAATTCTGTATTTTTATAAGTCGATCTAATAATATTGTGCTTAATATATAACTTTGCAATTAAATGGGTGTTGTTCAGTAAGTGAGTCTTAAAGGTGCAGCAAGTGATTTCTGAGAAACGCTCTTGAAAATTGTAATCAACACCCAAACAAACAATTTTCTGAATGTTTTCTATCTGTCTGTTGTATGTATGTTGAAACAAATTGTTTGAGAAACTGGCTGAGAAAAAAAGTAAGTGGATCAGACCAAGCACCACAACACTCTTGTAGCCAATCAGCAATTGGGGGCTTTTACGCTCATGATGGGGAGGAGAGAGCGTGAGCAAGCGGGAAATTTGACTAGACTAGAAAGGGACATGGCTGATGCATTAAAAATGTCGGTACACGAGTAACATTGGTTTTGCTATATTTCACAAATATAGCATGCTGTTGCAATATTAGCTACAGTGTTGCTGGTGCTTGGCATCAGCTATGATGAAAACATCCATTTCGGCAGACACAGGTGAGCTGTCTTGATAAGCCATCTGTTATAGTGTTTCTTAGAAATTGGTTAGTGCCTAAACACGATGTTGTCTGCATTAATCCTGGCCAGTCGCTCAAATTGAGAGAAATATTTATTTTTGTGTCTTGGAAGCCATATGTTGCTTATGTGAGTAACTGATGGTGGATTAAGTTGTTGTGCAGCTATTGGCAATAACTCCTGGCAATTCTTTCTTATCAAAGTGGTCATCAGTAAGAAAACTAATAAAGTTTGCAACAATTACCAATGAAGTAAACTAAGGTAACATGAAACAAACCAAATGCTGTCGTGAATGAAAAATATTTTTTCATATATTTTATATTTGCCACATGAGAATACTTTTTGTATTTAGCATTACTTGTCACAAAATTAACAATATTATCATTCATAAGTGATTATATTAATAAAACTTTAGCCAAATGGAATAAACATAACACAAAACGCCATCATAAAATGAGCATTGGTCTATGGGGAGCTTTATTGGGAACTTTAAGCAATATAACAAGCCAAAAAGGGGGAAAAAAAGAAATTCACAATTTACTATAGCTCTTGCAAGACTTTATAACATTCAAATGCACATAATGCTGGGTTCACACACACACACAGGGGAAAAAGCAAACATAAAAAAAAAAAATCTAAAATCAAATCACAGGGAAAATCAAAAATAACTTATTACTCTGAATATCACTTGGTTGTCCAGCTTGGTGATTATGAACCGCTATCGGTGTGGTAAAAATCCTTCCACACACCTCTGCTCTGAATCCAGATACAAACTACAGCATCACCTCAGGACTGAAGCCTCTGCTTGTGATTACTGACAGGCTAAAAGAAAATGGCATCTTGGCACACTGAGATCATGCCAACATCAAACCAAAATATTCAAAACAGCGTCCACACTCATCTCTATCTCACAAAAACATAATGGAAGTAAAACAAAATCAGAAAATAATTACACTTAGAAATACAAAACGCACACAATAATAAATTTTAAAGCAAAAAAAAGTTACATGTGGAGTATTTCCAAGGTGTATGAGCGAAGTAAAGCCTTCAACACACTGAAAGCATCAGTTTTCTCATTTCCTACCAAAAAGACAGTAAACAGTGGTTTTAACACACTTGAAATGGAGCATTCATCTGATAAGAACCATCAACATGAAGCAGACCACCAGCATGAGCTAAAAACACGGACTTGCAAGATCATGAACCACCAAAGCAGCACACGACTCTGAAGGACAAATTAAAGAACTGACTGAGCTACAAGGCAGTAATATATTTCAGATAAAATAAGTCTGTAAAAATGCTACAATCAAGATCTTTATTTTGTCCCACAGTTTGAAAACACAAGAGTAAAATCTTTGCACATTTCCATCAGTGGTATAGTGTTGAAGCCCTTGTGCCTCTGCTTTGGACACGATCTGGTCAATGTAAACGGTTTCATCTCATCTGCTGATGCTTTCAGTGTGTGAAGTGCTTTGGCATTGGTGCTGCATGTGTATATAAGTCTAAACAGGTTGTACTGAAGAGTTGGTAATCATTTATTTTTGCATGTGTGGTTCTGGAGTTGTGCGGGCTGCTTGCGTCCTGGATCGTTCTTGGCCAATGAGGTGTAAATAAAGTCAATGTCCTTTTGAAACAGCCGAGCAGAACTGAGAGAGATGGCAGAGTCCAAATTCAGCTCCATTTGGGTTTTAAAAATCAGCATCTCAAACGCTTCCTTATATGCTTTCCAGCTGTATCCAGTTTAGGAGCTCACCAAAACATAGATCATCCTATAATAGAAACACCAGAGAGAAAACATAAGCTATAGGGATTCTGATGAAACACAGATAGATAGATAGATAGACAGACATTACCCCAGTGTCACATGATCCTTCAGAAATCATTCTAATATGCTGCTTAAGATTTGTATGATACTGTATTTTTTAGATTCTTTAAATGAACAAAGTTCAAATAAATTGCATTCATTTGAAAAATCTTTTGTAACACTATAAATGTTTTTACTGCTACTTGTAATCGATTTAATGTATCCTCGCTGAATAAAAGTATTAATTTCTTGGGGAAAAACATACTGACTCTTAACTTTTGAATGAAAGTGTATATAAAAATAAAATCTAAATATATAAAAATTGTATTTTTAAACTCTACATACCCGTAAAGATAGTAGAAGAATGAGAGGAGGTAGAATGCAAGTTTGCACCATCCCTCCTTCTGACAGTATGCCAGAATATCTGCGTTCATTATTGTAGTGGGGTCATACAATCCAGGTCCACTCATAACAGGGCGGCTCATATACCTGCACACAAACAAACACTTGATGTTGCACTTTGAGCAAGAACAATGTTGACTAATCACTTATTAACTTTAGAGAAACTAGCTTGACATGACAGGTGTTTGATATATAGCCAATAAATATGAAATGTGTGTTTCTCTGCAATTCATTTAGGGCTGAGGGCCCCACCCACCTCCAGACGTGATAGGCCAGCAGAGGCATGTTGAGTCCAAGCGTCAGCCATTCTGCAGCACACAGGAACATTACGCAGAAGAACACATGGATGAGGTACTCCGGCAAGACGAGCTGAGGAAGCCAAATAACACATGGTCAGAAGACAACACAAATACACAGATCCATCTCAGAGACTAGAGTTCTATTGCACCTGAAGCCTATTCCCCAAGTCTAGCCAATCAGGTGTAAGAATCATTCATATCCCCCCCCCACCCCAATCCCATAAGCTCCTGTACTTACTGATCTGCTTAAGTACATCTAAATCTCTCTAAACCTCCAAAGAACAGGATCTGCTGAGAATAAATATCATAAATTATCATTTAAAGGAATAGTTCAACCAAAAGTGAAAATCTGCTCACCCTTAGGTTATACAACATGTTCATTAGAACCAATTTTGAGAAATTTATCATTACATTACTTGCTCACTAATGGATCCTCTGCAGTAAATGGGTGCCGTCAGAATGAGAGTCTAAACAGCTGATAAAAACATCACAATAATCCAGTAAGTAATAGATTTATTACACAAACACAGCTTTTTTGACATTAATTGCTGGACTGGAGTTGTGCGAATTACTATTATGATGCTGTTTTTCTCAGCTGTTTGGACTCATTCCAATGGCACCCATTCACTCCAGAGGGTCCATTGGTGAGCAAGTGATGTAATGCTAAATTTCTCCAAATCTGCTCTGATGAAGAAACAAATTCATCTACATCGTCGATGGCCAGAGGCAAGAGCATCTTCAGCAAATTTTCATTTTTGGGTGAACAATTCTTTTAAAGCAAATGTTTAATTAAAACAATTTTAAATGTAAAATCAAACCTCGCACATCAATCTCAAATGGATGCTCAACTAAAAAAACAAAACAAGTAGAAACATCTTTTAAATGTAAAGTCGGCAACACCAAAGCTCCAAAAGTATCACAAATTTAGTTAAAAAACTTTTGCATAGTGTGTGTGTGTGACGTTTCGAGCGCACAGGCTCTTCACCAGACTAACATTTTTGATGCTTTTGGTGTTGCCGACTTTACATTTAAAAGATGTTTCTAAATGTAAAATCAAATCAGTGACCTTAAATTACTGGGCAGAGATTGAAAAATACAAAAAAGCCTAAATAGTATGTGAAGAATTCAAAAATTTAGAACAAGGACCTTTGATCCATTTAAGAATTTATGACATCATTAAGTTCAAAATTCAAACCATCCAGAGGTTCTCTGCTCAATAACCACTCGAACAGGGCGTCTATTGTATCCTAAAGCTATTGAAGTTTGTAAAGCACATACTGTACCCAATCTGCTTTAGATTTAGTTAAATATAGAGTGCTGATTTTCTCTTATTAGGCAAATAGAACATCTGGCCATTAGCAACTTACAGCAAAAAAAAAAAAAACAGACAGGTCAACATTATCTACATCCCCAACCCACAGACAAAGATATGGGAACAGAGGCAGGATCGTGTTTTTTCCACAGGGATACAATGCCAGGCAGAGTGAGAACAGCAGTCATGCTGAGGGAGGGAGCAGCTACAAGGACCCCAGGCTGCCCCTGCCATGCCTGATCATAACCGGTAAATGTAGAGACAACACATGAAGCCCATGCAAAAAGAGAGAAAGTGTGTATTCTGCTTTTGCCCAACACAAACACATTGTAAAAAAAATTTACTCAAACTGTCAGTGGCGATTATGAAGAACATAAATGTAAAATGGCCTCAAAACTCATTAAGCATTTACTTCTGAGAATGATCAGACACATCCAACCAGAAATACCCCTTTCTAAAGGATACTACTGCTTGACTCTAAATTAACGTGCACTCACTACACCCGCTCTTCTTTCCCATTCATCATTAATCTCATCCATCACAAGAGTGCACTTGAAGTAATGTCTTCTTCTGTATGATCTTAAAGGTGCAATTGTTTTACAGCTGAGCCAATTTTAGAAATACACTTTCTAAGTTAGACGTCATAAATGGAGTTAGTCGCTCTGGGTAAAGAGCAAACGGAGGGAGGGACAGAACGGCACATGCATGTTCTGAGCATTTGCAAGTCTTTTCAGTTAACACTTTTTCCTGTAAACCGCTGTCTTTCCTACTCTCAAATAAACACCTGTGCAGATGACATCTGTGCCTGTGCCCAAACCCACAGTAACGGACGAAACCAGCCAAACATGAGCAAAATAAGAGCAACCCTAAAGGAGCAATCTGGGTTTTGATCATTCGGCAGATGTAGCGGCGTTTGAAACAAAGACAACCTCTGATATCAAGCTGTCTAGTTGGTGTAATCCAGGTCCTGTCTCTCTGCTTGGCTTGTTTGTACATTTGTGAGGTGTTAGTTAACTGAAAAGACATTTGTAAACACTCCGCTCGTGCACACAGAGAGACCGTTACTGATCTTAAGCTGAATTCTGGTACCAACCTTCAGAGCAAGCCTGACCCTTTTAATTTTTTTCACCCTGTCAACTGTCTTTGAGCCAATCAGAGAAAAAAGGTAAAAAGCAAATATTCAGAAAATAAGACACAAAATGCAAATCAGAAAACTCGAACCAAAGTAGTGTTAGTGTTGGAAAGCAACATTCACTGCAGATGATTTCATCGTTTAGCAGAACAGTGTTGAGATAGAAGAGAAGAAACAGGAGTGCATGCATCACACGCCATCTCTCCAAAACCTCTCACTTACCGGGTTTAACGTGTTACATTGGTCTATAGGATTCTTATAGTCAGTCTTCAGCTCATCAAATGCAATTATCTGAAAAACAGGGAGGACAAAAACAGTACATGATCAATATGTAATCACAGTTCCTACATTGAATATCAACAATAAAAAAATAAAATAAAAGTTAATATGCTGAATGATTTAATTAAATTTATATTAAATTATAAACAGACTTTGACAAATATGAATCGCAAACATCAAATCTTAAAGAGCTTAATATTTTAGGAGATTGGTGATGCAGGAGAGATGATGTAAATTTAAACTACTTTATTAGAGAAACACCAGAGATCTTTATGCATTTCTGTTTCATCTGTAAAATCAAGCGTTATGTTTATGGCCCATCCCAGATTCTGAACATATGCAGCGTATTATCCATTACGCCTGAATCATTCAGATTATTTACTCATGATTACTCATAAATATCTCATAAAAATCTAATTTATTACTTACACTAATATTACTATTATTATTATCATATGAAATTCAAACATTTCCCCTTAATCTTGGGAAAATCAATATTGCCTTTACTGTTGTGACATCTGTCTGCATCTGGCATATTAGGCAGAAATGTGATACTGGTTATGAAAGTGTTATCTCTGAAACAGGTTAATGGCATCAGCCAGCAATGAGATCTGAACAGTGGTGCTTTTCTGTCCGCAAATAACTCAAAATGCGACTCCAATTTTAACAACAAAAAAAACAGTTACGTCTAAATCTTACATGCAAAGGCCCAAATGATGCTGACAGACCCAGGGACTCTAGACTGAGAGGATCATGTATAAATGATTTCACTGCGTCTGGTTTTTGTTGTTTATTAACGTTTGCTTTATGTTGTTGATTTTAGTAGCAGTTCTGATTAATTACTGATCTGTAAACACATGCACGAGAGCTAAACGGGAGCGCGCGCCCATCCGCCCGCGGTCACCACTAACAGATATGATAAACTGACAAACATAGTGTGGATTAAATGTAACTAATTCTATAGATAACAGTTAGAGGCCCCTAACCGTTTAACGGAAGAATAGCGGAGATGATAATAATGGGTGTCACCAGCTCGCGCTCATGCCATTCATTCGCGCTCTGCTGTGTATCTAACTAATGTCACTATCCGCCGAGTATCTGTGTGCTCAAAGTCTCCCCAGTTTGGCTGGAGTTTAATCAAAATACTTACATGCCAAATAGCGAAGAAGATAAGCGCCGCCGTCAGCAGTAGTGCCAGCATATAACAAAAGGCCGCGAATGTGAACGCCATTTTTCTCTCATGTGGAATTATCCAGACCGACGACTGCTGTGACGTTGAGACAGCTGTACGTCACGTGACCGAAAAAGTCACGTGGATACTCGAAAAAACGCGAGATCAGGGGGAAGCCCCTAGTATAAATAAAAAATAAAATAAAATAGTCGCTCCAAACTCATATGTTTTCCCGTGCAACACAAAATGACAGTTTTTGAAGAATTTTTATGCTCCTCTATTCAAACATATTACTATATTCCAAGTCTTCTTAAACCACAGGATTTAGGCCGATATTCCCTGATATTTCTTTCTGCCAAAGCTTTGAAATCTCCATCCCAAATGTTATTGATTATATCTGACTGAAAACATTATTAGTAAACTTTATAAAATGCTGGCAAATATTAATCGCACACATTAAAGCATTAAGAGCTCATTTGTGTGATGCACTAGACGTGATGCCAGTTTAATCTGCTTGGATATGGAAACATACAATTTGGTGATCTCTGACATAATCATTTACTCGACTGCCTGGATCTCACTGCATCAAAAAGTAACTTTTTCTTATATGAAATTCACACACCTTTATCTAATCTTAGGAACATAAAGGAAAAAGTGATCCTGCTGAATGGCACTGCTGTGACTGGCATCATAGAAATCTTTTAAAAACCTTTATGATTTCGTAGTAAACTGGCATACCGCATGTTGTGCTGAACATTAATAATGTTATTATAGTGGCTAGTAGAATAAAAAATGAATTTGACAAATAAAGAGGAATTATTCACTGAGATATGTTCAGACATACGGAAATGTAAAGCCAGCTAACTGCAAACAAACAAGCAAACCTCTGATGAGATTCTTCACTTCCTGGGCAAGATAAAATGACTGTGCGTGGTCATCAGGTGATGCATGTTTGTCGAGGACTGGATCAATAAAGCACAACCAGACAGATAAAATCAAAACCACACGAAAATGACTGTGGGTAGACCGTTCTAATGCTTGTACCATTGACCTAATATTGGTTTACTAATGCAAAATTACCATGTCTGTTTGTAATGGAATTACATTTGCTCTCTTACCAGATACTTCCTACCCAAGTAAGCAGGATAGAATGCAGAAAATTCCCACCAGTAAACTTTGCTAAAACCAGTAACGTACCCACATTTAACATGTTAACATTCAGTGTAATTATATTTTGTATCAGACATTATTTCACACTTTGCTTACAGAATAAATGTAAATAAATGATGCACAGTACAATTAAGAAGTTTAAAATTAGAACAAGGTGTGAATATCAATCAAGAACACTCCAGTTAAGCACATGGTCGCATTTTCAAAGGAAAAAAAAAACTTTTATTTAATTATTCAAAACAGCAGACAAATGTAATTGAGACACATATTGAAAGGTTTTTCTGGTTTCAAGAGAGAACTTGAGTTATAAATGATCAGGAAAAGCTTCTTCGGTCATTTAAAATTAAATGTTAAACACATACACAGTTCACAACTGTATGGGACATATCATGTGATGTCCACATCATACAAACCACCAAAGTGAGCAATCAGTGTTTAATAGGAAACGGCACTAATCACAGGTGTCACAGGTTCTACAGATGTACAGAGATGAGCCTGACCCACATTAGCGCTCACAAATTCTGATAGATGTGAGATCTGCCGAGGTATTACTTATCAAACCCATAATAACATCTCTTCCTTAAACTATTCATATTACTCTGTTTAAGCTCTGAACATTTAAGAAATTTGCATTTTGCCAATAGAAAGATTGTTTTTTTATATAAATACGGAAATAGTGATGCTTTGCATAAACGTAAGAATAGTGACACCAGCTTTATTCAAGCGTTTAGTTGGACAGTGAGTAATTTAGAATAACTAACAGAGGAATTAATTATGAGATGATTGCCTGTGGCAGAATAACACCATAGCACATCTCCGCCGCTGTACATCTAAACCTACACGTCTCCAAAAAGGTAGGACAGATCTGTGATTAAGGATCTCCGGGTGACAAATTCTATGTCCCCTCTCCCAAAAATACTAAATCAAGTAGAATTAGTCCCAGAACTTTCACCCAATTGTCCTCACAGATTCTAGATCTTTAGTCGAGATTTGTTTATCACGCTGTGAGCACAGATTTAAAAAGGCAAAAAAGAATGAATTTATGACAACAGGTCAGAAACGGTAAACGATTTCTCCCAAAAATATCAGTAAGACTTCTTACCTCTTCACCTACCGTTACAGTTTAACACATATCAAGCCAAAATAATTCATATTTGGTCAAATTAAAGTTAGAAAATGCATTACAAAGGAAGAAAATGTTTGGCCCTTATCAGGGCTTTACATGAAGACTTGTGTGGTTTTATACCAAAACGGGCAAAACATGCCACATTATAGATTTTTACAATGTTTAAATCAGTTGCCTTGTCATCTATCATGAAGAATAGCTGACATAATATCGCAACATGTCATCCAACTATCATGGCAGTAAGACTGGACCACCTATGCAGGCCAGTACATACGTTACTGCTCAGGGATGAGAGCGGAATGGTTTTAAAAATCCAAGGAATTGTTCAGTGTATATGTGGAATTTGCTTTCACATTTTCTTTTCTTTGCACCTCAAATTTCTGTCATCTTAAACTTGTACAGGCGGATTTAGAGTTTGGGTAGAAGCATTCAAACATACACAAACAGACATTATCAGATGGACTATGGTATTCTCTCCGTTTGGAGGTGATGGTCCCATCTCGGTCACTCTTTAAATGCGAGTGTTAGCTTGTTTGGTCCTTTCTTAGCGGAAGAAGCCCAGTTTCTCTCGGAGCCACTCCTCTGTCAAGTCTTCAGTGTTTCTGATCTCAAACACCTGGGAGAAAGCAGATACAGAAAAATTAAATAAAAAAATTATTCCCACCAAATCACTGTGTGTAAAGTTAGGTGTGTTAGTTAGAGCTCACCTTGGTCAGTTCAACCGTCTGTACCAGTTTGTTTTTGCTGCCGGCATACATCATCTGCTGCTCAGGTTTGCATCCTGGGAAATTAAGTTTCATTTTAGAGACTGCCTCATATTACAGGGTTTGTGCATGTTGACTATTGGATGTGTGCATTTTCTTTACCAACAGGACTGGAAAAGATAAAACACAGAGGGTAGGACACTCTCCCATCATCGTGCTGGTATTTGTAGCTGTAGACTACAAATGTGTCATAGGTTAAGGAATCCATTGATCGTTTAATGTTGAATAGACACATTTCATGAGTTTAATCACAGTACAGCACAGAGTGAGTTTTATTTTAGTGAAGGATATCTGGGCTGTCTCTCTGGTAGCTCGTTCTTCAGGTCTTCAGGGGAAATATCCTACAAGGAGAAATCAAACCCTGGTTTACACCATTAATCTGCTCAATTATTAGTCCCACTAGAAAGCTGTGTATTGCATGTTCATGCAATAACAGCGTGTATTTACCTCATGCTCCTCCTCCAGAATCACCAGCTGTTTGTCTTTATCAATCTTCACTGTAACCAGAGGTCAAAAACAGCAATATCAGCATTCAGTCCTTACGCTATATGAGAAAGTGTAAGCATATATGGAACAGCTTGAGTGTGCAAGAGTTTCAGTTTGACTCACTGATGATGGCGGCATTATTAGTCTCCTTCCTGAAGCGGAAATCCCGCAACTTTTTCACCAGGTCTTCGTCCACCTCACACACAACTAAAGACTCACTCTGCACACACACACACAAACACATTATTGTTACTATTTTCCACCTGTCAGTCAGCTTTATTACTATTTTCATTCTGCTTAGTTAATTGCATCCAAACTTCTGAATAGTAGTGTATATATATATATATATATATATATATATATATATATATATATAATTCATAAAGCTACATAACTGGAGAAACTCCCAATTAATCTCTTTGATTAGGAGTCACACAGGTTAGGGACACACTCAGGGTTCAGAGTTTGTCAAAGTATTGGTTCTCAGCTAGGGGCCTTTGCAAAGTTTTAGGGGGGCCTAATAAATCTTACAATTACATAAATGTAGTTATAATCTAATCTTAATTAAAATACTAAAAAACACAAATGTGTACAAATGCTGGAAACACAAAAATAAAAATGTGCAACATTAAACTGACATCATATTTTTGAGTTTATTTAATTTTAGTACTACCAGAGGAACATATCAGCTTAGATAGTGGAGCCTTCAAATATTGACCTGGACAAAGGGAGTCTTGGAAAATGTTGAGAGGAACAAGTAACCAACAGACTGAATGCAGTGAGCATGGGAACTATTGACTATTTCTTCAGATTGTGTAATTCTGTTAACAAACTTCAAATCTCTCAACAATAAAACCACCTGTCTACTCTGGCACACAACATCACAAGGAAAAGGAGTTCACAAAGTCATGCACCATGACAACCAGTGTAGGTCATCATCACACTGATGTTATCAGGAGGACAATCACGTTCTTAGCTGTCGATGTGGCGGACGAAGTGTGCAAACGTGTTTTGACGTGCGGTGTTGGTGGAATGCAAGAAATTCATTACATTGCTTGTCATTTCTGCCCTTATTTGATTACATTGTTTGATAGTGGCTTGACGTGCCATTCAAAGTACAGGAGCCACACCGTCTCTTTGTCGCTTAGCAGATTTCCCAAATTTCCTTGAAATACTGAAGTGTGAGCACGTCTGCAGCAGGAAATGAGAATTCCCCCGGAGCCGCAGGAATTCCATCATATCGCAATTATGTAAGGCAATCCTATCTCGTGAAGATTCAAAACAGAGGTTTGGGGAATATTTAACGCCATACGTGCCTTCATTTTGGTAAACTTTATGAAGTCGGTGTAATGCAAGAGAGGGTTTGACATGCAGCTGATCACAAAGCACTGGGTGGAACTGCAACAGGGCTCAGAAAAAACAAGCCCTCTAACATAGACATATCCCAGACCGTTGAGGCGTACGGCGTTATTTGTAAATGCCTTCGTATTATTATACATCCTACAAGAGAGGGACACCATACAAATGTTTTTATTAATCCAAGGCAGTTTTTGTACTCACCATTTTCACAGACGGCACGAGCTCAGCAGTGCAGGAGTTCTACCGTGCCGCGTCTCGTGACGCTCGTTCGACCAATCAGAGCGCTGGAACGCGCCAGGATTTGCATGAACGGCTGTACTAGGATCAGTTTATTTCACCCATAGAAGGACGAGATCCGTCTGATCCCAGAACAGCAGCATTTAGGCATGAACCGATGCTCATGGAAAGAACTATCGGATGCACGATTTTCTCCACCCTACGGGGAAATCGGAGCATTTAAATATCTTGCCAGCTATTCGTTCAAAATAAATAAATGAGTAGCCTGTATGAAATGCACACAAATGTGCCCCAAGTGAATGCATTTAATGCCTTAAAATATAGCCATAATTTATTTATTTACAGTAGTGTAAAAGTAATATTCAATGTACAAGTGACTTTGGTGTTTAAAATGATAATAATAAAATATACAGAACGTATTTTACTAAAAAGCACATTCAGAAATAGCTATAGAACATGTTGTAGTCCCACACCTTTTTAAGCATTAGAGTCTTTTTTTATTTGTATATGATATAAGAATTAAAAAATGTCATATTTTTTCTTAATTTATGGAAAATATAAATTTATCAGTAACTACAAATCAGAAACAACATTTTGTCAACCTTCACTTCGACATTCACCATTTGTTGGAAAAACCTCACCTTTTCAAGGCTCTATTCGTGGAAAGTGGCATTTAGAAAACTGGAAAAGTTTCTAAACCGGTTGTGAGGCTGTGATTCATTTTATTATGGTTGTTATATTTTAAGCCTCCCAGGGTTGAAAACGCCCCTTTCGTCACAGTAACCCCGCGCATGCGCAGATGAGCCGGCCCATCCCTCAGAGGACACGCCCATCGGGGAGCGTGCGCGTGCATAGCGCTCATATCTGATCTATAAACACACTAGATTGTTCTGTTCCTTTAACTACAGTAGTTGATGTGTCATCCATATTATTTGGTGCTCACAATGTTTTCAAACACGCCGTTGAAAACCCTCAATGTTCCAGTTATCACCTCACTTCCTGTATAGAGTTTAGTAATTCTGACTTTCGGATCTTTTCGGGCGACGGGACCTGGTGCTACTCTGAACCCCGAATCCTCGGACCGCAGGCCCTGATCCAATCGAGGTGCTGATGCCCACAAAACTGCTTACAGTTCACTCAAATGCGCATGTATAGCCCTACACAGATTAATATATGTAGAGTTGGAATGCCTGATTTAATCTTACATTTTAAAGTATAACTTAAATATTTACGATAGTGTGTTTGATACAGTGGCGTTACGCTCTATTAATAGCGTCTGTATAACTAGTTGTGTACATGTACTAGACTTATGACACAATCTGTATTGTATGTTATTAAGTGTCCCTGTTTGTATTTGTTTTAGGCCATGGCAGACTTTTCGGTAAGAGTTTTAACTGTTTTCTACATAATCTTCTTTAATAGTTCACTTTTATCAGCATGGGCTGTATTTTCTCCTGTGTTTGTAAAGTAAGACATTTTGTGTTATTTTATCCATGTTACCAGCAGTAGAAACGATTAGTAGACCCATTTATTTATTTCCCCCATCAGTTTAATTGATATAATATCTTTATTCAGCACATATATTCAAAAATTCAATTCAAAATAGTATAGATATACCAGAATATCCAGTGTATAATGTACAGTGAGACCAGCATAAGACCACTAGTGAAAAAGTTTCTGTTGTGCATTCTTTTACAATTTAATTATAGAATGTATCTGTTTTTTTATTAAAATGTATGAAATTAAGTGTTGTATTATAATTTATTATAATTATTAGCATAAGAAAAGTATAAGTTAAAATAAAACATATTTCATTAAAAAAAAAAATGTTTTGGGTTTTTCCGTGTTTTGCTTTAATGACAGCAGCACTTAAAGGGATACTCCACCCCAAAATGAAAATTTTGTCGTCAATCACTTACCCCCATGTCGTTCCAAACCCGTAAAAGCTTTGTTCGTCCTCGGAACACAATTTAAGATATTTTGGATGAAAACTGAGAGGTTTGTGACTGCCAAGTAAATTAAACTGTCAAGGCACAGAAAAGTATGAAAAACATCGCCAAAATAGTCCATCTGCCATCAGTGGTTCAATCTGAATTTTACGAAGCGACGAGAACACTTTTTGTACGCAAAGAAAATAAAAATATCGACATTTATTCAACAATTCGTCTCCTCTCTGTTTCTCTGTGTCAGCGTAGCGCCATTTTGGAGAGCATCTGATGGACGCAAAGTGCGTACGCTATTCTCTGTCATCAGTAACGCATGGACACGTATTGTACGTTTATTTACGGTTTGATTTGAGCGTGTCCATGTGTTACTGATGACAGAGAATAGCGTACGCACTTTGCGTCCATCAGATGTTTTTTATACTTTTCTGGGACTTGACAGTGTAATTTACTTGGCAGTCAATGGGACAGTCACAAACCTCCCGGTTTTCATCCAAAATATCTTAAATTGTGTTCCGAGGACGAACGAAGCTTTTACGGGTTTGGAACAACATGGGGGTAAGTGATTAATGACAAAATTTTCATTTTGGGGTGGAGTAACCCTAAGCTGTATCAACTCCACAAGCCTGATGATCATGTTGTCCAGCGTGATTTAGTGGAAGCAACAATGTCAAACCGTTTGCCAAAAGAAAACAAAATTGTTTATTTAATTAGCTAGTAGTACCTAGAAATATTACGGAATATTAAAAATGATTAATTTGGTATCATAATGTGTTGTTTTTTTTTTACACAGTCCTACAATTTTCTGTTTATTTACAGGTTTAATTTTGTTTTTAATCTCATATTTTCAATCTGGTTTCAGACTTCTGGACCCCACTGTTTGCCCTAGTTAGTTTTTGGATTTGTAATGATAATAACAGACCAAAAGTCTCTCTGATAGAACTCTCAGCTAGTGTTTTATTTGCTGTGATTTTTCTGCATTCTCTTTCTGTAGCTTGCTGACGCAATCCCAGATGATGTTTCTAATGAAGCATCGAAAACTAAACACACCAATCCATCAGCTCCTGGAAATGGGGCTCCGCCCCCCACTAATCCTGGCTGGCCTGGTGCGGCCCCCGGTGGCCCTCATTTCCCACCCTCAGGAGGCCCTGCCCAACCAACAGCACCTGGCTTTCCTCAGACTGGGCCTTCTGCCCCCGGTCCGTTTCCACCCGGCCCAGGAGCCCCGGGCCAGTTTCCCGGAACCCCTGCTGCCCCAGGGGGATATCCTCCAGGACCAGGCGTACCTGGACAGTTCCCCTCAAACCCTGGAGCTCCAGGACAGTTCCCCTCCAACCCTGGAGCTCCAGGACAGTTCCCCTCGATGCCAGGTCAGTTCCCACCAGGTGGGGCACCCGTGCCATACCCCGTTCCTGGACAGTTCCCCTCCCCACCTGGGGCTCCACAGGGCCCATATCCAAACGTGCCTTACCCAGCAGGTCCATCTGGGCCTGGCATGTACGGCCCAGGAGGCCCTGGTGCCTTTCCACCAGATGGAGGCCCAGGATATGGAGGAGGAATGTTTCCCCCAGTACCACCAGGATCCTGGGGTTCACCCGGAGGGGGCTTCCCTCCTCAACCTGGCCCACCAGGAGGCTTCGGTCCAGGGCCCATGGGACCATATGGAGGGCCTGCAGCTCCAGGTGGAATGCTGGTGAGCAATAATGACTGTTTGAATGGGTCTATAAAGAGATTTTGCACGCGTCTGCTCATAAAGTGTTTATGATGGGTTTGTTTGGGTGATGGCTCTGCTTTAATCTGCTGGAGTTTGTTTTATGAGAGTGTTGGTGACAGAAGCATTGCTTTCAGGGTTGTAGGTTTTGCTCTTGATGTCTGGGATGCTCCTTCTCTGGTCTCATTCTGCTGGGTCACGTTAAATCTGCAGATCTTAAACTCATGCACATCTCATGTAGATCTCAAAAGCTCCTCTTCTTGTTTTTCAGCCACCATATAGACCACCATATTTTTGAACACAATGAACAGCTCAGCCAATCACAGGAGGAGGACGGCACCACAGCCATCACAAAGACCCCAGTTAGCTTCCAATCAGAGCTCAGAGTTGTGGACAGTGAGCACATTGCTCATACTGATATATTAGCATATCACTTTTGCAAACAAATGCACATATTTAATGTAGCTGAGCTACTTAATTGCTACAGAGTACATTCATGATTATTAATATTATACTTTTAAAAGTTAATTGTTTTAATGATGTAATTGCTTGAAAAAGAGAAAAAAATAAATAATGCACTTTGTGGTAATATAACAAACTGATGATGATTTTAATTTAATATTATTGTAATTAAAGGTTTTTTATGGGCTCAATTTATTTGTCAACATCAGCTTTTGTCTGAAATTGTAGGTAATGCTGAGAGGTTGGCATTGTTGTTCACATACTTTGGGGTAGAGAGGAGTATGAGGACTGAAATCTATTATAATCAATTTCAGAAATCTGATACACTTTATTTTGCATTCTATGATCATATATAAACATTTTAATAATTACACTACTCTTCAAAGGTTTGGGATGGGAAGATTTGAATGTTTTTGAATGAATTCTCTTATGCTCACCAAGGCTGCATTTATTTGATCAAAATATTATTAAATATTATTGAAATTTGAAATCACTGTTTCTGTTTTAACACATTTTATAGTGTAATTTATTCCTGTAATGACACAACTAAATTTTCAGCAGGTATTACTCCAGTCTTCAGTGTCACGTGATGTTTCAGAAATCATTAATATGCTGATTTGCTGCTCAAAATATATTTCTTAATATTATCATTATTGGAAACAGTTGTCCTGCTTAATATTTCTGTAAAACTGTAATACATTTTTTGCATTCTTCAATCCAAAAACAGTTCAAAAGAACAGCATTTTTAAAAATAAAAATCTCCTCTAACATCATAAATGTATGTGCTATAACTTTTGATTAGTTTAATCCATCCGTGTTGAATGAAAGTATTTCTTACAAAAACCGATCTTACTGATCCCAAATTTGTGAACAATAGTGTATATGAATATTCACGTTATAGAAAGGCATCTTGAATTTTATTATTTTATAGGATATTATCACAAATTTGCACATGTTTGTTCATAAACAGTGTTTGATCATACCAGGCTTAATTCACTGAGGGGAATCATGAGTCAGTGGGTGGGGTTTGGAATCAGGGATTGGCTGTTTATGAGATTTGTCACAGTGTTGCCATAGCAAAGTTGTTTATAAACTAGGTACTGTCGTGAGCACTTTTGCGTTTGTCATGTGATTTGTAACGTGGCATAGGAGAAAGAGAAAGGGCATGTGTGTTTGGATCTTTGCTGTTTAGTATACATAGGCTTTTGTGGTGATTAGGAACTTGCTTCTCTTAGAATATTTGTTCAGTTCAAGCTGGAAAATATTCATTTAAATTGAACAGTCCTGTTTAATGTCAGGGAGGGATTCCTGGTATTTTGCACACTATGGAAAAGCCAGAGATGGAATTTTAGGATGGTGAATGGAAGAAACTCAGAGACATCATGGGAAAATGTATTAACAGACGATGAAGTCTGTCAAGTCTCTACACTTAATGTGTAAATCAAGCTCTGAGGATAATAGGGCTGATCCAACATTGAAATGATGATAATGCATATATTTGTGCTTTATAATAATTTGAATTAAAGGTTTGGGGTCAGTAAAAATTAATTAACTATTCAACTGATCATGACAGTAAAGTAATGTTTATATAATGTTGCAAAATATTTCTATTTCAAATAAATGCTGTTCGTCTGAACTTTGTATTCATCATAGAATCCTGTATCATAGTTTCCACAACAATATTAAGCAGCACAACCGTTTTCAACAGTAATAATAATAAGAAATGTCTCTTGAGCAGCCAATCAGCATATTATGCAATCAGCAATGATTTGTGAAGTATCATACTGGAGTAATTCAGCTTTGCCATTACAGAAATAAATTGCATTTTAAAATAAATTAAAATAGAAACCAGAGTCATTTTAAATTGTAATAATTCTTCATATATTTCTTCAATATTGTATATTCTGTATATTCTTCAACATTACAGTTTTACTATATTTTTGATCACATGAATGCTGTCTTTGAGCAAAAGTTTTTAATGTTTCTATATTAAAAAATCTTACTGACCCCAAACTTTTGAATGGTAGTGTATTTGTAAAAGATCGCAATTTTATGTCTCTTCTGATCTTCTCTCGAATTCTGGGATATAAATTTCATTTTAGAATAGTTTATCAGCTGTAGCTGCTTGCAAAGATGTTTTCTTTGCAGTTAGGGGTGCACAATCTATCTATACCATATTAGTTATTGGTGGATATTTGAGATTTTTTTTATTTTAATAGTATCAGTTAATACTATTAAACATGATTGATATTTATAAAGCTACTGGTATCATCATATTGTACATCCCTATTTGCGGTACCACAATATACAGTAACAAGGATCAAGGATAGATTCTGGAGGCCAATTTTTACATATGTTCTTAATGTAGACACCTGTTGCAACTGTTAAAGAATTCAATAACTTGTTTATGTGTGTGTTTTAGCCATTGCCGTACGATCTTCCGCTGCATGCAGGGGTAATGCCCCGCCTCGTGATTACTATAGTGGGTGAGCCAGTACCAGGAGGAAACAGGTAATTAAAAAAAACAAAACAACAAGATGCAGCATTACTTCTGTGTGTCCCAAGCAAACTCTCACTTCGCTTTTCTCAGGTTCCATGTAGATTTTGTGAGGGGGCATGACGTGGTTTTCCATTTCAACCCTCGTTTCCATGAGAACACCATCGTACGGAACACACAGCTTGGGGGCTGCTGGGGTCCGGAGGAGAGGGAGGGAGGCTTTCCCTTTGTGCAGGGCAGACAGTTTGAGGTACAGCATTCTGATTTACCCTTAGAGAAGGAACTTAAAGGAATAGTTCACCCAAAAATGAAAATTCTGTCATCATTTACTCAACCTTAAGTTGTTGCAAACCTGAATGAATTTCTTTCTTCTGTTAACACAAAAGATGTTTTGGAATGAAATAGAATATAATCCAAATATGAAAATAATTTACTTACCTTTAGCCAATAATCTACTCACCCTCAGGCCATCCAAGATGTAGATGAGTTTGTTTGTTTGTTGTATTGGAACAGATTTTATGAAATTTAGAATTACTTCACTGGCTCACCGATGGATACTCTGCAGTGAATGGGTGCCGTCAGAATCAGAGTCCAAACTGCTTATAAAAACATCACAATAATGCAGTCCAACAGTTGTCTTGTGAAGTAAAAAGTTCCTTGTTTGTAATAAACACATCCATCATAAGACATTAAGATTTTAACTTCAAACTGCTGCTTCTGGCTAAAATATGTGTCCTCTATCCATAATATTGCTTTCTCCAGTGAAAGTGTCATTTCTTCTGAATCAGAGGAGAAACATGCACACATCAAGCACCGTTTACAATGGAAAACAGTTCTAAACAAATATGTTGGTGAAATTTGATGTGAGACAGGGGATGGACTTTTTTAATTGAAGGAAGCATTATTATAAATTATGCACTTGCATTTTGCCCAGAAGCAACAGTTTAAATTTAAAACATCTTAAAACAGATTGATGTGTTTCTTACAAACACACAGCTTTTTACTTCACATGATGTTAACTGGTTGAATGAAGTTGTGTGGATTACTTGTGGTTTATTGTGATGTTTTTGATTAGCTATTTGAACTCTCATTCTAATGGCACCCATTCACTGCAGAGGATCCATTGGTGAGCATGTGATGTAAAATGCTACTTATCTTTAAATCTCTAAATAAACAAACTTCTCTACATCTTGGATGGCCTGAGTAAATGTTCAGCAGATTTTTTTTTTGGGTGAACTATTTCTTTAAACCGTATTGGATTTCAGTTGAGTTTTCATAATGTGTTTGTGTGTGCAGCTGAAGATCCTGGTGGAGACAGACGGGTTTAAGGTGGCTGTGGACGGCGTTCATCTGCTGGAGTTTGAGCACAGAACAGGCGGGATGGAGGATGTCACTCGCCTGCATATAGAGGGTGACCTCGTCCTGTTCAGCGCAGCCCCCAGCATGATCTAAATCCCAGGGGCGTAGGAGCGATTTGACAATGTTGAGGAGACACATTAAGTCACTGGTCCTTGAAAAGTATAGATTATCTTCAAAAAAGTGGGACAAACTGAATTTTTTAAAAGCTATAACGATGTATCTGTTATCTGCCTCTTCATTGCAGATTAGCCAAACTCAGACACACGATCTAAACAAATGACATACAGATGTAGAGAAAGTCCCTCTGAGAGGTCACCAGGACACTGATATCACTGATATGTCTAAAGCACCATAACTTTCTGTTTTTCCTCATTCTGTCAGCTGTCAGAATGCATTATGCTAGTTAACTTTTCGCATGTATATGACAAATTTTGTAAAAATGAAACATATATTGTTCCAAACACACCTATAGTATGAACTTCAGTATTAGCATGGTATAGTACCAAGGCCCATGAGGGGTCATAAACTCTAATTCAGGAAACTGCAGACCAGAGCTGTGACACTGTGCTGAATTGCATCAGATCTTAATGGCTGAATATTATTTTATTTGGTATGGATTTTGGAAAATGTTCATTATTTTGAATAAAACCATATTAATGAAATCATTGTGATAACGGAGATAAGTAAATAATTATTTCCGAATAAATGCTGTATTACCCCGATTGAAATGTGCTTGGTCATATTATACTCTGCATGTTGACCTGAGATAAGAGGAAGTAATTTAACATAAAAATTACAGTTGTAAAGACTAATTTTACTGTGCCCTGTAAGTATGCACTTATGCCATGTCATAAAATTGTGCCTTTGTCACATACGTTTTGTATCTGTGTGTAAGAATTAGCTTCTGAATTTGTTACGGTTTATTACCAGCACTTCACATTTGCGTTTATACATTTAAAAAAAAAAGGCAACTTTCATCTTACATTTGCATTTGTACTACAAATTTGAAGATGAATCATCACAATGTTGTGCAGAGCTGTCAAGAAAGCATGCATGGATGCTTACTATTTAGGATAAAAAGTATAAATTGGTCACAGAGAATGTGATTACAACTTTATGGTTTATTTAACTCGCCACATAAATAATATTTACAATCGTTGACTGATATGGTCACTTTTATTAAGTGCTGGTGTCAATCTGACAACAATGTTCAGTGTTTTTTATATGTGACCCTGGACCACAAAACCAGTCATAAGGGTACATTTTTCGAAATTGAGTTTTAGGCATCATCTGATAGCTGAATAAATACGCTTTCCACTGATGTATGGTTTGTTATGATAGGACGATATTTGGCTGAGATACAACTATTTGAAAATCTGGAATCTGACGGTGCAAAACAATCGAAACATTGAGAAAATCGCCTTCAAATTTGTCCAAACGAAGTTCTTAGCAATGCGTATTACTAATCAAAAATTAAGTTTTGATATATTTACAGTAGGAAATTTACTAATTATCTTCATGAAACATGATCTTTACTTAATATAGTAATGATTTTTGGCATAAAAGAAAAATCTATCATTTTGATCCATACAATGTATTGTTGGCTATTGCTACAAACATACCCCAGCGACTTAAGACTGGCTTTGTGCTCAAGGGATTTAGATATGTTAAAATATAACACTGATATTTACACTAATATTAAGTAGAACATGACTGTGGGGACCATGATGCTCTTCCCTATTTCTGACAGATCATTCTTTGATTCTCCGATACAATCAAAACATATTAATATGAATAAAAATATAATAACATGGCCTGATATAATAAGCAGAACATGAACACTGATCCGTCAACGATTCGTTCTTTTGAATTTAATCTTTTCAATGATTTGATTGAACCGGTTCACAAAAAAGGTCTAAACTGACAATTCGTTCATATATCATGAATGAGACGGTACGAGTGGATCCCAAGTTAACATTATACTACTTAAATACTACTTTTAAAAAAAGGAGTTAAGTAGGCTACTTAGTCGAACAGTACACATTTTTACAAATAAAAAATATGTACGACTTGATTGTATAATAGTTTAAAACAAGTATTTATTTATATATTTTTTAAATTATAATGACATTACAATAAACATTCTTATTCATAATTCTAATTTAGAAAAAAAAATGCCTGAGTACTTGGATGCACCTATAAAAGCTGGTTTGCGATCCGCCATTAAACTAAAAGAAGATGAAGAAGAAGAAGAAGAACGCCTCGCAGGAATGTCAGGGATCACGTTATGATGTAATGACTGAATCTATTTTGTAACCAATGTTTGCAAAAACCGAGTCGATCTCCCCTCGCCGCAGTGCACGGTGAAAGTGTTCCGGTGGTGTCCGTTAGGGGGCAGTGGCGGGTGCGCGCGTATCCCGGCGACATTAGAAGAAGCAGGCGGAGTTCCGCACGCTTTAGGAGGGTTTTTAGCTGTTCGGGAATAAAAAGTGAAACTTTTCCGGCATCATGAACGGATCCGCACACAATGCGCCGAGCGTTGAAGATATTACGCTGAAAAGAGGCCCGGCTGGTAAGTGTGGCTCTCTTCGACTCCCCTGCTCTGTTGGAGCTGTTCAAACAGAGTTCATCCCGGCGGTTCGGTTCTGTTCTGCTGGGTCGGCCCGCTCCCGCAAGAAATGCTCACATAACTGGCGCCGTCAAACCGAATTGATAATCCGGTCCCAAATGTGCTCTGCAAACGGTCAGATCGGGTTTATTCAGAGGCGTTTGTGTTGTTATGAAAGCGAAAGTTCAGTTGAGATCAGGACCAGCACAATACGCCATCAGCATTATGAACCGACATATAAAAACGGACACATTTCTGATAGATTCAAGCACACTGTATTTGGTTGTTCAGGAGTGGTGTGTCTGGTCCTGGTCCTGGTCCATTAGTTCGGTTTCTGAGAGCTGACGGTCGCAGCTGCTTGTTGACTTTGATTAAACTGTTATATAATGCGTCGGTGTGTGACCTCTGCGAGGTCATGTAGTGGACTGCTTTGATAGCCGTGGACTTTGACTTGTGATTAAATAGTATGACTGTAAAACAATAACAGAGACGTCATCAACACTATAGGTCAAATTACTCTAATTACTCTAATAATACCAGACCCACCCCTATAGACAATCAAATTGTCAGTTTTGGAAAGAAAATGTAACTTTTTTTTTTTTTTTTAGTCCCCTATAAATTAAATGATATTTGGACACCTGTACTGAGATAATATTTAACACATGATCTTACAATAAATCAATATCTGGTGCAAAACTTTCCACTAGTTTGCAGTGACTCCTGACTGCTAAATTTAGATCTTTTTTTTTATTTTTTAATTCTTCAGATTCAGACGAGATGACTAACATTTCTTGCATTATACATAAATTAGGCCTAAATTATATTATTAGTAAATCATAGCTTTTGTGGTAGATATGAAATGTGTTGCACTGCAAGGATTGCATTTGACAGTGATATTTTCCATGTCTCTCGTTGTTTCTGTGTGTGTGGAATGAGACCCCTCTCTCTTAAGATGTTACGTCTGGCTGGGATCATGTCTGTTTCTTCCCCCTTCCCTCTTCTTCAGAAATCACATTAAGGCTGTCTGAATGTATTTCAGGCTCAGTTTAATCATGTAAGTAGTTCAAACATGCATTGTGTGTAACATCCTCTCTATCTCTGGCAGGTCTGGGGTTTAATATAGTGGGTGGAGTGGACCAGCAGTATATTATGAATGACAGTGGAATCTATGTGGCAAAAATCAAAGAAAGCGGAGCGGCTGCACTAGATGGACGTATGCAGGAGGGAGACAAAATTCTTGCGGTAAAACCACTGTAATTTACTGTACATAGTTAACAAATCGTACTCTACTAAAACTTAATGCTTGACAATCTCTATACTTAACTGTGAATCAATACTGCAGCTTCACTGTATAACAACGTGATACATGAGTGATTTATTGTAAATCAATATTCCTGTATTCCTGTGGATGACCCTATTCACCTTAAATGCAAATCTTTAGAATAATGATGCTACAGCATTGCACATTTTTTGTTGTTGTGTTACCAGAACATTTTTCACACAGTGGTGGCCAAAATTGTTAAAACACTTGGCATACAGCTACCTGCGATGAAAGGAATCTGCTGGAACATTGAAAATGATGGACTGGCCCCCTCAAAGTTCCGATCTCAGCCCCATCGAGCAAATTTGGGGCGAGTTGGAAAATAAAATGGACAGATCTATTATACATTCAAAGGAAAGCCTTTGTCTTGAGTTGGGATAACATTAGTGTTGAAGTTCTCAGGAAATACCGTATTGACCCGAATATAAGACGATGTTTTTTCCTTGGAAATACATCTGAAAAAACGCGGTCGTTTTATATTCAGGGTCTAGACTTTGACATGTCAATAATACACCCACAACAATAGGTGGCGCCAACAACGCATAAAACCAGCGTGCCATGAAATATGTAATGTAATGTGTGTTGTAAAGATCGCGAATGAAAACAAATGAAAAAGAAAAGCTTACAGCAGCATGATCGTGACTGTCATGTTAGCCTGATGGGACCAAACTTCCTCTGTAAGTGATTTTAAAACATAAGACAGTACCCAGATTTGAAGACTACAATAAGATTTCACGTCTACTGATAATAACATTTTGGTAGGCTACTATGAGTTGGATAACCTAATTGTTATATAATTCAGATGGGCTACCTGTTATTTCAATGGTATATCAAAATTTTCCAATGTCATTGTTGGTACATTTTACCAGTATTTACCATACTTTCAAAACAAAAATTAGAATTGGAAAAATATGCAATATGAAAATAATTTAAGAATAAATGTGTTTTACAGAGAGAGAACCACCCCCCCCCAAAAAAAACAAGATTTGTTTTTCAAAAAGCCTTTTCCAACAGGTACATCTGGAAAAAGGGGGGTCGTCTTATAATCAGGGTCGTCTTATATTCGGGACAATACGGTGTATTGACACGCTGCGAGAGAGATGTGCTGCTGTAATTGCTGCAAAAGGTGGACATTAGGGCTGAAATGATTAGTCGACATTATCGACAACGTCGACAATAAAAAATTGTCGACAAATATTTTTGTTGTCGAGTAATCGTTTGATCTCACATGACCTAATGCTAGAGCCTGCAAGCCTGCGGTTTGACCAGAATGTAATTCATTCCTCCTGGATGCAATTCTAGAGAAGAAAAGACACGCGACCCTGAGCAATAGCATCCAGCTGCAGCCCCGCAGACTCACCTCCGGCTAGACACCAGTGGATAGACAGCCTACGTCATTTCCATTTTCTCTGTCATTTCCGTTTCGCCGCTAATTTCCGTTTTTCCACAGCAATTTTATTTCCTATTTTCACCTTTGGATTGACATATATTTATTTTATATTTTCACCTCTGGATAGACAACATATTTAATTTATATTTTCACTTCTGGATAGACAACATATTTAATTTATATTTTCACCTATTGATAGACAGCATATTTATGTTCGGTTTTCACCAGTGGATAGACAGCATTCTTTCTGCATTGCACAATTTTAAAAGGGACACACATGTCTCTTACAGCCTGGGGCAGTTTTTTGACATTCACCACACCTAAAGCAAGAACAGATGTACAATATGATTAGAATGAGCATGTTTATATTTAACTATATTAGAGTACAAGTGTTGATTCAAGGCCAATACAGAAATGAAAAATTGATTAAAAACTTACTCTCCAGCCAAGCATAATGGGCCCGGTGTCTAAATTCTAGACTGCTCACCACATCCCTCAAGGCTGTACATGTTAATGACAGGGTAAGGTAGGCGGCATCTCCGTCTGAGAGGATCACCTCAAGACAAACCTCCTCCAAAACACTTTTTGGCATCTGAAGGCCAAATCAAATTTAGAGATGAACAATCCATGTACACAATTATTCATTCAATTTTTTTAAGGTTACCTGTAAAAGCAGGGAAGTGCCTGGATCCTTGTTGAAGAGATTAAATTACATATTGAGAAATCATATTTCCCCAGCAAACATGCTCAATGAATAACACATTTACAAAATACAGTGTAATGCTCTCTATAGTGATGCTTCAAATACATACCAAGGACTCAGGACGAGTCTCTAGCTTGCGGTGCTTCTCTGCCTTCTTGGTGTATGCATGTTCCTTAGAAACAATTAAATTCATAAAATGAAGGACAATGGTGAACTTATATCTACAATTTAATGTTGTTTAAAAAGGTACACTTGACACTGTAACAATAAATTACTCATAAATCTTGAATTGACACTTACTTGCATGACTTGTTCAAGTTTCCGTTTCCTTGGAATGCGGAAAACTGGCTGAAGTTTCCCCATAACCACAGCCTTTGCCATGTCTGTCCAGTGAGCAAACTTTCTAGCATGCCTGCAAACAGGGACAATAATTCCATGGCACCAGCCCATGTATATACTGTATAAATATAAACTGAAAATAACTTTTGTAAACATGTGCAGGTAGGGGCAGAATGGCAGTATATATATATATATATATATATATATATATGCATGCAGCAGACTTTGTGAAAATATTTTTCAAACATCAGGCAAATATTTTTTAAACATCAGGCATTTACACTACTTAAAGTGTAAAAGTACTACTTCAACAAAAAAACATAGCTAACTATAGCTAGCAAACTCTCGTGTGCATAGACAACCTAGCATTTTAGACTATTCTCTGCCAAGACTGTTCTGAGATCTCGTTAACTGGGTACAATCTTCACACATCCAAGTGAAAAAAAACGTATTTACAATATTAAATCATACCACTCAAAGAACGATTTAATTGGAAAATCTATTGTAGCAACCTAACGTTAACTGTTAGCTCTAGAATTGAGGCACACCAGAGTTCACTAATACCTTTAAAAAACACGACACAGTAACTTGAAAACAAGACGATTTTTTTTTACTAGCTAGTTTGTGCATTTGAATTCTGACATGACCTATAAATCATCGACAGTTTATTATTTTTTCTTACCGCTGACATCTGCATGGCGCGTCAAATTTGAAAAGTGAATGATGATACGGAAATGACGTCTGCTGTCCATCCACTGGTGTCCAGCCACTGGTGTCTAGCAAGAAGTGAGTCTGCGGGGCTGCAGCTGGATGCCTCTCACCCTGAGCGGCGTTTGATGAATATGTAATATATTGCGCGCTTTCCTCTCAGTAACAAAATAAACACAACAAAAACTGACAGCAGTGTGAAAGCAGCAGTTAAAAATGCATCTGATTACAACGATGTGGATGTTTGCATGAGCTCTGCTTTTCAGTACTCAAGTAAAGTCCGGTCACATCATGTTTATTTATAGCCTTAAATCAAGCAGCTTTACGGTATTAAACATGAAAACCAGAGTCAGTGTCGCTTTCAGTTAGAATTACAACTTGATTTTCTGAAATAAAGCAGCTCTCCAGTGTGCAGCTAGCTAATGATAAAATGTTTTTATTAGTGGGGAAAAAATATTTAATTGAAGTGATAGTTTGTTTTATAGAAATCAAAGCTTGATCTAGCTCAGGACTGTTTTGGTTATCATAACCCTATACGGTAGGCTATTTTAAGACATTATGTTTTGAATAAAATAGTTTATCCAAAGCATCTCATCACTTACCTTTATTTTGATTCTTATCACTTACTAAAGGAGATGTTAGGCAGAATGATGTGTTACTTTTCCATGTAGCTAATTAAATGGTGAGAGAGTGTCTCTGTCTGTCATCTCATTTTGTGTGCCAAATACATCTATTTGTATAATGAATTGGTAACACTTTAACTAATGTTAACAAATGATATCTTATTGTAATGTATTAATTAACATGAATGAACAATGAACAATACATTTATTAAATTCATGTATTAATCTTTGCTAATGTTGGTTAATAAAAATACAGCTATTCATTGTTTGTTCATGTTAGTTCACAGTGCATTTACCAATGTTAAAAAACACAACTTGTGATTTTTGTAAATGCATTAGTAAATGCTAAAATTAACATTAACCAAGATTAATAAATGCTGTAGAAGTATTGTTCATTCTTAGTTAACTAATGTTAACCAATGAACCTTATTGTAAAGTGTTACCAATTAATTGTAATTACATAATATGCTTTTCTAAAGCTGAAGTGACCTTTATTTATGTTAGAATATGTATAACTTAATATTTTAACTACCGTAATTGCAAAAGCTGAATAATCAATCAATCAAAGGCTACTGATTAATCAATGAAATAATCGACGATTAGTCGTTCTAATAATTGTTAGATTAATCGATTATCAAAATGATCGTTTGTTTCAGCCCTAGTGGACATACCAAATATAAAAATAAAAAGTGGAAAAAACGGTACAACTCACTTCATCTGATATTTGTTGTGCTCGGAGCAACCATAATGTTTCATGAACATTATGAAATGAAATCATGTTTAGGAGGCAAAAAAAGTCCATATTTTCAGATCTGTCAATTCATCTGTGTTCTAACAATTTTGGCCACCACTGTATGTGCATGTTTATTTGTATATGTGTGTGTACATTTTTTTCAAAGATTTGTAACTGTTTTTAAATATTTAGTAATATGATGCCAATATTGTAAAAAATTATTACAATAATTAACTGTTTTCTATTTTAAAATGCAATTTATTCCTGAGGTGTCACAGCTAGGGATGTGTACGGAGAACCGGTATTTTTTTGGACCTGTACATAATTGGGGCAATACCGGACTGCCGATAAGCTTAAGGACAAACGATACTGTTATCGATACTTGCGTTGTTTTATATCCGTATACTTCAATGTTAACGACGAATTAGAAGCTGCTGCTTGTCTTTTTTCTTCACTGAATGATGTGGCCGTCGTTTGCTCGATGTGGGCGTGCGCGGTGCGTGTTTGTGTGCAATCAGTGGCTGCAAGAGTGAAACGTTAGGAAGTGTGGGCTCACGTTACAAAACTAAGTGACAGCAGTGTCAGATGCAATATATGTAATAGTGAACAAAGGAGGCAACACTAGTAATATAATGAAACATTTTCTAACAAAACACAACATGCAATCTTGTAAACACTCTCAAGCAATGCGCTGTATTTACTCTCCCGGCTCCGGGTCCAACCGCAACTCACCAGACACATTCACATCATGTTGATTCAGCGGTGTAGTTACACTCACGAGACACTGCACTTATTCGCAATCACAAAAGTACATTATTTGCGTGTGCTAAAGCCTTGCCGGTTAAACATTTCTTTCATGTGCTGCTCGTTACACCTGAAGCATGTGTACACTAAAAGACCTGTCAAACAGCACCTGATTACTTAGTTATCGTCTGATTGTGCTAATACTGTCAAAAACACACACGGTTTACATAGAAACACAGTTATGTCTAAAGTGAAAGTAAACATTTGAGGGAGAAACGGATGCATTCTCTTAAAGGGACAGAACTAAACATGCTGCCGATTGTCATTAAAGGTAGTTCACCCTAAAATTAATATTCTGTCATTATTTACTCATTGTCTTCTTGTACCAAATGTGTAGGGGTGTCCCCGACTAAGGATTTTCATAGTCGAATCGGAATTTTCGAATCTTGCTGACAGTCGACTGATAGTCGAATCATATGTTTTGGGGGCGGGGCAAAATACATTACTAAGAGTCAAGTCAGATATTCGACAGCCATAAATACTGACGTTAACACGCAGGGAAAATGTGTAATGGACGCCTGGCAGATACAAACGGAGTGAATAATGTTTTATGCTTTGATTAAAAGATAGTTTAACATTAAACGTCAGCGAAACCCTAAGAATTCACAACATTTTTTACAATAGTGCTCTCATTATAACGTTATGTAGGCTATATGACAGTTATTAATGTTCTGCATTTCTGTTTTGAGCTGCGCGCGCTGAATGGCAAGTAGAATGAAGCATTTGATAGCAGGTTTTTAATCAATGGGATTTAACTCATTTATCTCATATAGAATACGCTTCATTATTTATACAACATAACGTTAATATAACAATGTATAGGCTATCTGCACAAAACGCCCCGATGCATGAACATGTCTGCGTCTGAGCGGCTCTGAATGAACTCCTTTTGTGGACGCGTTCTTCACGCAACAACGTGCATAAACACGGGAACTAAACTCTAAAAATTCACAGTGTTTTATCATAATAGTGTTCTCATTATGTTATGTGTATATGACAGTCCCAGTCCCAGTCATTAATATTCGCGCTGAAGAGATAATCACCGTACAACGAAGCGCTTTACTGCAGCATAACTCAACCAAATGCATCTTATACGAGATAAATAATATACAGGATATATATAAACCGGCTGAAATGTTTTGAAATCACTTGTATTCTACCTGATCGACAAAAATCCAGTCTTTCGCTCTGCCTGTGTCAATTTGAGTCTTGTTAAAGTTTTAAATCCTTGCCGCCAAGATGCTCCTCTGTCGGTCACGGATTATGGAAAGTGAAACTTACATCTATAGGGGTGGTTGGATTTATTCAGGCACATTAAAATATTTATCAAAAACTGTTTTTCTTTTCAGATTCTTATTTACAGCATTATCACAATAGGCTGTATATTAACTTATTGGGAGAAACACGGTAGTTCCATGTGAAATCAGACATTGAGCACCCCCATATAACCAAAATGGCATGACCATAACACCCCGCGAATATTCGACTGAGAGATTCGAATCGTCGACTATTCGGGGTCACCCCTACAAATGTGTATTATTTTTTTTTTTTCTCGTGCTGAACACCAAAGAAGATATTTTGAAGAATGTGGGTAACCAAACAGTTGCTGGTCCCCACTGACTTTGATAGTAGGAAAAAAAAACAAAAAAACATGGAAGTCACTGGGGACCAGCAACTGTTTGGTTTCCCACATTCTTCAAAATAGCTTTTGTGTTCAACAGAAGAAAGAAACTCATTCAGGTTTTAAACAACTTGAGAGTGAGTAAATGATGACACAATTTTCATTTATGGGTGGACTATTCCTTTAATGTTAATAAAATAAAACACAAAGAGAAAAATAACTCCCTGCTCTTGAAGAACTTTAATACAGTTGCTAAAGTTCAGCAGTAATAAAATAACTTGACATTTTCAACAACTTCTCACATCTCATCTTTTTGCACCAAATAGTATCGATAAGTACCGATATTGATAAAATGTAAACGATACCCATCCTTAGTCAAAGCTGAATTTTAAGCAGCTATTACCTAGAAATATTACTTCAGATATCATTCTGATTTGCTGCTGATGCATCTTTTTCTGCATTCTTTGATGAATAGTAACATCTTTACTGTCACTTTTCATCAATTTAATTAATACTTGTTGACAAAAAAAAACTAACTTATCAACCCCAAATATTTGAACAAAATAGTGTATATACAAAATATTAAGGAAAATAAGTCTTGATATGACTACTTTAAAATGAGTAGTGTAAATTTGATTTGTTTTTTTTTTTTGTTTTTTTTTTGTGTAGATAAATGGCCTGAAGTTGGACAATCTGTCTCACAGTGAAGCAGTGGAGCTGTTTCGGTCTGCAGGGGAAGATGTGCATCTTCGCGTACAGCAGCGAGTAAGTACTGCAGGCTATGGTGATCGTGATGTTGATAACATCTCTGAGAATTGCCAGTAAATTAATCCGCTTCTCTGACGTGTGTTTGTCTACAGCCTATCGTGCAGAACGGCCCCACCAGCTCTCGTGCCGATGGAGAATCTTCATCTGCTTTTGGCACATGGACAATGTATACTATTGCTGCCCTGGCAGTAATAACAGCAGCAGGTTTCATTGCTTACAAACGGCTTCAGCTGCACCCCCGGGGGTCCCGGGGCCCGTTTTAACCCATCACATGATTACATGACATTTTACAGACTAAATCTTTTTTTTTTTTTCTTTTTTTTTTTGAACTGTTTCTGCTGAGGGCCCAAACATTAACAGGGAGCGAAAATGAAAACCAGTTAATGTTAGCAGAACATGCAGATTTTCTTTAATTGTTTATACCATGTTATGACCACACACTTGTTGCTGTAACAGGTTTTCACAATTCATTTGGTGATAATCATTGGCGCTTAACCAGAATTCCCAGCATGCCTGATGACATTGCATGGTGGAATAAGGGAACAGGGATGATGAGCACAGTGTTTGGATCAAGAGCTGCAGAAATCTTCAAAATCTGAATTAGACAGAGGGGCCACAGGCAGGAGACAGAGGCCGAGGTGGAACTGTTTCTGGGCAGAAGACAGGCCCACAGAGGAGTGAGTTTTCTCATCTTGTACCTCCAGAGTGCTGGAATGAGCCTGAGGTGTGCCATTCGATTTTTTTGAGGTCTTCTCAGGTACCTGCTTGTGCAAGAGTATGTTTGAAAGTGTGCATGATGTGAATGGAGCTAACTTTTTTTCATTTTTAATACTTTAATTTCTCACTCATCCAAGTTCAGACATGCAGGATGCATTTCTGTGGCTGCAGTAGCGATGGGGGAAGTGAAGTCATTTGAATTGTTTATTTTCCATCAGAGCTTGGCCTTATATTTGCTCTTCCTCCCTCAGGGGAAAAAAAATAGAGGTGGCACTTGTTAGAATTCACAATCAGAATGAAATATTGTTGATATTGTATGTGGCTTGTGTTTCTGGAATTGTCTACACTAATGGTTTTCTGCACCTCTTTCAACTCGTGCCTTGCCACATTGAGCTGCTGGTCTCAGTGCTGCTCCCTGTCTGCAGTTTTAGGGGCGGCAGCTTGTGCTGTTTCTGTAATATCTGTTCTGTAACTGACAAATGTGTGTTTGTGGTATCATGGCGGTTCTTCTCCAGGTCTGTGTGGATGAAACCACGTGTAAAGTCTTCATGAAATGCTCATTCACCTTTCACAGTTAGAATAATGTTGCCATTCACATGCATCATGCATACACATTTATGTCTATGTGCTTCTCAGTGTGTGAAATGTGTATATAATAAAACCAATTCAGATGGCTCAAAAGAATGTGATGACACTTCATCTATGTGTGCCTTTTTTACATTAAGTTGTATTAAAAAAAATAAAATGAATAATAGTATTTATAAACATTACTTTCCGGACATACATTTTAATACAAACAATATCAACATGTTTTTTAAACAAAACAAAAAATAATTTATCAACAAAATTCAGTCTCTTAGTCAATCAGTGCGTTACTTAAACTCTTCTAGCCCCCTGCTGCATGTGTGGCAGAGCTAAATATAATTGATATTCAAACTATATTCATTAAGATGTGAATGGATTTTTTAAAACTATATGGCTACTCTTTTTTTTTTTTTTTTTTTTTTTTTTTCATTGTTCTCTTAGGATCTCCTCCCATCTGTGGATCCCTTTTAATTTTCTGTCTATATTTCCATGTCCTCTCTCTTCCACTAATTTCTCTCCCTCAATACTTTGTCTCAAAACCAAAGTATCACATTTTATACTTATTTTCATGACACTTTATAACAGTACAAGTTTTCTGTAAAAACATAGAAAATAGTTTAATTAATGATATTATTGCATTTAAGAACACTGAAAATGATCAAAAAAGAACAAAAAGGAGTTCAATGAATCGTACAGGCGTCACACCGAAGGACATTTTCTGTCACACCATAGGACGTTTCAGCCTTTTTCTGACAATTAATGACCTTGCTGTTCTGAGCTAACCTGTCATTAGTGGTAAACAAGACACGTTTGCATAATTTTCCATGATTATAGTTTAACATGCAGTTTTTAATTAAAAAATATAATTTAGGGGTGTCACACCAAAGGACAACAAAACATAACACTTTTGTAGTGGTTCCAAAAAAGTTAAATATTTGAACAATTCTGAGACAAAAATTGACCATATGCAGATGTCATTGGCTTCACAGGGGGCTTCAGTAACATGATCATGAATGGGGTCCTTCAGCTAAATAAAGTTTTCTCTGGAATTGGCCGATATAAAATCAGGATATGGAGTCACACCAGAGGACATAGTTTTCAGATACAAAATGTATCAAGTTCCTACGCTTTCAGAAATATATGGAAGAAAACAATTATTGCCATTTACTAAAATAGACACTTGTACAATTGTGCCGGAGGTATTTATTAACATTTTTATGCTTTTCTTTTTCATTTATAAAAGTTCTATTTTATTGAATTTATTGAAGACAGTCACACTATAGGACAATTTTGAGATTTGGCTCAAATTTAAAAAAAAAAAAAAATCGAATAACACTGCAGCTTTTATGATAACAGGTCCATGTAGGACAAAGAAATTTTTAACCATTTACTGCATTTTAAATAATGACAATATTAATTATATTCATTTTTATCTTGTGGGACAGTGAAAATGCCATGTCACATCAACAACCCATATATACAGTATGTATACTATATATATATATATATATATATAAAATGTATATTTGTAAATAAAAAGGCCACGTACGTAGACCTGTTCAACTGCTCGTTAATGAAAATATTTAATCAGCCAATCACACGGCAGCAGCTCAGTGCATTTAGCAATGTAGACATGGTCAAAACAATCAAACTGAGTATCAGAATGGGGAAGAAATGTGATTTAAGTTACTTTTAATGTGGCATGGTTGTTGGTATGCCACCATAACCATGACTATTGTCTGCAGATTCAAAATATTTTGTACTGTGAAAAACCTACAAGCTTTCTTTGGCTCATCAATTTCTTTTGTTAGGGATTGATGAAATGCAGAGAATTCTCTGTATCTCTGTCCCATTCAGATGATTGACTCTGATAACATGCTGTCTGTGTGAGTGGATGGACTGCTGCTGTCTCTCTGTCTAAATGGATAGACTGCTGTCTCTCTGTCTGCTCTCTGAGAGCGGAAGCAGATGCCTTTGACAAATGAGTACTGGTATGTGCATGTTTGTGTGTGTCTATGTCGGTGTGTGTATTAGTCCTCCTCATCAGAAATCAATACACTCAAAGGCAGCATTGGCTGAATGCACTTAAAGTAGGAGAGAGAGACAAAAGAGAATGATAATGCAGTACTTCCTCCAGAGTCTAATATTACATTACACCACATGGCTGAGACAGAAAGGGTGGTGGCATCAGCATAATTAATGATACGGGCTATTTACAATAAGCATTTGGGTTATTTACAACATTTAAAACAAAGATTGGGGATTCAGTATGGGATATTTACAACCATTTTGAGATAAGGAAATATATTAAATACACTGTGAGTCATTATGTATAATCAGCACCTGCTAAATGACAGTTAAAGACTCTGCTCTTTAATGATGTTTTACTATTTAAATGCTACAGCTACATGGCTAAAATATGTCTCCTGTATGTGCTTACTGTACTCTTGAGAACATTTCTGCTGACAATTTAGGAGAATGGGATGTCGATTCAAAAGCACATAGGAAGCACATACTGTAAGCCCAACAGAGCAATATTGCTCAGACACCATCAATCAAATACTAAACCTACACTGTTAGACATTTCAAAGGGTTTTTACAGTAACTTACTGGCAACACTGAACCTACTGAACCTCTCAAATCGTGTCAATTCAAATGTAAGAAATGAGGAAAATAAAACAACCTCAATAGAATGGCGCCAAAGAGGCCGTTACAGCAAATACAGTAGTATACAGCAATTTTTAAAAATACAGTAAGTCTCTGTATGTCACAGAAAATTCCCATGATGCAAAGGGTTTTACAGTTATTTACTGTAAAGGGAATTTGCAGTATTATACTGGGTGATATACAGTAAATAACTGCAGAAATGACAGAAATGTCTAACAGTGTAGATGAAGGCAGACAGCCTTGCCATGTTAATACTTAAATTTGAGTGTAAGTGTGGCTAATCAAACATCATAGGTGACACTGAAATGCAGCAAACATTAATAACTAAAAATACTATATAAATCCCTCCATTCTGCATATCTGATAGTAAAAATAAGAAGAATCCAAAATACAAGGTGATTTTTACTTTTATGCACTGTTTATTTTTATACACTGTTTATATATATATATATATATATATATAGTGGGGCAAAAAAGTATTTAGTCAGCCACCAATTGTGCAAGTTCTCCCACTTAAAAAGATGAGAGAGGCCTGTCATTTTCATCATAGGTATACCTCAACTATGAGAGACAAAATGAGAAAAAAAAAATCCAGAAAATCACTGCAATAGGTAAGCAGCTTGGTGTGAAGAAATCAACTGTGGGAGCAATTATTAGAAAATGGAAGACATACAAGACCACTGATAATCTCCCTCGATCTGGGGCTCCACGCAAGATCTCACCCGTGGGGTCAAAATGATCACAAGAACTGTGAGCAAAATCCCAGAACCACACGGGGACCTAGTGAATGACCTGCAGAGAGCTGGGACCAAAGTAACAAAGGCCTCAAATCCTGCAGTGCCAGACGTGTCCCCCTGCTTAAGCCAGTACATGTCCGGGCCCGTCTGAAGTTTGCTAGAGAGCATTTGGATGATCCAGAAGAGGATTGGGAGAATGTCATATGGTCAGATGAAACCAAAATAGAACTTTTTGGTAAAAACTCAACTTGTCGTGTTTGGAGGAGAAAGAATGCTGAGTTGCATCCAAAGAACACCATACCTACTGTGAAGCATGGGGGTGGAAACATCATGCTTTGGGGCTGTTTTTCTGCAAAGGGACCAGGACGACTGATCCGTGTAAACGAAAGAATGAATGGGGCCATGTATCGTGAGATTTTGAGTGAAAACCTCCTTCCATCAGCAAGGGCATTGAAGATGAAACGTGGCTCGGTCTTTCAGCATGACAATGATCCCAAACACACCGCCTGGCAACGAAGGAGTGGCTCCGTAAGAAGCATTTCAAGGTCCTGGAGTGGCCTAGCCAGTCTCCAGATCTCAACCCCATCGAAAATCTTTGGAGGGAGTTGAAAGTCCGTGTTGCCCAGCGACAGCCCCAAAACATTACTGCTCTAGAGGAGATCTGCATGGAGGAATGGGCCAAAATACCAGCAACAGTGTGTGAAAACCTTGTGAAGACTTACAGAAAACGTTTGACCTCTGTCATTGCCAACAAAGGGTATATAACAAAGTATTGAGATGAAATTTTGTTATTGACCAAATACTTATTTTCCACCATAATTTGCAAATAAATTCTTTAAAAATCCTACAATGTGATTTTCTGGATTTTTTCCCCTCATTTTGTCTCTCATAGTTGAGGTATACCTATGATGAAAATTACAGGCCTCTCTCATCTTTTTAAGTGGGAGAACTTGCACAATTGGTGGCTGACTAAATACTTTTTTTGCCCCACTGTATATATACAGTGCCCTCCAAAAGTATTGGAACAGTAAAGACAAAATTGCTCTGTTGGCTGTGGAGTCAAGACATTACAAATATGATTAAAAGATGAATATGAGACAAAACTACAGAATGTCACATTTTATTATTGGGTGATTCAACACATATATGTTTTACCAGCTAAGAAGTTCAGCACTTTTAGAGTTTCATCCCTCTATCTGATGTGAGCATAAGTATTGGAACAGCTGCCTCACAAGTCTTTCTAAGTGGTCAGCTGTGTCCTGCTGCATTAATTCTTCAGATATTAAAAGCAGGGAATATGTCGTATCAGTTACATATCCATTATTTCTGCATTCTGAATCTTGCATTCGATGATGACACACACAAACCAGGATGAAGATGAGGGAGCTGACTTTGTGAGAAAAGCAAGCAATTTGGATGCTAAAAGAAAAGAGGAAGTCAGTTAGAGCTCTAGCAAACACAAAGGGCATGGAGAAATCAAGAGTTTGGAAACCACCAGCGACACCAGCAACCAACATCGGCTGAGAAAACAACAGTAGTTGATGACAGACAAATCATAAAAGCTGTGAAAATGAACCCTAAAAGACGTGTCTGTAAAATCACCAACAACTTCCAGAAAGCTCAGGTGATGCTCTGACAATCTACTGTCCTCAGGAGACTTTGACACAGAATTACAGATGCTACACAGCAAGATACAAACCTCTGACCAGCTCCAAAAATAGAAAGGCAAGATTAGAGTTTGCAAAAAAGCACAAAGGTGAGCCAGAAGAGTTTTGGAACTGTGTTTATGGACCGATGATGAACCTTTATCGAAGTGATGGGAAAGCAAAAATGTGGAGAAAAAAGGGAACTGCAATGATCCCAAGCATACAGCCTCATCTGTAAAGCATGGTGGAGGTGGTGTCATGGCATGGGCATGCATGGCTGCCTCTGGAACAGGCCCTCTCAACTTTACTGATGACTTAATGTATGATGACAGTAGCAGAATGAATTTGGAAGGGTACAAAACCATCTTGCCTACCAATATTCAAGAAAATACCACCAGATTCATTGGGAAGTGCTTCATATTGCATCAGGACAATGACCCAAAACACCCTGCCAGTTCAGTCAAGGAATTTATAAGGGCAAAGAAATGGAAAGTCTTAGATTGCCCAAGTCAATCTCCAGATTTAAATCCGATTGAACATGAATTTCACCAGCTGGAGAGGAGAGTAAAGGCAGAAACTCCCCAAAACAAGCAACAATTGGAATTGGCTGCATTAAAGGCTGGGAAAAGTATTTCAAAGGATGAGACCAAGAGTCTGGTGATGTCTATGGGTCACAGACTCACTGCTGTGATTGTGCGCAAGGGATCTGCAACTAAATAACAGCTTTTAATCTTTTATATCTGCCTTATGTTCAACTGTCCCAATACTTATGCTCACATGAATGAGTGGGATGAACACTAAAAGTGCTGTTCTTTTTATTTGGTAAAACATGCATGTGTTGTAACGGCTAATAATAAAATGTGACATTCTGTAGTTTTGTCTCATATTCATCTTTTCATCATATTTGTAAATGTCTTGACTCTACAGCCAACAGAACAATTTTGTCTTCACTGTTCCAATACTTTTGGAGGGCACCGTATATACAGGTGCTGGTCTTATAATTAGAATATCATCAAAAAGTTGATTTATTTCACTAATTCCATTCAAAAAGTGAAACTTGTATATTATATTCATTCATTACACACGGACTGATATATTTCAAATGTTTATTTCTTTTAATTTTGATGATTATAACTGACAACTAAGGAAAATCCCAAATTCAATATCTCAGAAAATTAGAATATTGTGAAAAGGTTCAATATTGAAGACACCTGGTGCCACACTCTAATCAGCTAATTAACTCAAAACACCTGCAAAGGCCTTTAAATGGTCTCTCAGTCTAGTTCTGTTGGCTACACAATCATGGGGAAGACTGCTGACTTGACAGTTGTCCAAAAGACGACCATTGACACGTTGCACAAGGAGGGCAAGACACAAAAGGTCATTGCAAAAGAGGCTGTCTGTTCACAGAGCTCTGTGTCCAAGCACATTAATAGAGAGGCGAAGGGAAGGAAAAGATGTGGTAGAAAAAAGTGTACAAGCAATAGGGATAACCGCACCCTGGAGAGGATTGTGAAACAAAACCCATTCATAAATGTGGGGAAGATTCACAAAGAGTGGACTGCAGCTGGAGTCAGTGCTTCAAGAGCCACTACGCACAGACGTATGCAAGACATGGGTTTCAGCTGTCGCATTCCTTGTGTCAAGCCACTCTTGAACAACAGACAGCGTCAGAAGCGTCTCGCCTGGGCTAAAGACAAAAAGGACTGGACTGTTGCCCAGTGGTCCAAAGTTATGTTCTCTGATGAAAGTAAATTTTGCATTTCCTTTGGAAATCAGGGTCCCAGAGTCTGGAGGAAGAGAGGAGAGGCACACAATCCACGTTGCTTGAGGTCCAGTGTAAAGTTTCCACAGTCAGTGATGGTTTGGGGTGCCATGTCATCTGCTGGTGTTGGTCCACTGTGTTTTCTGAGGTCCAAGGTCAACGCAGCCGTATACCAGGAAGTTTTAGAGCACTTCATGCTTCCTGCTGCTGACCAACTTTATGGAGATGCAGATTTAATTTTCCAGCAGGACTTGGCACCTGCACACAGTGCCAAAGCAACCAGTATCCGGTTTAAGGACCATGGTATCCCTGTTCTTAATTGGCCAGCAAACTCGCCTGACCTTAACCCCATAGAAAATCTATGGGGTATTGTGAAGAGGAAGATGCGACATGCCAGACCCAACAATGCAGAAGAGCTGAAGGCCACTATCAGAGCAACCTGGGCTCTCATAACACCTGAGCAGTGCCACAGACTGATCGACTCCATGCCACGCCGCATTGCTGCAGTAATTCAGGCAAAAGGAGCCCCAACTAAGTATTGAGTGCTGTACATGCTCATACTTTTCATGTTCATACTTTTCAGTTGGCCAAGATTTCTAAAAATCCTTTCTTTGTATTGGTCTTAAGTAATATTCTAATTTTCTGAGATACTGAATTTGGGATTTTCCTTAGTTGTCAGTTATAATCATCAAAGTTAAAAGAAATAAACATTTGAAATATATCAGTCTGTGTGTAATGAATGAATATAATATACAAGTTTCACTTTTTGAATGGAATTAGTGAAATAAATCAACTTTTTGATGATATTCTAATTATTTGACCAGCACCTGTATATTCCCCCTAATTTGTAAATAAAGATTATTGAAGTAGGTTATTACAAATAAGTACTATTTCAGTCTTTCTATTTCAAAATTAATGCTTAATTTAACATTACTTTGTTTCTTTTTAATTATTTGTTGTTCTGAGTAAAAATAGTTTGAAAGTAAATTTTTCCAGTGTTCACAAAAAATATTTTTCAGTTTTTTTGTAACGTAGTCTATGTATTGCCTTGATATAGATGTTATATATGTATTTACATATATGTTAGGAAATTATAATTTCGTGCAAACTTTTTACTTCTAAAAACTATGATTTACCGTAAAATCACATGTATTTTCTTTTAAAATATAATTTAATTTTAATGTTTTTTTTTTTTTTTTTTTTAATGCATTACCTTTTATGGTAAGTTTAACAGTTTTTCCTGTAGCATTTTACTTTCTTTTTCCATTAAAATCATAAACATTTTTACTGTTACTGTAGCTATAGTTCGTCAGTCATGGCAAGCATATTCTTCGGATGCACAGTAAACATAATGGAAGAAGATGTGTATCTCAAATTAGACCTATGAATAATAATTCTGTGCATAAGCAGTAAACACAAAGTTCAGCTCTCGGCGTAGAGAGCAGAATCATGTTATTTGTAGATCGGAATAACGCATCGCCCCCGCCCCGGAGGGGGATGCTGGACGCGCTGCGTACCGATCATGATGATGATGATGATGATGTAATAATCGCACGCTCCGCTGGTTCAAGTGCACACTAGAATCCTCACGCTCGCGACCCGGCCAGAGTGATGTCATCATCAATACCGTGAACCGTGCTTAGGAATTTTCACCCCGCGTCCGTGCTGCTCAGCGCGGCCTCCATGAGGACAAACCCCGGGACTGCGGCGCTGATGGCTGTTGCGGTCGGGACTGCAGCAAGCTCCCTTCAGCATCACAGCTGCGACCCCTGCGCTCAGACAAGCGGCAAAATCCGTGCAACCGAAAGACGCGCGACAGCGTTCTATATGGAATATCTGTCGTCTTAACAGGAATTCAAACTCCGGATGTGACTGACAGCCGGTCGTTGTGCATCACCGATCATCTGCGCCCTTTTAGGACTTTTTTGGTTAGTGTCTACCCTTGAAAATCGGAGAAATCCGTCTTACTCGGTGCCTGTGCTCTCTTCCCCTCGCGCTTACCGGAGACTGTCCGCGCGCTGCGCACCCGGAGGCCACAAGTGCCTGTTTTCTCCCGCTAGATTTACCATTGATGGAAACTGATGCCCTGTTGCCTTTCCTCGTCCGTTTCTACCTCTGTAGCCGCTGTTTCTCCTGTAGTAACGCTACTAGGCCCCCGAGCCCAGCTAAACATCTCACATAATGACTCTTTGATGGATAAACTGACAAGAGCGGATCATTTATATTGTGTTTTGGTCTTTTGGATGTTGGCGTAGCGACTTTGCTGTGTGTTTTAACCTTCTCTGGATCCGACACCCGGGTGCGCGAGAAGGGCAGCTGTCTCGAGAGCAATAAACGCCCGTTATTTTAAGGGACCGCGCGCGCTTCTCTCTCAGGATGGCAAATGAACCCGTTATTCTTAATGTGTATGACATGGTAAGCTCATTAATTATTTCGTCTTTCATTCTTGACACTGGTTACCGTCAACCTCTCTCCTGGCTCTAATTTTGTGTAATTTTGCATGCAACAACAAATGTTAAGATGAACTATCAATGCACTGATGAAGACTTTAATATCTGGGTGGTCACAGTGAAGTGATAAAGAGTCTGGGTCGCTGACACGGAGGTTTCATTTTGAAAGCACGACTACAAACCTACTTTGCCTATGTGTAATACTAAGCATTGACAGCAGTATTGATGTGCGAGTCCAGAGCCGAGATGAGAGCGCGTGTGTTTCTCCTCCCGTGCTAGAGGAGGCGCTGTCACCCCATCACATCAAAACACTTTACAAGTACAGAACACTTGTGATCACAGATCTATAATATATAAATAAACATATACATACTATACATAAATAGAGGTCAGTGATTTTGGTAGGCTTAATCCTATTTTTATTTATTTATTTATTTTTAGCTTTTTATTAAATACTGCTTTTCACCAATGTACTAAAAACATGTCTGTAAATTACTAAATTTTATGCAATATTATGTCATAAAACATCAAGAAAATGACTTAATGAGTACATATAAGTGGACACTGTGGTGTTTATCAATTTATTTTACATTTAGATTAAATCAGAGGGGCGGGGCTAGGCTAGTATTTTTATGTGTACATTAAATCATGTTCTTCATGTTCTATTATTCATGAAGGGCAGCTGGTGCACTTTTTGGCCTCACACAGACATGTTTTCTCTGAATATTCACCCCTCCCCCTCCACTTTAAGGGTTATATTGTACAGTGTGGGTCAGGGTTGTGTAGCATTCATTGATTTTAATGCCTTATATATGCCTTATATATATATATATATATTAGTGCTGTCAAACGATTAATCGCGGTTGACAAAGTTTTTATTTATTTTTTGAGTTTTTGTGTAATGTGTATATTTATTATGCATATATAAATACACATACAGTAAGTATTTTGAAAATATTTGCATGTATGTATATGTATATATATATATTTATATTCATATAATTTATATTATATATAAATATATTTAACATATAAACGTAACATTTTTCTCAAATATATACATGCATGGGTGTATATTTATATATACATAATAAATATACACAGTACGCACACATATACTATGTAAACAAAACTTATTTTGGATGCGATTAATTGCGATTAATCATTTGACAGCACTATATATATATATATATATATATAATTTACTATAATTAAAATATGATTATATGAAGATCTCTTTCTCCCTTTTGCTCTTTTAGTACTGGATAAATGAATACACCTCCACTCTGGGTATTGGAGTCTTCCACTCAGGAATAGAGATTTACGGCAGAGGTACAGTGACCAATTAACTTTTTGCTGTTATTTAATTATTTAATGTTTTTTATTATTTATTTCATCAAACTCTAGACCTCTACTGGAACCATGGTTCGATTTGTAAAGAACTTTAAAAAAAGGCTGTGTCAGCTACAGTTAGTAGACATGGTAGTTGGTAGACATTTTGCCTATATATTTAGAGTTCCAAATAATAATAATAATAAAAAAACAATACTATGATAAAATGGGAGTAAAAATAATTAAGATGTGAATCAGCAGCTGAATATGAATGATCATTATAGCCACATTTAAAGGGATAGTTCACCTTCAGTTGCTGGTCCCCAATGACTTCCATAGTACCATATACTATATACTGGGGACCAACTGAAGGTAAACTATCCTTTTAAGTAAGGGGATATGTGATATGGCATCACTATTCTTGCTTGTTGCTGTACATGTTTTTATTCATTCAACTCAATCTGTATCATCTTTCTGCAATCTGAGCCTTGTCACTAGCAATTAAATGCATTATGTACCCTGTGCAAGCTTTGCAAATGGCTTGACTTCACCTACAAGTGGCAGTGGAGTGTTGTCTGTGTCTGTAGTGATGGAACACAACAGAGGAAGAAACATGCTGTAGCCAATTATTGGGGCCTCTGATCTGAGTCATAAAGTGACAGAGAACATGCTGTCTTTTTAAACTATTTCTTTCTTTTTTGTCCTTTCACACACACTGCTCAGCAGCATTGAAACTCTGAAGACTGAGCCATGATTCATTGGGATTTTTACAGAGCTTTAGCTTCTCTCTAATGGAGTGCTGCAGGGATGACATATTTTTGTAACCCAAAGCCTGGAAAGGAGTTAGCATTTTAGCACTTCCAGTTCCTAAATCCTGAAGTTTTTTACAATTTTGGTTAAATCACTCTTGCAAACTGTTCTAACACTAACTTTAAGAGAATTAAAAAAAAAATAAAGATTGAAAGAGTTGTCTTGAAGTCATGTGACTGTGGTGTATAGTTCATTTATACTTCAGCTTTTTACAGCTTTTTACTTCAGACCATAGTATTTAGGCTTCAAAATTCATAAAAGTTGTTTTCATTTGTGAAGATTATCATATGAACAAAATGTATAAGAATCATAAACTTCTGGGTTGATCTGCAAAACAATTGTCATTACTGCAGTGCTCTATACACATTTAAACATAAAAAGAAATTGCTCTGAGAGCCTGTCTCTGTAAATCAGGGATTAAACTGTTAAATAACTAATAACTATTATATGTAATACTGCAAATATTCTAAAGTCAGTATGAAACAGAAATTGTTTCCTGTTTTCAGGTATATCCGAGTAAAAAAGCTGCACAAATGACAATTTCCAGACTTTATACTTATAAAATTCCTAAGTGACAATCAAAAGATTTTCAAACCCCGTTTTAATGTTTGTTGTTTTGTTCCCTGTAGAGTTTGCATATGGCGGCCATCCATATCCCTTCAGTGGCATTTTTGAGATCAACCCTGGAAATGCCTCAGAACTGGGGGAAACTTTCAAATTCAAGTGAGTTTTTCACATATACACACACATTTAAGCCAAAAAAACAAACAACTCAAAAGTTGTGTTTCTTCTCCAGAGAGGCTATAGCTCTGGGTACGACAGACTTTGCAGAGGAGGACATTGATAAAATAATGGAGGAGCTGGGAAAGGAGTTCAAGGGGAACGCCTACCACCTGATGCACAAAAACTGCAACCATTTTTCTTCTTCGCTGTCTGAGGTCAGTATACTCCCCATACGCCTTTTTAGATAGGACTATGCTGTATATACAGCTTCACTGACTGGTGACATTCTACATTCTCAAATCACTTCATTCTCTCCATTTCTCTCTCTAGTTGCTGTGTGGTAGAGAGATCCCACGCTGGGTCAATCGATTGGCATATTTCAGCTCCTGTATTCCATTTCTGCAGAGTTGTCTGCCTAAAGAGTGGCTCACACCGCCGCTCCAGAGCCATATCAGCATGGGCCTTCGGAAGGAGACCACACACTCACACGATTCCAGCGACGACGAGCACTCGTCTGCCATGGAGGCGGCCGCTGGAACATCACACAGCTGCAGGCACACCCGCGTGTGATCTTACATATATATTTACACGCAGTATTACACTAATTTGAACACACATACACTTAAACCTCTGATCCTGCTGCTACAGCGCCTCCTGCTGAACTGGATGAACACCAGACCTCATGGCCTCTCTGAATGAGGAAATCAAAGTCATGTTTTTCAGTAGAGCCTACAGGAATTTAAAAACCTTGCAACGGTACTCTTAAAGTTTTAGAATTGTTTGATTTTTACTAAGATTTTAGAGAAATGAAAACAGTGTTTGCCATTTAGTATTCTCTCTCTTATAAATTCATAGGACAATATGAATGATGGGCGATCATAATGGACTGCCCCCTGCTGGTGTGTGACAACACTACACTACTGGCCCCTTCCTCATAAACCCTGAATTTTTTTCTTTTAATCCCATCTGGATGTTTTCCAGATTCAGCCGAGTTTGCTGTGTATTAAATTATTTTCTATTTTGTGATGGAATAAGCGTGTCATCTGAAGAAGAACTTACATTCATAACCTTATTTTTTTCCTTGGTGACTTTAGTAATATTAATCTGCTTTAATTTAATTATATGATGTCAAACTAATGTCATCTTTGGTTTACATTCATTTAATTTTAGCTCTCTTTTTTTATATTTTATTGCAAGGTTTGCAATGAATTTTCTCTAAAAAGGGCCGATGACACCCCGTGTCACACACACTGACAGCAGTTGGAAATTGCAGCCTTATAACTGTAAGCCATTGATATGCTGGACTCAACTGAAACAAAAGACCCCTGTTGTTCAGTCATCGAGGACACAAAAGGGGCATTTGTGACGGTGATGTTGAGGTGGTGGGTGGGAACGTGTGGGTGGGGTCTGCACATCAGGTCTGGTATCAGTACTGTATAACAGTTGTGATTGAATGCAATGTCTGAGTGATTAAGAGAAAGGGAGTGTTGCAAAGGTGTTAATGGTTATTTCTCTTGACTTTAGTAATTGTGGTTTCTGGCTTTTAAAAGTGCAGACTGGAGAGAGTAATGTTGTTAAAATGAATCATCCACACCTCACTACATTACTTTTGCACAATTTTTTGCCCTGGTTTTCAGTCTGGAGTAGTCAACGGTAGTTGCCAAAAGTCAGCTCCAGATTTCACAGAAAACAGTATGATGGTCACAGGCTCAAACTTTTTGCTTCAGACTATGATTCCATCCAGTCGGAGGATCAAACATGTTTGAGTTGCGTTCAGCATGACTTGTAAGTGTGTCATGCTCAGTTGTTTAGTGTAGGATTCCCAGTTTTTCTCTGTAACCATTTAGAAAGCCGGCAAGCTTAAAATGTCTGGTGTTTTAAGATCTGTTCAGATTTTAAAAGTTATGAAATGTATGCCGGCCTCAACAGTAATTTAAGGCCACAACTAAAGGTTGTAACGTCTTTCCAGTCTTCAGGCAATAGACCTTAGTAAAGGTAGACACCATATCTAATTTTTCACAAATGAAAATAAAACAGGGAGACATGTACAGATTATTTAATAGGTTGATTTTTTATGGTCCTATGGCGATTTTCAGTTGCTTTAGCCACAAGAAAAGCATTTTTTCAGTATTTTGCCAGTCGATGGACCAACAGCAAAGTTAAAAATATTTAAATGAGCTAATTTGTAAAAAAATAAATAAATACATATGGTGTATACCCTGACTATGATCCATATCAGAGTAAATTATACATCTCTCAGTATTATTTTGACCTTCTGTACCATTTTGCCTGTCAGAATTTTCTCATGAAGCCCATCTTCTCTCAGGATGGCATGGTATTGTAGATGGCAACACGGGTGTTTCATGAGTCAAATCTATAGGAAATATGTTTTTGGTGACATTTATAAAACTGAATTTTATATTTGGAATATGGTTCTATTTACTGTTTTGTCAAAGATATTATCAACCTGTAGAGCCTAATTCTTATGATTCTTATTTACAACTGACATCTTTTACTGGTTCAGCGAAGACCGGTTTTTGTAGGCATTAGTATGTCTTGTTTTGATGTGATGGACAATTTCAGACATTTACAGATGAATAGAGAATAAAGAAATTAAAACTTTTTTTTTTTAAATTATTTTCCCAAAATTTCATTGCTGTCACTGGGTGGAGAGGGACAATTCAATTAATTAAATTAATTCACACCTAATACCAAGAATCAGTGTTCTCGTGTGACTCCTGATATGGTCAGCAGTAAAGATAAACAGATCATGTGACGCTTTCCGTTTCCAAACTGGATCAATCCAGTTCCAACTCAACTGTGTAAACCGAACTCACATGATAAAAGTATAAAGTCTAACAATAAAGAGTATTACAGCACTTCATTCGATTAAATAATTTATCTTGTATAAGTATATAAGAAATCGTGAAATTACCATTTTCAATACGTTTACGTACTCATGCACGAGCCTCGCCGCCATTACCCTCCCCCCTTGCGCGTGAACACGCATATAAATACGTCTGCGCGCGGCCGCTTTCTTCAGTCTCGAGGCCAACGCCATTTTGTCCTGCAAGCAGAGGTGAGAAGGCGAAGCTGAATTTGTTCAAATACACGTTGTTTTAGATGTATTGCTAGTTTAGTGTTTTGTTTTAACTTTGTTAATGCGAAATCAGTTCGTTTTAACAATATTTTGTCAGTTTTTATGGTTTGACGTCGAGTAAATTTATCTGCGCATGCTGCTTAAGTTAGCGTTAGGCCTCAGCCGCACGTCTGATCCGTGTTCATTAATCGTGATGTATTTTCTCAAAGCTGACTTAAATTTTTTTTACTGACTTAAAGTTATTCGTGGTTTATAGCAACACCGTGTGTTTGACATTATATGGGGTGTGTATAAGTTACTAATTTTTATCAATTCAGTGGTTCTACACCGTCAACAGGCAGTAAGCTAGATGTTTTTGTTTAAAGCGTTTTTTTAAATGAGTTTGTTTAACGTTAGCTGAAGGACCCCCTTGTTGCAGAAAACCTTATTGTAATTCCACGAATGTTTTGCGTGTTCATTACGACTTGCGTGGACTGACTGGATAAATGATTATCCAGTGTTATACCGTGTGTGACCAGCAGGCACACAGATGCGGTTTTTCCTACAGATCAAAGTACGTGTTTGCCCGATTGTTGATTAACAGCATGTTCATGCTCTTGCCCCAGATATCCCTGAATCTTTCATCACCATGAGTGGATGTCGTGTGTTCATCGGCCGTCTGAGCCCTCATGCTCGGGAAAGAGACGTGGAGAAGTTCTTTAAAGGTTATGGACGCATTCGGGAGATTAACCTGAAAAACGGGTTTGGCTTTGTGGTAAGCATTGACGCTTTTCAGAGGGTCTTTTGTGTGAGGTGATGGTGAAATCTTTCTTACTGCCCCCTGCTGTCTGATTTTCACAGGAGTTTGACGACCACAGGGACGCAGATGACGCAGTGTACGAGCTGAATGGAAAAGAGCTGTGTAGTGAGAGGTGAGACTAAATCCAGAGTGGTTTAGGCCATCTGCTTAATGTAGATTAGACTTGTTTCATGCTGTTGAAGTCAGCTTGAAATTAAAATGCACCCTATTTTGTAAATGCTGCTTATAAATCTTGTAGAGTACTTCCACAAGTTCAATAGGGATTCTTTTCCCCCAGTAGGTTCTAATAATTGTTTTTCAAAGTAAAACAAGGTCTTGGGTAAATATAATTGATAGTGGATATTTTACTCTGATGTTAAGTTACACACTCATGCTAAAACTGCAGCGTTACACATTTGAAGCAGTTGTTTGTTTTATTTGATTATTTTAGGGTCTTTTTTTTACCATGAATTGAAACACCCATCTTATAACCCTTTAGAACAGTGGTTATTGAAGTGTGGGAGTGCCCGCATTAAAAGAAAGCCGTAAATGGGTGCTGTTCATTCAGAAGCTTTGGGGAGGGGGGGGGGTTGTGACCAAAGAAGTCTCAGAACCACTGCTTTAGAAACCTTCTGAAGGAACCCATGGTGAATTAGACCTTTAGGTTTTGACATAACAGTTGCTGCACTTTGTGACCAATCTGCATTAATAATAAAAAAAAAAACACTTAAACCCTGTCCCCACAAGCTCTCATTCATTTGCCTTTTGAGTGCAACACCCACATCTCAAAATAATCAACTGATTCATAGAAAGTCCCTGGCCTACTTTAAGTCTTTTATACTAATGTATATCACAATACAGAAGAAAAAATGTTCTACTTCAATTTCATGACATTAATGGTTTTTCTTTTAACCCCAGGGTGACCATTGAACATGCCCGCTCTCGCCGAGGAAGAGGTGGCGGCCCAGGAATGGGAGGACGTTTCTCTCCACGTTTTGGAGGGTATCGTAAATCCCGCAGTGTGGGTTCCAGGTTAGCAAGCATTGTGAGTGCAATCAAATGTCATTTGTTGTGATATAGTGCAAGTGAATTAATCTCTGCCCTTCTATCAGGTATGGACCACCCGTGCGCACGGAGCACCGAATCATTGTGGAGAATCTCTCCTCTCGCATCAGCTGGCAGGTGAGCATCCTGAGCTGTACCAACAGAGCAGCGTAGCAGCCTTCTGTTGTTGCGATTCATCATCCCTGCACTTCTTTTGCATTTGACATCAGTACAACCTCACAAACAATTAGTTATCTTTATTACTGTTTAATTGGAAATAATTTTTTTTTCTCTTCTCTTCACCTCAACCAAACTTTACTTAAGTAAAAATGATGACTGTAATGTTGAAAGGTTCTCTAACCCAGACCCATGTTTTTCAAACCTTTTCTTTAACAGCTGTGCTCTGGTATTCTTTAATTGGAGTTGCATGCACAGCCTCCGAGGTGCATAGCGCCCTCCCCTGGTTGTGTTCTGAATAGTGTCCCTGTGGTGCCTCACCCGACACGCAGTGTCTGCCGGTCTAAGTCTTGGCTGGGTTCGTAGCGCCATACAGAACCGTAGCACAGGATAGCCTTAGAGGAGCTGGGTAGCTGCTCTCTGGAGGATCTGTGATGTCAGATCTGCTCCATCCCTCCGATCTGCTGTTTGGGTCTTAATCTGTTGGTGCTGAAGCGGGGAGGGGTGCAGGGTTTTGGCCCCTCCCCCATCCTCTCTCTCTCTCTGGTGGGGTCCGTTCTTACGGAGGCCGGATGGGTCGAGTCCGAGGTCGTTTTAACGCTTCATTGCTTCCGTTTGCTATTTGGACAAGTGGCTCTTTGCTAATGCCTTCTGTGGTTTTGAACGGTAAGTAGCTCATCACACTGGATAGTTACACGGTTAAGAGGGTTCTGTCACTTTAAATCTGGAGTTAGTTGTACAGGGAAAAAGATTGCCGGTAGGTAGTTTTGAGATTTGCACAAACTCTAATTAACAAAATGAGAACCTGTTCTCAGGAACTAGCTGTAGTCAGGCGTGTCTCCATCTGAGGGCTTTGCTTCCTGCTGTTTTACACAATCTAAATGAGATTTGTGTTGCCGAAAACGCTCCGGTACTATTATAACTGGGACAAATATCCGGTAAGATGACATCTGTTGAGGGAGCTTTCTACAGGTGCACCAGTGCACACTTTAGAGCAGATGCTGCAGAATGCAGTGTGTGTGTTTTAATGTGTGGGTGCCAAAGTGCAGTGTGTGACTCAGTGCTTTTGGTTTTCTCTGAAAATGTCATTAAGTGCTTTCTGTGCTTTCTGCAGGATCTGAAGGACTTGATGAGGAAGGTGGGAGAAGTGACCTTTGTGGATGCACACAGGACCAAGAAGAATGAGGGGTAAGATTGCACAAGATGTACACATCAGACTGTGTTCTGACTGTTACATGAGTTTAATGCAGTTGTCTTTGTCTTACAGGGTGGTGGAGTTTTCTTCACACAGTGATATGAAGAATGCCATTGACAAGCTGGATGGAACAGATCTGAATGGACGCAAACTCAAGTTGTACGAGGATCGCAAGAGGGAGTATGTACCAGACAATCTCACATTGACTTTAAATTGCAAAGTTCTCACAGGCTTTCTTTAGGTCTTAAAATTTGCCCCACCACAATTTGAGGCCTTAAGGTACTAAGTCAAAGCAGATTGTAAAATTATTGGGGAAAAATTGGCTTGAAATTGTATTTTACAAATTAGTGATGCTAATACAATTGTGTGCTCCCTCAACAGTTAAACTTAAAGAACAAATTGACATTGCGTTCCCATTTAGTTCAGTCTAACACTTACCTTTATGAAACCAGCAGATACCCTGACACAATCTTAACCTGTTTTCTTCTCTCTGCAGTCGTAGTAGGAGTCGTTCCCGCAGCAGGAGCAGCTCCCGTTCCCGCTCGCCCAGTCGCAGTCGCACCCCTGAGCGTGGAAGCAAGCGTTCTCGCAGTCGCTCAGTCAGCCGCACCCCAGAGAAGAAGAGCACCAGCAACCGGTCTCCTTCCCGCTCGCCGTCTCCTCCGAGGAAACAGAGCCGCTCCCGATCTGCCTCTGCAGAGAGTCAACACTGAAATTAATTGTGTATGTGTGTGTGTATGAGCGAGACTGAGCTTTTTTTTTTTCTTCACTTATTAATGTGGCATATGTCATTGTGCTACTTTAGTGTAAATTACTTTGAGTTGAATGGATGAGTGTATGAAGATGTTATGATTTATTTCTTATGCTGAAGAACTGGGTGGGTTTAAGTGATAATGGAGTGGGTTAAGACTAGATATTTTTCACTGTCTTGTTTTGTTTGTTTTCTATTTTTATTTGATCAATATCAATCCTGGAGTACTTCTGTAGAGAACTTAAATGTATGTGGGTTTTATTTCTCAAACTCACATGTTAATTTTTGTTTGAGTCTTTATGGTGGTTCAACAGAAGGTTATGCCTGTATATACACTCTGGAATAAAGTATATTGGTATTTGGCAGAGACATTTTGAAGTGTTTATTCTAGTGCCCTCAAATGTGCACTCAGTTTGATTCGTGTGCCTCGGCGTTGGTTAGAAAAACTGAAGCTTAATATCTTAACATTAACTTATCTCTGACTTGCTGTAAAATTGCTTGTCATTATGCATGAGTCACTGAAGATTTTGAAGTTCAGTCTCTGCTGATTTTAAGCACAGTCCACTAGGTGATGCTGCTTCATAGTTTGCAAAAGTCCAAAGTCTAGACTTATACACAGTTTTACATGATCGTCACATTTTAGAAGCTGAGTCTTGGATTGGTTACTAGGAGAGATCAAAAGTGAATTTTGACTTAAAATTGATTTGTAAAAAAAAAATGAACAGATCACCTGTTTTAAGAGTTTCTGTATCAAACGGCGATCTTTTTTAGTTTAATTGACTGATTACAAAAACTACTGAGCGGTTGCATGTCTGTGAGACTCCATACATTTCCCATCTAGGGCCTCAACATGTACACAGCACAGGAACCGGGAGTTATTGATTCAGTCAATACGGTATGAGAAGCACACTTCAAACCTGTATTTTATAAATTGATCTCTGTTGCTATGAGGATCCTGGCAACCACATATTGAGAAGTATGAACGGGAGGCGATATTGTAACATCTGCAGCGTCCAAGGACAAAGCACCCAACCTCCATACCTCTACCGGTCCTTCATTCTTTTCGCTCATAAAACTAGTGTCCTCCGTGCACTGCGACGCTCTCGTCCTCAAGGGCAAACAGATTAAATCAAACTGCAAACAAACAACAGAAGTGCTTTGAGATCAGATGGCTAATAGCAATTTGTGCATTACTGATGAGAATACGCTAGTTGTTTGAGAAACACATACACATTGCACACATAGCGTTGACAAGTTGGAGAACAGTTCTTTACAATGCATACAACTGGAACAGCTTGTCCTTTTGCTCATTCAATAACACGTTGTCATTGACAATAGCTGCAGCGTTTTATAGACAGCAAAAAAAATAAAAAAAGGAGGGGAATAGGGGTGATAATTTTACCTCATGGTTTAGTTTAGAATTAATTTTACAAGTTAAAAAAGCTATCACACAATTATCCTTGTGGGAAGATCATTTTAGAAATAAAACCAGAAAGGACAACGTGAGCATGATGCTCCACACTTTTAATTACACATTTTTCTAATTACATTAAATTTAATTTAGAACAAATTTGTATCTACATGATACAAATGTTGCATTATTTGAACAATTGCAAAGTTTTATTACATTTTGTTGCTCTTCTATTGGGATCAGGATCATCCTTAATTTTTTTAATATGATCATATTATCATTATAGAATGCTACTGTTATGATATAAGTGAAATAGATGTCCAGGATACTGGACATTTGGAATAGCAAGATAATATAATATAATTATTATATATATATATTAAAAAAAAAGATATCTCTGAGATAATATTTAAAATTTTATTGGCCCATATTAACATCCATTATTGTTATTTTATTTATATTTTATCTTGACTAACTTCATTATGCAGTAGATTCAATAAATGCTCCATGCTTTCTTTTTTGCAGCACTGGTAGAAATAAGCAAGTCCTATACTTCCAGTAGGCTTAAGTCCAAATGCCCAGTACTTGTAAGCACTATAATACTATAATATTAATAATTATACTGGATTATGATAGGCTGTACAATCCCAGCATGACGTAACTGTTCATTTATAAACAGCACTAGATACTTTCACTACAGTTGTCCCGTTATTTGCTGGCCATCCAGAGTGTGCGAGAGCGCAGATGCGCCAGTCGCTGGTACAACCCGGGGTCACGTGACTTCCTGCGGCGAGTGACTGCTGCTGCTGCTGCTGCTGCAGTTTCTTGTCGCGAGCGCTCGGTGCACGGTGTGGAAACTCCGAACCACAGCGGCATGAAGCTGCGCGCAGACACCGCACGAGAATCGCTGCGCCACCCGTGAACGGTAACCCGGCTCGGTAGAGCAGCGGATTAACAGCGGGAAGGATTTAGTTCCAGCGCGTTCCTGAGGAAGAAGTTTGCTCACTGTGTCGGTGGAGGTGAACGGGACACCAGTCGCGAGCATGGCGGAGAGAAGTGGCCGGTTAAGCTTCCCCGGGAGCGGGGCGCTAAACAGACCGGTGCCTATGAACCTGTTCGCCACCTGGGAGATAGACGGATCCTCTCCTAACTGCATCCCCAGGTGAGAGTCGCGCGAGATCGGTGGACCCAGGTGGGCTGTTTGTCAGCGGGCGGGCAGGTGCACGGGGACAGGGAGTGGTGTGTCTGTGTGAGACAGAGAAAGGGTGTGTGAACTAGTTAGACTATCATTCTGGTGCACTGATCCAGCACGTCTGATTGGACGGGTGTCAGCATCGGATCACAGTGGCACAAATCCAGTGATGTTCTGCTGATTTAGTAACGCTTTTCTGTCATTCACCATTAATTGTTAAAATGTGACCCGATTACTCTTTGATCATTACAGTTAGTCTTTTAGAGATAATAATAATTAATTATTATTATTATTATTATTATTACTAATTTCCGTTATGCTCGGCGCGATCTGACAGTTCTGTTCTGACCGCGAACACAAACAAACTCTTTGGCCTTTGTGACGTCAGGGTTCTGTTCTCGCGCCGTGAGGTGGCACGCGCGGCTTGTTATGAATCGGTTTTGCCGGAGGGGTCGAGCTGTCATCAACACGGGCCGGTGTCGTGCAAAATAACCCAGTGGATCTACTAGATGCACGGCCACCGGAACAAAACGTTCTGACCCAGTGTTTCAGAGACTGCTGCTTCTCTTATTTGCTCTCATGAGTCATCAAAGTGTTCTCTTTCTTTCTTTCTAAGCCACACATTAGATCAAAACAGAAAAGCTACTAATAAAACGGGCTTGACTACCAGCGTATGTGTGCTGGCATGCAGGTTGTTTTTGTTTCTGTTCCATATAATAGTTATGATGAACTATGGGTGTTGTCTGCAAATGACCTTTAAAAGATAGTTTACCCATAAAAGAGAATTCTGTCTTTAATTACGCACCCTCCTCACTTACAGGAGAAATTAAAGACTGTAATGGTCATTTTTTTTTCACTGCAGTTGCAAAAAATGGGGACTGGAGCTTTCAAGCTTCAAAAGCTGTCATAAAGTGGGCCCTATGAAGATGCCTTCTGAAGCCACGCGATAGCTTCGTGTGAGGAGCAGTTCAAAGTGAAAGTCTTTTTCCTTGAACAAGTCATTCTTTTGAGTCTTGACGTTTTAATGGATTGGTTTATCAGGTTCACAAAACCAGTCTCTTTACCATTTGGATTGATCAAGTTCTTGAGTTCAACTTGCTGACTAAATGATCCAGTCTAAATGAAGGTGATGATTTAAAAAAAATTTAAAAAATTTTAACGACCTCTCATGAATGCTTATAGATTGTATTGCTTTTATGTTGCTTATTTGTCATTTTGGAGATTGGCGGTCCTACACTGTAAAAATATCCTTTTAAATATGAAGTGAAATGACATGCATAAATATGCTTGCACTGTAATAAATACTGTGACAATGTTTCTGGTATTATGAGATGCCTGTGTATTTTATAATAATTGTATATTTTATTAAAATGAACTACCAAAATCCACTTTATAGATTAACATGTATCACCATAATAATACAGGTGGCACAGTAGAAAGCCACATGATGAATATTCTTCACAAATTCACCTTTTGTGTTACACAGAATGAAAGTTATTCAGGTTTTGAACAACATGAGGGAGTGAAATGACAGAATTTTCATTTTCTGGTGAACTGTTCCTTTAAAACAACCTGAACTGGAGCAAATGGTGAGATGGATGGGGAATAAAGAGAGAGAGATGTGCCTTATGAATTCTTGATCATAATAAAAGATTCACAACTGTACCACAGGCTCATTTTCCCTCAGGCCCTTTGTCTGCCTGATGTATGTGTGTGAGGAGCACGACATTTGACCACAGAATTCCTACAGTTAATTATGAGTTAATTTAAAGGTCTGTTCTGTGCACATAATTGAAGCTGTGAGAAACAAGTCATCTTATCACAGTGAGACACACTCATACATCTCTGTCATAAAAATGACATTAACTTTAGTTTTTAATGAGCTAATTAATGAGCTACAGCATCTGGTCTTCTGAGCTTTTCTGTAGGATTTTCCCCTAGGGCTTACACTGCAGTGGGTGTGGCCTTGTTTGGAGATGCTGTCTGATTGGCTGGGCCTGACGTGGCGGGCGCGTCCCTATCGTAGGACTGGTTTTCTTATTTTTGGCTGTTAGGGAGCTGTGAATATATTATCTTGGCAGCACTCAGAGATGTTTTGCCAGTTTTCTAGTGAATATTTGAGTCATTGCAGTGTTGCTATTGTTAACTAAAAATTAACTAAAAAGTATTGAAAATTGTTAAATCAAAATATTAATAAATACTATAGTAGTGTACAAATAATACTAAAGCAACAGTGATTCATTGGTTTGTTTGTTTGATATATAAAACCCCATTAAAACACACACACACATACTTGAATTTGTGGTTTACGGAGACTCTCCATGGGCGTAATGGTTTTTATACTGTACAAACCATATTTTCTATTGCCCTACACCTAAACCTACCCCTTACAGGAAATTACTGGCAATTTTTGAGTTTCATAAAACACCGTTTAGTATGTTTTTGTTTTTTTTAAGCCTTTTGTTTTACGGGGACACAGGAAGTGTCCTCATAAACCATGTTTACGTTGTAGTACCCATGTCATTATACACATTTGTGTCCTCGTAAACCATATATATATACCAGTACACACACACACACAGTGGTGTTTTTTAAATTTCTTTTTTTTTTTTTTTTTTGTGAAAGATGCATCAGTCACTCAATGTGTTCAGCTTTTGTGTTTTTGTCAGGCTTCATCCCTTGTCTTTACTTGAGTGTTAAGTGTTTTTGTTTTTTAAGTGAGCATATATATGTGTATATATGTATGTGTGTGTGTTGAGTGTTTTAAAGAGAGATACTTTGCATCCTACAACCACATCTAAATTTGTGACCTCTGGAGATTGTGGGTCAGTTGTCAGCTTGAAGTGTTTGTGGTAGGTTGAAGCGTAGATCTGTAAGCAGCTGTTCTGAATGCAATTTCAAGCCGTTGATCTCTCTTGATGTTTGATTTTGTCAGAGAATAAGAGGATGAATGAATTTGTATTGAATGACAAGAATCGTCATCATTCAGATTACACACTGCAAAATAGGTCACAACACCTTGAGTCTGAAGCCTGTGTGACTGTTGTGTTATGGCAGATTTGATAGATTTAAAAGGGCTTAATATTAGCTCACTGTAGCTGCCATAATCCTCACGTTCAATTAAGCTGTCAGAGCGGACACATTCGGACTGGTTCAGTCCCGCTGAAGTCAGTCAGAGAGTATCGGAGTGTAAGAAAACAGAAGGTAACTGAACGCTACAAAACACAGAAATGTCAACTACGAATAAAATAGTTATAGCAGAAAGGCACTTCTGTTGTTTTACTCATTCACTTTTCAGTCCAGGATGTGAATGTGAAGTGTGTTGATTTGTAAATGTGTGTGTAATATGATGTTTTGTGCTGTAACTGGATTGTAGAAAGCAGTCTTGTTATTGTTAAACTAAAACTATTAAAAATCATTTTCATTAATTGAAATCAAACTGATATGTGAATATAAGATGAAGATGAATTACTAAAATTGCTAAAGGCACAGCTGAAGTAGAAGTTAAATCTATATACAAATATTAAAAAGCTAATAAAACCACATAGCAAAATTACTAAAACTTAAACTAAAATTGAAATGAAAAGTGAAAATTTCAAAATAAAAGCTAATTGAAAATGTTATAATAGTATTAGGAAGTTATGAGGTTTTTGGAGGTTATGCTCATATCTTGATAAATGAAAATGTTCTTGTTCTTTTGAGTTTATAGTACACTGAAAATGTGCAGTTTTAATCAAAAATTTCTCCATAAAGTCTAAAACTGTGGTGCCAAAATGGCTTGTTTCTGTCATCAGAAACCTAAACTTATTAACACATGGCCGCCCACATTTACACATCAACAACGCCTATTCAGTGTTGAGCGTGGCCTGTCCAGTCACGTTGAGGTAATACTGAGGGACTAGCAAAGATATTATTAGGCCTAAACACCAGAAAACGTATTTATATTTAACTATAGATGATATCAATGGCAGATTTTACAATTCCATACTATTTTGTCTAAATAAATAAAAAATAAAGCATTACAAACTAAAATCAGTAATTTTAGTGAATGTAGGCATCACAACAATATAATTTAATGGATATTCATTTTGAAATTTGCTATCAATTACATTTCACAGTTCTAAATGATTCATGTTTTTACATATTAACTTTAAGTGAGTGTTCGCCTACATGATGAAAAGATAATCCTAATAGTAAAAATAGGGAAAATAAACACTAGGCCTATTAAACACCCAGTTTGAACTAATACATTTAAGAAAAACCTCTAATATTGTCTGATATATCCTGAGAGTAGAATTCCATTCACCAGCAGGAGCTTATTCTTTATAGTGACGCTGTGCTGCTGACTGTGTACACGGCCCCATTATGGTCTTTTGTATCTTCTGAAGTGGGCATCGTTTTCACTAAAACAATAGAAATCTCTCTCTCTCTGATTGAACAGGCTGTGCTAGGCTGTCATATTTGTGTGTGTTGGTGGAGTGTGTGCTGTGTTCTCACCCAGAGGGAAGAAACAGTCATGGCTTTGTCTTTAACGCACCCACAGCCATTCTTACACACACACTAACAGGAGCGGGGTAAATAGGCGTATTGTTTATATGGTAAAGTGCTGTTTTGTTTTGGAGCGTTTTGTTGTGTATTTTGTGTGCGTTCTTGATTCGGAGGGATAGCAGATGCTTTTACTTGAAATCTCTTTAATGGGACAATGAATGACGGTGCAGCTCTTTTATAGCACTGTTATGGCGCTGTTCAGTCATGATGTCCATTTTGTAGGTTAACCTAGAGGACTAATTTGCTATGTTCCCTCAGGAATTTTTACTGGGTTTTTAGAATAGTGCTTTTCAATGTGTGTGAAAAATAAGGTTACTTTAAGTATCTTATTAAATTAATTAACTACAACAAAGATTTTTGGTAGTCAGTAACTATTTATTTATTTATTGGATAAGAAATTATATTTGACAATTTATTCAGTAAGGACACTTTAAATTGATCAAAATTAACAGTAAAGACATTTATAATGTTACAAAAGATTTCTATTTCAAATAAATGCTGTTCTTTTGAACTTTTTATTCTTCAGTGAAACTTAAGTATCATGGTTTCCACAAAAATGTTAAAGGGATAGTTCACCCAAAAATGAACTCATTCTTATGTTGTTCCAAACCCTTAAGACCTTTGTTTGTCTTTGGAACACAAATTAAGATATTTTTGATGAAATCCGAGAGCTTTCTGACCCTCCATAGACAGCAATGCAACTACAACGTTCAAGGCCTAGAAAGGTAGTAAGGACATCATTAAAATAGTCCATGTGACATCAGTGGTTTGACCGTAATTTTATGAAGCTACAAGAATAGCCTACATTTTGTGTACAAAGAAAAAGAGAATAACAGCTTTATTCAAAAATTTACTCTCTTCCGTGTCAGTCAGTCGGTCTTTGTCGTGCATTCACGAGAGTACCATGATGTATGTGAATAAATCAATCAATTATTACTTCGGTCCTCACAGACAGCTTTTCACAAAATAAATAAATAAACATAATTACCGAAAAAGGTGTAGGCCGAAGCCTTGCTTATTATGCCTACCCTTTATACATGGTTAACTGATGAGCGACACTTTTCACTAAGTTGGATAATACAAGATAAACAATATTACATAAACATTTCCCAAAGTGTACATGAATAATTCAAAACAAACATAACAAAAATACACATTCCAGCTATTACTTCAATATTTTAACAATACATTCATAATTTATTTATACTGAGTCATATAATTATTTATCACCTTATTTTTATACAATTTCTTAAATTGAATTAAATTACAACAAGTATTCTCTTAGCTCATGTCACTTGGACCATTTTGACGATGTCCTTACTATCTTTCTGGGCCTTGAACGTGGCAGGAACCTTGCTGTCTATGCAGGATCAGAAAGCTCATCAAAAATATCTTAATTTGTATTCTGAAGATGAACGACAGTCTATTACGGGTTTGGAACATCTTGAGGAGGAGTAATTAATGACAGAATTTTTGAGTGAACTATCCCTTCAAGCAGCACAACATTTTCAACATTGATGATAATAATAAAAAAAAATCTTAAGCATCAAATAAGCATATTAGAATGATTTTTGAAGGATCACGTGACACTGAATACTGACTGCTGAAAATTCAGCTTTTCCATCAAAGCAATAACTTATTTACAGTTATTTTAAATTGTACAATTTTATTAATACGACTGTTTTTACGGTTTTTGGTCATATATATAAAATTCACCTATATGTTTAATATAACTATTTAGAATTTCTCTGTACATATGGCAGGAAATGAAGTGAGACTTCTTGCACAAACGCACACTCCCACTCCCACACCCCCTCCCACACACACACACACACACACACACACACACACACACACACACACACCAGTGCACAGCTATCTGCTTACTCAGCACTTACAGTCGGATGGGGGGTAGTTGTGTGTGTGTGTGTGTGTGTGTGTGTTTTGCTCTCTATTTGTGTTTGGTTCTCATTCCTTCAGATTCCAGTCTGGTCAAGTCTGAAGGTTTTTTAAAAAGGACTGTGACATAAGTACACACACACACACACACACACACACACCTCTTAAAGTCAATAGCCAGTCATTTAGAATATAAAATTCCTCTGACTATGTTCTGAATGTTTGCTGATGTCTCATTTTACACCTGCATCATATAAAATCACCACGCAGAAACTTCAAACCCAGTTCATAAGGTTCTGTGAAAAAAGCCTACAATGTGGTGTTTGATGGTTTTTGGAAGAGCTGGTGTCTGCATTTGTTAATTATTTGCATGTGGTGAAAAATAAAGCCGATAATCCTGCTTCTGGTCTGAAGAAACATACAGGCTTAGAACAACATGAGGGTGAGCCATTGATGACAGTTTTTGGTGAACTGTTCCTTTAAAGTCACCTAGATCCTTCTTCATAAACCAAGTACCTTCATTTGCATTGATATTTTTGTGCTGAAATTGTTTAGATGGATTTATTTTAAACTCTGTTGATTAAAGTCTATTAGCAGTGCAGCTCTTTGTAAAGACTGATCATCAACATCACTGTGAGGTCCAGAGATTCAGAAGATTCCAGAGCAAAACTGGCATCTGAGCACACCCTGAAGAACAGATGCCTTACACCCCGGGGATTCTGGGAGTCTGTGCACCAAAGACAAAAATAGCTGGTTTGTGGACCATGACCTGCTCTTTCCCAGAAGCCCCGGTGTGAGCCAGCAGCAGTAGGGCTTTGAATTTTGGTTATCAAGAATGCAAAACTAGCACGAATATCCTGATCACGTGTGCATGACCACACTGCAGTGGTGCACATCGGTTTTGTGTTTAAGTAAAGCTGTGGCCAACGTGAATTCTCCATTCCTGATCATTGCAGGTGTGTCTGTTTGTTGTGCAAAGACAGAAAGTAACACGGCGTTCAACCGAACACTGGATATGAAAACAATGCACCACTGTGTAAACATATACGTACAAATAGAAAATATCAGTTCACAATTTTCAGTCAGCTGCACTGTTTTCTGTTCTGCATTTCAGATCTGGTATTTTATTAGTCTTATGTAAAGTGTGCAGGACTTTAGGTCATATGCAAGAGGGTTGGGTCACAATGGTTAACGAATTATCCAGCTAGGCATTTAGTGAGGACGACAATATTTTTTTATAGCCATACATATTCAGATAGACGTCTTTAACCACTGTGTCATGTCTCACACTGTTTTTTTTTTTTATTGTCCTGGCTGTATTATTTGATCGAAATGATAGTTATTTAACATATATTTTAAAATGTAATTTATTTCTGTAATGGCAAAGCTGTCTTCAGTGTTGCCTCCTTTAGAAATAATTTTTATATGATAATTTTGTGCTGTAGAAACATTTCTTCTAATTTTCAATGTTGAAAATGGTTGTGCTTGATGTATTTTTCCCATGAGATATATTTTGTCATGATGAATATTTAATCAGGATTCTTTTATGAATAGAACAGCTTTTATTTAAAATATAAATATTTTGTAAGAATTATGTCTTAATGCACTTTTCATCAATTTAATGCATCCTTGCTTAAGTGTTAAAAAAAAACACTTAACAAAAGTAGAGATGGTTTGGCAATATAAAATACAAACATTTTTGTTTTGTTTATCAATAAGTAGTCCATCTGTAGAAATAACGTATAGGCTCTATTAGGATAGGTGATCGTTTCTCAGCTTATATTAAAATGACATACTGACATAGCCACAGATTATAAGCATTCTTCTGCTGTCTTTAAAATGAATGCCACTTTGTTTGATATTTTCTTATGTGATGATGATAAAGCATCAAGTGTGTCACAAGGACATGCCGTTGTGTACATAGGTGCATTTTTGTCAGGCATTTATAATATTTTAAACAAAGACTTGCATTGTGCTACAGGAGATGTTTCTGCAGCAGGAACAACTCAGTTCTTGTGTTTCTAATCAGCATTTTTGTGTGTGTGTGTGTGTGTGTGTGATCCAGTGAGAAAGTAGGAAAATGTAGGTCAGTTGTTTTTACAAGGGAAGGAGATGCATGTGCATGTTGACTCAAATGTTTTCAGCATGTGTTAGTCTTTAACTGCAGTTTGTCAACACACACACACATCTGCAACTAATGAGCTGAATGAAGCCAAGCGAGTGTGTCCAGAGAAACGTGTGCTTGTGCTCAGGTGAAACACAGAAGGATTGTTTGCATCGGTTTAGGTTCTCCTATCTCCATTAAAGGCTTAGGTTAACTCGATCTCTCCTGTCTGTCTGTCCGGTTTAAGAGGATCAGTGGTCGTTTGTTCTGTCTCTCTGTCATACACAGGTCAGGGACTCCTGTAATCTCACCAGGGTGAAATGAATTCAGATCTACTGTGAGTGAATTACTGTTTATATAGTCCATATCTCTCTCTCACACACATGCACAGTTTTATTGCAGTAGTTGGGACAGATTACAGTGCAGGTTATCTCGACTCTCTGCTCCAGTTTTGACGGTCTTTGAAGTTAGAAAACATAATTCAGAGTTTCCAATAAATAATGTAGAAAATGTCAAGTGTGTTTGGGGTGTTCTTGGTAAAAACCACGGTTTATCCTGAATTCGCATTCAGTGGGATCCAAACATCTAAAACCACATGAATGAAATTCTTCTGTTTTGCATTTGTTTCTAATATAATGCTAAATTTTAGTTACAAACAAAATACATTATCAGCAGAAAATAACATTTGGTTTGCCCACATTTTACATTTGTGATCCATGTTCTCCAGCATGATTTGAGATTGATCCAAAGACCATCTTGTGCTTCAACGCAAACAAGAACATCTTGACCTTTTGTACAAATGAGTTCAGTGACACAAATCTGCTGAGATTCCTTTACTTATACACAACCGTTGTTTTTTTAATGAAGTCTCATGAAGTCATTATTCCAGTCACATGATCCTTCAGAAATCATTCTAATATTCTGAATTGCTGCTCAAAAAACATTTATTATTATTAATATGTTGAAAGCTGAGTAGAATTTTTCTTAGATGAATGGACAGTTCAGAAGAACAGCATTTATCTGAAATAGAAATCTTCTGTAACATTATAAATGTCTTTATCATCACTTTTGATCAATTTAATGCATCCCTGCTAAAAAACAAATTCTACTGACGCTAAGCTTTTGAATGGTATAGTGTATAATGTTTGAAAAGCTTTTTATTTCAGATAAATGCTGGATTTTGTATCAAATAAATGCAGGCTTGGTGAGCAAAAAATAATAAAAAAAAACCCATTAAAAATCTTACTGTTCTATTTAATTTGATTGTGGTGATCCTATAATATTTCATTTCTTATTTATTTAATGTCAGTATTTTTTATTTATTT